>NC_041046.1:34284282-34630115 GCF_900634775.1 Gouania willdenowi
AAAGAAAGAAAGAAAGAAAAAGAAAGAAGATAATGAAGGAAAATACTGTTAATTTAAAAAATGATTAAATACAAGTGCAGACATTACAGTAAAAAAAGGATAAAAGCTTCATGTTCAAAGCTTTTACTTCACAGACTAAGTCAAAAAAATCTTCAAAAGCCACCAGGCATTTCTACCCACTATGCTGCATTGTACAAAACCTAAATCTACGAAAGGCATCTGGATGGTCCCAGAAGCCTTTGTCTAAATGAAGATGCCCAAACATAAAACCAAAGTCAAAAACAACTATATCCACAAAAAGATTTACAAGGGCTTCCTGCAGCAGATGGTATGTCCCCACAGAGACGTCATCTTGACATCACTGAGTCAGTGTGGGATTACATGAGGAGTCAGAAGACACAGAGACAGCCAAATCAACAGTCTAGAGGTGAGTGCTGAGAAACACTAACTGCTATCCAAGAAATGTGTGCACTGCGGCACACAAGTCTTGGAAGTTCTTAATTACTGACCTCATGTTTAAAACAATACACAGTACAGTAAAAAGTTTAGAATCATGGCATTGGTCAGTTCAATGTTATGTCAACAGTGATTGAACCAGAAACAATGCAACAAAAGAAAACATTTCATTTCTGTACGTTTGCCTTTTGAAAAGTCCATTAAGTTACAGTTTTGTTTATTCAGACAAGTTTTTCAGGATTTTTTTTAATCTCCTAACATGTTTCGACTGCCAGATAAAAATTTCCTGAAAAACTTTGTTTGAATAAACAACACCTTAACATTCACTCTTGAAAAGTCCACCTTAATGGTAGTTATTTGTGTATTTTTGCGTATTAGCCATGTTGCTCCAATAGCTATTTGGTAAAGATGGGAATTATATCGAGCAACAAGATATTGTGATATTAAACTGTCACAAGATGTATCGTTGAGGGGAGGGTTAGTCAAAAAAACAAACATGACTTACATCTCAGAGTGAGTTTATAAGTATGTCCTGAGTTAAATTCAAATAACGTGTATATTTTTCAAACTGAATTATTTATTGTTTTTGTCTTATTTCCTTTTCAAAAAGATTGTATCGTTCAAAAAAACTGGAAAACAGGCACCCCAAAATTGAAAAAAAAAAACAAAATGTCGGCTTTTTAATGATTTGGAAATTATAATAAAGGCTTTTTAGAATATTTTTCCTCATTTTGATTTTTTCAACTTTGGATTTCCTGGTTTCCCCATTTTTTAACACATTTCTTCCCCCCAGTCTTGCCGTTTTTCTTATCATCGTATTGTTATTGTAAGACCATTATGATCTATTGTATTATATAGAGGACTGAGTGTATCATCCCACCACTGCTGTATGGTAACCTACCGCTATGTTTTCTCTGTCATAGCTTGATAGCTTGAAAAAAAACATTTGCTGAGACAACATGAACTGCCAAAAATAGAAGAAATTAATGTCTCTTTTTTTGTCATCATATAGTTACTTATATACCTGATTTACCAGCTTAATTATCAATTTTCTCTGTAATTTTGTTTAAAATGCCTCTGCTAAAGAGCATGAGCTGCATCAGACGTGGCAATTATACCAATGCATGAGGTCGTGCCCTTGGACCCATGTAGTAACCTTCTTGTAATCCTCACACCAGCACCACATCGCATATCTAATGTGTTGTTCACACTTCAGAACATGGTATAAAAGCTGATATGATACTCTGTATTGTGGGTAGTAATGTGCTGTTGTGTGCATTATGAAAAACACATTCCAGCACTTATCTCTACTAGAAATGAATTCATTTTGAGGTGATCGTTTTTAAAACTCTGAAATATCAGAAATTGTTTAATAAAATCAAAAATAATGAAGAGAAAATGCGAAATATAATACAAATCGATTTGAAGTTTGCTCTCAACCACAATTACTGAAGAAAGTACTTTATAACTAAAGTACACCGCACTTTTAATCTTTCACAGCAAGGTATGCTCGGTGAAGTCAATATCATGCATCAAGTTTACTCTTTATTAACTCATTGACTGCCATTGATGTCTATAGACGTCATTTGGTTTAGTAACGTTGACTGCCAAAGATGTCTACAGACGCCAATTAAAATTTTCAGTGGGAACGGGTGCAGTAAAGCCTTATGCAACTTCCATGTAAAGATCTTACTTGCCGACAATATTTTATTGAGTCAGCAGGTGGCAACAGTGCTCTTTGGATGTCCGATCACAGGTAGCAGAAGTAGAAACTGCGACTACTTCCTTTGATCTGACCGTGATCTCAGACGAGAGTAGGAAGTAGGAAGAAGATCAAGAGAGAATGGCGAAACGTGGAAAATCAGATGAGGAGGACTACAGGCAACTTACACTTGAACAGGTATTGGTTAGCAGAGTGTTGGAGGAGATGATGGTGATCATGGTGAAGGAAGCAGACAAGTGTTCCACCTAATAAAGCCGCCAACATGCATGCTAAGGATGCCAACCCCCCCGAAAGAGCTGCTTGTTGCAGGTAAAAAAATTCTTATTTGCCATCTAAAACCCTTTCTCAGTGTTGCTTTTGATGGTTTTCTCTGTTTTTTGGTCAGAAACAGCTGCTATTGCTGAAACCAGTCAGTTATACTGCTGATAACTAAAGAACCGAAAAAAGTGGAAATAAAAAAATGTTTTCCCGATGAGAGAAGAGAGTCTAATTATTCTTTTGGTGGTTTCTATGTTTACATAGTCATAGCACACAATATTCTGTGGGTCTTGAAAGATCAGTGAAAACTGTCTAAAATGCCTGGCAATATGGGGTTAGCTGCTCTGAAAATGGCTGACAGCCAATGAGTTGAGCATGTATGCCTTGCAGCTTTTTTTCTTTACTTAAGAGAAAAATGAAATCAAAGATCTCCCATAAAACTATGACATTTGCATTTTATTACTGAGTTTTGTGCCTGATCAAGAACAAATGTAATTACGCAGTTATCGAAAAAGCATTCAGAGCTGCTAGCATTGTGATCTTAAGTGAGGCAGGCAGCTCTTTGTCCTTTTTGACAAGCCATACATACAAGTACAAACAACGAAACCTCATACAAGCATGTTCGCTAAATATATTTGCATTATAAAAGAAAAAGAGAAGACAGATATATTATACAGTGCTAGAATCCAGTTATTTGTTTCTTTTTGTGGTGGTTCAACATTGTTTCAGTTTCAGTCCATTTGTTTTGTTTCAGTCAAACAAAAAAATATTCAAACATGAATGACAAATTCAAAATATATAAGAAGACTGAAACAGGCAAAAACAAAAATGCTAATATGCCCAACATAAATTATAACATTCAAGTTATTTTTCTCAATAATACACAAAAGAAAAGCAAGCATTCAACAAGAACAAACAGCAATACAAAATATATATATATATGAATTAAAATATATATATTACCATATATGGTACCAGTTTAGTTTAGGGAACACCTATTAATCATTAATTTGTTGCTTATTAGCATAAGTAACACATATATATATATATATATATATATGCATACATACATACGTGTGCACACATATGTACTTTCTTTCAAATTTAAGAAAGAACACAAACATTTCTACTGCGTCACATAACTCTCCAGATTTTATTTTTTAATATTAATAGTGTGTCACTAATTTTTTTATTCTTTATCAACATTATTCCATAATTTAACCTCTAGAACAGACACTCATTTTACTTCTAATCAAATCAAATTGATCTCTTAGGCCGTGTTTGCTGCTCAGTAGCGAGAAATATTGCCATTCTATCCTTAGTGGATTTGTTTTCTCCCTCCAAGCAGGTTACCAGTACCCAGACAATGAGTGTTGGCTGTGCTTTAGGGTATACAGGAAAGGGGACACCAGAGACAGACAGGACTTGCATTGAGGCAAAGCCGATGGGCCTGGCACCTGTGTCCTGTGTGGCATTTAAAACACCTCCGCTCATTCCTGTATGGGAGAAGTGATGGACCTGACAGGCTCAGTCTCCTGGGAGCCACTGAGCCTTTCCAATCTCCCTGGGTCAGTGCGGGGGTGAGACGCAAGTGAAAACCTTCTGGCTAGAAACACTAATTATCATGGCTGCCTTGACTTGCATTGAGCAGCGCACTGTGCTCACAACTAGGTAGTGCACACCTCCTGGTCTCGCTGTCACATACCTCACAGGACTGCCTCTAATTGTAGAGATTGTAAAGCTATGGGTGTTTAGGTTTAGGCTGCCAAAAGCAACTCTTCTGCATCGCTGACTTGTGTAAATAAATGTGTAAACAAACACACGCATAAAGCCCCGCCCCCATTTAGCTCTCCCTGTTGAAATTGTTTATAGTTTGTGTCATTACTGCTTCTCCCTTTAATTTGTGAGTGCAGGCGTTTGATTACGGAACTGGGGAGCGGTCGTGTCACAGATGGAGCGCGCGCCAACACAGCACTGCAATGCGCTCCCCAACACACATACTACTGCCTCTGCCCAAACTCATGATAATTTAATAAATGCCTGAAGGCAGAGTTTGAGGCAGTGGACAAATATAAATATTAATTAACACACTAGAGACCAAAGTAACGTGTGAAAACTTCTCTGCCTATTGGCTGCTGTCGTATTATAGGAAGCTTGGGTCAGATTTTTAATGTGGTTAAGAATATGCATTAGAACTTCAAACATTAACTTCTGAAGTTAGCATCTCCTCACAGATATGTAGGCAGAAAGCTGGAAGTTAATACAATATATCGCTTATTAGCAACTTCAAACACTGTACTTGTGCAAAAATTAAATTTGATTCCCCTTAAAAAAGTTTATTATACGTGATGTGTTTGACTTCAGCTACAGTATACCTAAATGCAATATGCAGTCATTAAGAGACTAACTCAAAATAATAAAAGTAGAGCATGAACAAATCCTCGATTTGCACAATTTGTGTCTCTGCTACATAACACACATTCGCTAACTGAAGACATTAATTGTCAAGCATGAACAATGTGACAGGTTTGAGCACCTTGGATCGCAGCTCTCCTACACAGTCTGACTTCATAGAGAAAGATGAATAAGTGGGCTGGTGAGCAGCGAATGACAGCTGGTCGTGAAAGAGGTGGGCTGAGTATTGACAGTGACCATTTCCCTCCACCTCGACAGCAGGCTGCACAAGTTAACAGCTGTCACCTCAACTTCCTTATTGCTCAAAGGGGTGTTAGAGTTTGTATCAATTCTGCATGCATGAATGATAGGCAGTATTAAATGTAATATGCCTGCTAACTATTCCAGGACAGAATTTCAGTCAGGTGTAAGTAATGTGAAATGACACGACAATGTGGAAATTTATGATTTTAAGAGTTTTAAAAATCTCACTCTCTCCGACACACTCACATATATGCGGTGACAGCTTACTGTAATCTACAACTTACCTACTTAGGGGGATCAGGCTTCGATCCACACATTACCAGATGATGTACTTCTGTCTGTGGTTGGGCTAAGATGCACGCTACAGGAATTTCCCCTGTGATGACGGTAGAGCTGGACAGGTGTACTTACAGACAAATGTTTGGCTTACTCCATATGAGAACTACAAAGTCAGACATACAAGCTTTTTGATCTCAGGTAAGAAGTGGGCAAGGGAGCTAAGCACAGAGAAGCAGGAGCTTTTTATAGGCATTTCCGTGCATTACATGGTGCCAAAAAAGTATGGCACGCAGATAGAAAAAAATTACATCTAAGGCATTAATTCACATACATTCTTGCCAACTTTTTGTGTCTTGTACTGTACGTAATGAGCAGGAATATTATTGCAACAACACATCAATAGTGTAACAACAATCCCTAATGAACATTCAAATGCTTGGTGAATTGTACTTCACAATTCAACATCGAAGAATGTAAAAGCTACCTAACTGTGATTAGGGGATTGGGGGTCCATGTGCACATCAACCTATCCTGGTTCCTACACGTCTCCTATACAGTGTGTTGACCATGCAGAATCTCTCTGTGCCCTGGGAGCAGCACCAAAAGTGTCAGGAAGGCACTAAGGAAGGTGGTGAAGACAGCAGAGAGAACTATTGGGGTCACACTGCCATCTCTTGAAGAGCTGGCAAGGGAATGCAGCTAATCCACGGCAATGAAAATGACTAAAGACCCCAAAACTCCTCGCATGGCCTGTTTTGTCTCCCGTCTCCTCAGGTAGAAAGTACTACAGCCTCACATGAAGAGCCACAAGGTTCCTAGAAGGTTTTTACCTCAGCCAACAGGCCGATTAACACTAAGTTGCCATATAGCATTTTAATTAGCTACTCTTGGGCTGCTATGATTTTATGTTGTCATGGTCTTTTATACTGTATGTACTGTTTTTGCTTTTAAACTGTGTTGTAAGCACTTTGTGGCTTTTTGTCTGACAAAGGTGCTATAGAAATAAATGTTACTTATTTTACTGTGAAATGATGTGCCACATTTGTATTTTTGTATCAGTTTTTATTATTTAAGTCATTGGTTTCTGATATGTGATAATAGAATCCCTCCTGGTCAGACTGCCCCAAGCAGGCCAGATACCATCGTACACTGAGAGCACGTTTACCAAGGTCTCTGCTGAAAGGCTTTGTCATTATTATGACTACCACTATCGGCAACATATAAAACCCCGGGAGCACAGAACAACGGCAGATTCATTGAGAGACACACACTGAAACCTCTGAATCCCAGACGGGTCTTCTTCCAAAACTCATTGACATGATAAAGCCTGTGTCCGCATTTGACCAGCAACCTTAAAACTTGTATTTGTCTCATTTCATCCAAAACAGTTCCCTAACATTTTCTGTTGCGCCCCCCTTCTGAAAATGGGCCCCCCCCCCCCCCCCCTCGCAACAAATTTTTAATAAATTGGGTGAAAATTGTGACAAAGATAATACAACAAATTATTCAGCCATTTTGCATGTAAAGACTAAGATGAACTAAGGCCTATGTGTTGTGGGGATGAGGCTATTCAACAGAGATGCATATAATATATTTTGATCAACATGATATATCCATTCGATAATGTAGGAAACAACAGAGAATCGTACACAAACTGCATTTCTTGATGTGCACAAGTGACACGACTACGTGAAGATTGAATAAGTTGTTCTGAGAATTTCAATTCTGAGAAATGTACCAAAGCGACCTTGGACTTTGGAGAAAATTTTTTTGTCATATATTCTTCCATTTTTTATTCTTGCCAGTTAGTCACAGAGCCACACAACTACGATATTTACACACTTGTTCATAGCCACCTTTTTTAGTGTGTGTTGGGAATAAATCAGAATCCTCTGCGAAAACCCTCCATTTTACATGTAGGACTATGGTTCTAAGTTAGACCAGACCCTACACTGCAAAGCAAACATTAACTTAGAGGCATCAAAAATGTAACAAGCACAAATCTGTAACATGTTGTATAAAGACATGAACATTACATATATATATATGTATATTTTTTTCTTTTTTTTAATACTCAAGTTGTAGCCAATTTCTCCTGAGTAAAACTGAATGTTATCATGTGCACAACCACAAGACCTTAGCCTTCCTTAATTTATTCATAAAGTGGAGCGTGATATTGAAATACGTTTGCTTGTTCTCATATGGAACCCTTGAAACAACAACTGACATGTGTGATCCAGAACACAATTTGTGTTGTATGCTTGCCACTAGCCTTGTTTGAAATGTCCATTTTGGAATTGTATTGATATAGATAAATATAATCATAAAAATATGGAACTATTTTAATGTTGCATTTTTTTATGTAAAAAGGCCCAAACGCTGCATAAACCAGGTAAGATAGTTGTACTGCTGTTTCTACACACAATATTAAGGATAATCAGTTATTCTGCCTTGGAAAGGGTTAGCTCGAGTCATCATCTCTCCATTAGGGTTTCAATCTGTTGCCTAGGAACAAGCATACATCATATTCTTTTCAAAGAACAAAAAGCAGTGTGTAACATGTGGAAAAGTGTTTCTTCAGTTTTGCACTTTTTATCCTGGCAGATTCAATTAAGCAAGAGGTAGAGCAAAAATCATTATTTTTAAATTTGAGTATGATGTATTCATGCATACATCTAGGATACTAGAGACACATTTCTTCTGTAAATGTCATCACCAGGGTCCTACCAAAACTCCTTAAACAGCCAGCTAAGAAGAAAAATGTCATTTACGAAAGGATAAAACATGTGCCGCATAGATTGAAGATCATTCTAAGATTTAGAAAAGTATCTTAAACTAATTCACATTCCCCCAAAATATCTAGGTGACTTACTAAGTTTTTTAAAGTAAAAAAATTCAGCCCCTTGAGGACTGCCCTCCATAAATCATGGTGTAAACTCTTTATCTGATTAATAATGTGTACTATAAAAAACTGCAGTTCGTAATGGTGGATAGATTAAATGGAATCACTTTCACCTCGCGGCAAATTCCACACCGGCAAGCAGCAAATGGGTTTTCTGAGCTCTTAGTGACATTTCTAGGGATTAGCCAATGATGGCAGGACCCAGTAGGAGGGACAGTCACTGGGAATCATCCCCCCACCCCTCAACACACACTAACACCCCAGAAAAACACAATGATACCTTGATGTGTAATACCTCCTTCTTACTGCTGTAGAAGAGGGTAGCAGCTTTGTAGGAATAAAAATACTAAAGAAATACTGGTATAACTTTAGATACATGATAACAAGGTAGGTAATAAGCATACGCAGAGTTTGCGGGATGACTCCCCCCAGTGGTCAAAGGATTTCATTACAGTGTTCCCAAATTCATTTCAAAAAATACGTTCTTAATATAATGAACATAATACACAAATTTGTTAAGTGACTGTACAAAATATATATGAATTAATTTGTGGTTGTTTTAAAAATGCAAGTTCGTTTTTGGCGCTTGAGTCATGTGACTTGGTTCTTCTTCTGCTACGCAATTCTTTTTCACAAGCGTGAAGCGATGCTGCACCCAGCAGTTCATATATGGTACTGCAGCAAAAAATGAAGCAGAAAGTTGCCTGATTTAATCATGAATTTAAAACATTAAACATCTAAAAATAAAGATTTTTAATGACATGGTCAGCCTCAAAGAGCTTAAGAAAAAAAAAAGAAAAAAGTAAGAAGAAATCAGGGCTTTCTTCTTGTAAATAAAATGTTACATTTGATTTTTTTTTTACTTTTTTGGACTAAATTCTGGGATTCAGTGGATTTTTAAATGTCTTACATATATTTTAAATCCACTTTTGATGGAATGTATGAATTCAGTAAGACGTGGCATCGCTTTAAAGGTGAGGAGTGCCAGTTTGTTTCTGTCGCCATTTTATTCCCAAGTTTGACAAAATAATTGACTGTGTTTGCTGTGAAGGTTGCGTCTTAGAATATTTATATGGTTAAAAAACGGAAGAGTCTAAGCTTTCAAAAAGTATACGGTACCTGTGAATGAGTGAGAACATGCATTTTGACCCATCATCGGGACGGTGGACGTTATTACAACGCGTCAATGCAAATTTTTGTCGTCAACATCATTTTTGCATTATTGTATATGTTTATATGGCGCGGATCTCGAGACGGTCTATATATTTAAAAAATATATATATTTGGCCCCTCCCCCTGGCAAAAATCTCTAACTCCACCTTTGGTAATAAGGTAAAGGTGACTTTAATATTTTCCCTTTTTAAACAATAACTATTTGACTTTACTTCATTTGATGCTTTATTCAGTTTCACAACAGCAATAACTAACTTTTTTTGTCCATCCTCTTCTCCTTGCTTTCTTTCACCACTGAAGTCTAACCCTTCACAATCTTGATTTTAATCTTAAACTTCAAGGTGAGTGTGGAGTGAGTGATGAGGAAAGAATCAAGTAATCAAGCCTAAGCTTAAGTAGAAGGTATAAAAATAGCAGGAAACAGAAGATTTCCAATTAGGTCAAGGATCTGTGGTTCATGCAAGAAGGGGGGGGGGGGGTGCAGGTAGCTATGTGAAATGAGAAAATGATAAGAAGCAGAACATACGTGAATGTAAAGTTAAACCTACAGAGATATTGGAGTTGATGGACAACACTCTCCAGTTTCGAGTGAAGGTGTAGCCACTGTAGTATCGGCTGAGTCAGACTGGTGTCAATCAACTGTCTGTGAGCAAGAACTGAAAGACATTGAGTGACATGTTAATGTTCAACATCGGACTAAGGAACGCATCCCTACACCTAATGTGTGAGAGCTTAACACCTCCCTTTAATTAAAGGCTGTTGAATTTCGATTTGTAAGAAGACTTTGATCCTGATTGCTTTTTTTAAAAAAAAAAAACAAAAAAAAAAAAAAAAACACAATTTTTGAAGTTTCATCACAGAAACTGTCTGCATCATTAATGTAGACTTTCAGATGCATTAGGCGATTCCAAGTGTATTTTTACGACAAACAAATCTACTTTATTGCTTTTCCGGATAAATAAAATATGTTAATAAAATATATTTTCTGTAAAGTAAGCAGAGTTGGGGTCAATTACATTTTTAATTACAATTACATCCTCAATTATCCATGTTGAATTTCAATTCAATTACGATTGCGGTTGCCGGCAATTTGTCCAATTTCAATTATTGTTTTTCTTCCTAAAATTACATTTACAATTACTCACAATTATTGAGCCTTTATTAACTAAACCGATAAAAGGTATAACTTTCCTGTTGTGTTAGCTGTTAGCATCTATATGATAACAGGTCAGTTTTGACCCTCTATCTCTTAAATCAGTGCTAAAATACACTAAAAAAATATAAATTATCTATCATCTAATTTGTTTCTCATTTCTTGTTTACCTTGTTAGGCTTCCTAATTAATGAAAAAATGTTTCTTATTAATATTTTTGGTGTGGGCGTCTGAGCCTTTTTTCTGTCACTATACTCCTCGATATAATATTTATTTTAAATTTTATGTATAAATGATCCACAAGAGAACCGACAGGCAGTGGGAAAAGTTGACATGAAACATTTGATTATTTATTAAGTACGTTTTTTTAGGTAATAGAACTGTAGCATGGTTTCCCTCAATTTGTGGTTAATTAAATTGTAAATTACAGTTTTTTAGAGAATTTCCACACCAACTACAATTACACCAGAATTGTAATTCATTAACAATTACACGATTACAATTATAACTGACCACAATCCTTTCAAAAAATATAACTTCTCCTGAACTTTCAAACTGGTAATCAAGAATATATCATTAGTTGATAAAAAATAATTACCATAGATGTTTCAATATGTCAAGAAAACCTTTGTCCTCCGCGTTTCAAATTATTCCCATCCTTGTGCAGAAGCTGCGAGTATTTCCCACCTTTCTCTTCTGTAACAAGGATCAGTATGCATTCTTCTTTTAGAGTGATTACTTCTCACCCTGTCAGCTCACCTTGACTCCACCTGTCATGCCTCCATCTATTTTCAATGTGATATTTTCCTTCTCACCTCTTATTAGTTGTGCCCATCTGGAGTCTCAGTTGAGTATCTGTCTTCCCGTCTCATTCAGTCACACACACGCACGCGCGCACACACGCGCACAGATACACACAAACCTATGCACAATATGGAGGATGAGCCAAAAATAATCTAAACTCAATTTTTACCAAAACAAAAACAAACTTACTCATTTGCCTTTTCAAGCTGTTACAATTGATCTTGAACCAGAAATGCAAGGTTTTTGTAATAAGCCCAGCATGAAAACTGCATAGCATGCTATCTACTAACAGATTGCTTTAAACTGGTTAGAATATTGAGCTGCAAAAAAAAAAAAAAAAAGATCAGATCCATTCCAATAAAGACCAAAATGGTCAGAAGAAAAATGTTTTTGTGATATTTAAAGTAAATTTTTCTACAAACAAGGATAGCACGGTCAAAGATGGCCTGATTGCATTTCAATCCCTCATTAATGTATGCATTTAATTATCAATCAATCAAAACAACAACACAATGTCTTCATTAATCACTCTGTTTAAAGTTGCATAGCAAACTACATAGTCTGAAAGAAAAAAAACAAACAAAAAAACAAAAAACATCAGGCATGTTGCCCTCGACTTCTGACAAAGTTGCCGTCATGCTGTCACCTACAGATTTGTCGCTTTTGTTGACCCTTAAATGTTGATGTGCCTTCAGCCATTCAGTGTCATTTCAAATACTCGTGTACAGTCAGACACATCACTCCACTAAGCCGTGTCAAAATTAGATCAAGAACAATCGTTGAGATATTGGACATGACACATGGATGCGCAACCACAGTACTTTGTGACTCTTCTGTGTTTTATTTTGTTTTAAAGTCTTTTGTCCAAAACTCCTTTAGCCTATCAGATAGAAAACTTGGGCTTGGTTAATTCCAAAATGCATATAAATTAAATATTCCTATTAACCTTACTATCATCCTTGGGGTCAATTTGACCCCATTCAAATTTATCATTCAAAAAATAGTTATTTTTTCTAAATTTTTGCTTACAGACATAAGTCAATATGGTTCATTCTGTGAGTCATTAATGTGCACCACAAATTAGAAAAAAATTGGATTAAAGATTTTCAAGATACACCAACTCTAAAACAAAAAATTTGACCTGATGGTGGCGCTGCAGTAAAGGTCATATCATCATCATCATCATCATCATCATCATCATCACCACCACCACCACCACCACCACCACCATCACCATCACCACCATCACCACCACCACCACCACCACAAATGATAGGGTTCATACTCTTGTGGTCATTAATGTTGTCTGTAAATCTCTGGTCTTTGGAGAGAGCAGACGTGTTTTCATTCGCTCCGATAACACGACCTTGGCTACAGCTGGCTACAGCTGAACAGCCTGAAAAATTGGGCCCAAGACTGAAGGAAAGTGGTGAAAAAACCGCAGGGAAGCCCTTCAGAACCCAATTCGGGTTTGGAAGAGGTCAAGGAGATGATACGCGAGGGTCTACGAAACCTATCTGCCGAGATAAAGTCGTTGGAAAAGACGCTGGAAAACTCACTGGAAAACCTACAAAGCGAAGCAAAGGTACTGAAAGAAAAGAATGAAAGAAATGCTGAAGAGATAAAATTGTTGAATGCCAGGGTTGAACAGCTGAAACAAAAGGAAAGAGAGAAAGATGTCATCATCACAGGCCTAAAGATAAAACCCAGGAGTTACGCGAGTGACGAAGAAACAAAATCGATTGAACAACAGGTCATTGACTACCTGGAGTCGAAGGACATTGTCCTGAACCCTGACAACATCAACTCCTGCCATCTCCTGCCAAAGAAAAATGATAACAGAGCTGTAAAAATAACCTTCACGAATATGAAATTCAAAGGAGAACTACTGAAGCAAGGAAGAAAGCTGAAGGAAACGAAGGTTTTTATTAATGAAAACCTGACAAAAAAAAAATCAAAACGATGGAAGGCTTGGGAAAATACGAAGGATCCACCTAAACAACAACATTACTGATGGTAATCATGGATATGGACCCAGATCTATATAAACACTGGAAACAAAACTCAGACTGTGATTATTTTACGGAGACTGAATTAAATGTGGAAACCAAGAGTAAAAAAGGTCTGTCATTTATTCATTTCAATTGCTAGGTGGTGGGGTGATTAAGGATTACATTAAATTTAAATTCAAAGTGTTTCTTGTCATATGTGCAGTTAGAAACACGTTTTCCTGTACAATGAAATTACTACCTTGCTTATGAACTAAGATATAATAATGTGTTTATACAAGTTAAATCTAACAGTGGAAAATACAACACTGCCAATAGAACTAACAACAGCTGGATTAACCTTGATGTAGAGACAAAACAAGCTGCAAACTTGTGTGTTCAAAAGAGACATTCCCGAGTGGTGACATTATGGATGAAAAGGGAAAAAACTTCCAAACACCTTCGAAAGAGGAACTATTCTTGCACTGGAGGAATGCTGGCAGGGAACAAGGCCAACACGAACAACGATAGAGAGGAGGAGGAATAAAAAAAAAAAAGACAACACTGACTACAGATGAGAATACACAAAAAAGGACTGTTCAGAACAACTCAAGAATGTTTGACCAGAGAGACATGTAAATCCATGTAAATTTGCGATGGTAAAACAGGGGACGGGACCCAGATAAGCAAACTGCTTCTCTCGTCTCCTTTTTCGGCATGTACAAAAAAAAAAAAAAAATGTAAAAAAAAAAAAAAGTGAATGTAACCATGTCGGAAATAAACTGAATAAATAAAATAAAAATAAATGATTGGGATGAAAACTATTCAAGATAAACAAATTCAAATGTTAAAGTTCAGCCTGATGGTGGCACTAGAGAACTGGTCGGGGGGGGGGAGGCAACTGTTCTGATGATGACGAAGGAGACTCGTTATGTGGGAAAATTAATAAGCAGCAAGACAATTGCCACATTTTGTTATTTTCTGGTCAACTTACATAGCAATACCAAATGTAATGCTACAGGGAAAAGTTACATCCAGGAGTGTTCAACAAATAAATTGAACTTGGCTCTACAAATGAAGATCAACAGAGAGTCAGAATCAGTTTACCTTCAAATATCTTTGAACATGGACGGATACGCTTGCTTTATCAAAGAGGACTGCATATAAGTCAAAATCATTAACTCATTGAGTGCCATTCACGTCTATAGACGGGATTTATGTTTTTCGGCTGGGGTTGCTAGGAGACTGTGTGACGAAGGTCTCCAGTGAATATCTAACTTGTACCATGATGTAGTAACCAACGGGTGGCAGCAGCACACCATTGGATGAGAGATCACCTGTGATGGGCAGAGCTCAGAGGGAGAGGAAAGGAGTTTACGAGAGAGAAAAAGGGGCTATGAGAGTTGATGCTGAAGTTCCCAGCAGCTCACACTCAACCAGAGCATGTGTAGAACAAAGTGGACTATTAAGAGTGTCGTGATGGGGAGAGAAAATGATCAAAAAAATGAGGCAAGCGGTGACACTCAGCATGTCCGGGAGAAGGAGGAAGTTGCATGAGTGGAGAATGACGGGGGAGAGACTTGGAGGATCGCCAAAATACAGTAAGCAAACCATTCATCTCTGACACAGATAGCAAAATAATAATAATTTTGCCATCAAAAGCCCGGTTTCAGTGTTGCTTTTGTAGTTTTATAAAAGGAAACCAATGTTGAGGTGTCCCTAAAGCAAATTGTTTCAAATTCACTAATAGATTTTTTCAGAAAAGCCGTATTTCTCAGCTTTTTGTCACAAATTGTGTGAAACTTGTCTCTATTCAACTGTTGATTACGGAAGAACTAAACAAGCTAGAAACAAAAAAAAAATTTCTGATAAAAGTAGTGAGTCTAATCTTTCAGAATCTGGTGTCAGATGTCAGATTCTATGGATCTTGAAAAATCAGTCAAAATGCTCTAAAACGGCTGACGCTGAGGGGGATAGAAATTCTGAAAATGGCTGGCACTGAATGAGTTAAAAGCATTTATTTAGAGTTTTTTTAAAGTAGTTGTTTTAATTACAGTTTATATAAATCCAAATAAAGGGGTAGTGCATTGAAATTGCTCAACTTTGCACAAATAATACTGTATTTGCAGAAACAAACAGCAAATACAGTATATGTACAGATAACATTTTAAATATTTTGTGCAGCTTAACTATCTTTAAGTTCAAATTAAAGTGCACGCATTCAACAGTTTATTATAAATACAAATATAATAACTGGCCAATTGTAAAAATTTGCAAACATAAACATATTGCTTGAAAGCAGCATTTGAATGAAAAGATAGAGAATATGTGCGCGTGCTTATGTCTGCACCTGCTTCTTGTACTATTTTTCTGTACTAAAACAATCACCACAGATTTCATTAATCGCATTGCGTCCCATGCATTAATTTATTTGCATTTCCTCCTCCCATATTTTTGCTCCCCCTGGGAGATCCGCCTCTTATGCATATTCATTAGAGGGGAACGTGCTAAACAGAATGAGGGCGCATTCTGATGAGCTGAAGACTCGCGGTCCTGATCATCTGGGCTTTGTTCTCCTTATTAGCGCTTGGAGTGATGTTTGCACACGTTTTCATACCACTAAACCTTTTGTGAATCCACCCCAGAGTGTAGTAGCACACAGTCACAGTTTATTTTAATTTGACTGAGACCTTCCAAACATCTGCTGGAGTTCTCAGTGTCACACCCTGAATTCTAAATCGGTAAATTTCACCAATTAACTAGGAGGCATGGGTTTGATTTCTGGTGGAGTTTTCCACTTGCACACACCATATGTTTTGCTCAGAGATTCACACACTACCACCCCATCTCACACATGTGCTAAAACTGTCTCTCTTTACACTTTTACACTCGCATGCGTTCTACCCTATTTGGAGACAAAGTCGGAACTGATTCATCACAGTGACAGCAGCACTTCCATCCATTTTTCAGGATGTCAGAAGTCTATCGGTTAGTGCTTGTTCCACACTTCTCCTCGGCTTCCTCTGTACTGCGCTGAGTCTCACTTAAAGCACACTGCGGGGGATCACTTCCCATATCACAACGCTCACTAACCCCACATCAGTTCACCAGGGTTAGAGTGCAGCTTTCTCAGAAGATACACTGTTCCTTTTCCAGAACTCTCCCAGTGACATGTTCAGGAGCCAAGTCAGAGTGGAGCTTTTAATGCTATGATAACCCATTTAATTTGCTGCCTAAGTATAAATACTGCCACACAGGCACATGCTTTGTATCGCTCTCTCTCTATATCTCCAAGTTTCAGAGACAGCAGATTTATATTTGAGCGTCACACTGTAACAAAAAACATAACTGTATTTTGTTAAATGTCGTTATGTATTCATTCTAAAGCAAAATCGAAAAGGGAAATTAAACTTGTGACACTTAAAGCTGCTGGACACAATCATCGATCACCCTTTATTTTAAGTTTTATACATAAGGCTGACATTATCTTTCATTAGCATGAATACATCCATCATTTATCCATTATTAGTGAGGATGCAGGAGGCATTAAGGTCTGAAAATGTGTCAAAAAATTCGGCACAGGGGTGCTTGTACTTTTGTGATTTGTAACTTTTGTCAAAATTATTCTTAATTGATTTTTTGTTCAAAAATTTTCCATTCTAATAAGAAGGAAATTTGCCTTTTTGACCTACAGTTCTTCAACTGCAGTGACTGGAATAGATGGATGCATTTTCTTCAGAAAATGCAAATATTCTAGTTATTATTATAGTGTTTCTGGTTTGTTTTTTTTTATTTTTCTTGTTCTTTGCACCATGCACCAAGTTAAATTCCAAACTGTGCTTGCCTGGTGAATAAAACTTTCTGATTCTGAATAAGGTGTCATGAAGCACGTCATTAACTCACTCAGTGCCATTGACGAGTTAATCCGTCATTTCAAATCCAAACGCTTAGTGCCATTGACGAGAAAAGTGTCGCAAAATTATGACACCTTTGGAGCTATGTTAGGTGGTAGTAAGGTTAGGTGGGGATAAGGGTTTGGGTAACAATCAACACTTAATGATCGCCTTCATGACACACTTTATTCATGCTAATGACAGGTGTTATGTTATAATATTGACAGCGTAATGTCATCCTTTATGTATAAAAAGTGTTACCCAAACATCTTTTTGAAGATAATTCCATAGTATACGCCTACGCTCAAAAAAACTGATGAGAACTTAATTTGTTTTCATCTCCAACATAAATGCTTTGTTTGTTAAAATTTTCACGCAGTGCATTGTGGGATGTGGAGTCACGAAGATAAGTGCATAGACATGTTTTTTTTTTATTCTGATGTTACAGAAAATACTGGGAACAAACTAAAAAAAAAGTGGTGTCAAGAGAATCACTGTCCTCCATGGTGAGCGAAGAAACACAAGAAATCATAGTAAGGGTAAAGGAAATACACTTCTATAAATCTGTTTACGGGACTCCACATCCCACAATGCAATGCACGTAACTTTCCAAAAATGTCAATACAAGATTGTTTACAGTGGAGACCAAAACAAACTTTTGAATTTCAATTTCAACCTTTTTCCATTCTGTGTGGATTAAATTACGTTCAATTCATTGATCTATGAGGCATAAACTATATTTCCTCTAATACGCAGCTTTTAAATAAAATACACTCTTTTGCTGCCTTTGAGTTAACATTAACATGTAATGTAGGTTTCAGTATTAGGTAAGATGATAAGAAATACAAAACTTGTGCTTGATATCTGCGCATGATAAATGGATAAAAAATAAAGTTTGCAGTAATGTTCGCTGGATTTAAGCAAATGAATAATAGAAGTCCCAGAGCATCCTCTGTCCTTAGACCCTCCTTCGGCAAAAAAAAAACTCAAACAACCCAGTGGGAAAATTAATTACACACACATACTACAGTCACACCCTATTTTTTGATCCGGAGGTTATCCTTCCAGGGCCCTAGTGTCCTAGCTAGGATCCGCATGGCCGCCTGTTTGTACAGAGCAGCAGATTCTTCTCATATTCTGCCTGTGGTGCCAATGGAGCGTGCAATGTAACAGCCTCATATGCTTCCTGATTTTATTATTTACCCTATTAAAATGATGTTCATTATTAGTATGATTACAGTTATTAAATAAAAATTCAATATTTGTATAATATTAAGGCAAGGCAAATTTGTTTGTAAAACACATTTCGTCCACAATGCAATTCAATGTGCTTTACAGGACTAAAAAGTGCAACAAAAAACAATTAACAGTTTAAAAATGAAGAAGAACATTAAATCAGCAGTAATAGCATTTAAAATCTACCTCTCAGTCATTTGCAGTAGAGAAAAAGAAAAGCCTTTAACTTGGATTTAATGGTTTTTCTTTTTTTTACATTGGATGCTGACTTCAGCTCTGCTGGCAGTTTATTCCACTTCTTTGTATTAAAATGCAAAAATAATATTGAAACAGTAACACTAAAACAAACAATGAAGAAAACTATTTTGAAAATGAAGTTTGTAAAATAAACAGAGTAAAATGTAGCCTATCGTCCTTTTCATCATGGCAGAACCAAAACTGTGTGTGATGGTCAGCAGTTTGTTCCCAGCAGCATCACATCATCTCCCACCTCTCATTAAAGATGCACAATAACAATCACATTTAGTGGTGCCAGTCAGGATTGAGAATGTAACTGTAATTTACTTTTAGGACGAAAACAATTGTAATTTTAATTTTAATTGTAAGTGGAAAAAATGCCAGTCACCATAATCATGACAGAGTTTCAATTGAACATGGATAATTGAAGACGTAATTGTAATTGAAAAATGTAACTGACCTTAACTTTGGTCAGTAGCATTTTTTTTTTTTTTTTTTAAATTTCTATTAATCTTAGAATTGAAATCGATGAAGACAGATCATTTTAGACAAGATAGACAAAATATATCAAGCTGTCCTTACTAATTCCAAGATATGCACTATTATCCTATTATTATTATGATTATTATCTTGTTACATTATTTTATTTAGTTTTGCACATATTAGTCGTTAACTACTGTTTATATTTTTTTTAGCCGGATGTTATTATTTAATGTTTACACAGTTCACCAAGTCAAATTCCTCGTGTGTATAACATGCATTACATGGCCAATAAAGTTTATTCTGATTCTGATATAAATAGTGATGTAAAAATGTGCACAAACATGGGTAAACTGGTACATAATAAAGAATATATTATTCCAAAAAAAAAACACAACCTCCTTCCTCCACCTATGGACCAACAATCAACACTGAAGGTGTCCTTAATTAGCCGAACCATGAGTCTACCTTTCGAGCTGTTAGCATCAACTGCTCTGATAATGACTGAGGCTAGTGTGAGACAATGTTTACCAGCTGACACCACTGCCCTGTTCTCTCTCTCTCTCTCTCTCTCTCTCTCTCTGCTTCAGCAAGCATTTCCATTTTGCTCACTTCTGAAGCTCCTGCCTAATTTCTCTTTGGAGACAGAAATCCTTTAAACCCCATTGTATCCTGGGGCAACATATTTACTGAGGGGTGGCTTTTCCAATACCTGAGATATTAACACTGCTCCCAGATTTATGAATCCACTCCACCATCACCGAGCTTGGTCAGAGGCCCGCGAGACTTCACCCACTGACTTCGCCTTCACACAATGGGATTTTGGTCCCAGGGGAAACAAACAAACATAAACATGCTCTTCTTTTAAAGGAGAATAGAACATAGATCATCCAGGGAACACAGAATTGCCACAAAAAATAAGAGCTGCGACTCCAACACTATGCTATCCAGAAACTTTGTGAGCTACATGACCAGATAAAAATGAGGAAAAAACACATTAATATTTAATTATCTCTATGGTAAAGTGATATTCAAACTAGTTATCTCAGTTGTATTATACTAAGAGCATGGAGCTGTAGTCAAATGATGTGTGACAGTCATCGACTGTTTTTGGCATCCCATCTCAGTGGCATCACTGGCTGTCTGCGAGTGAGGAGGTAGGACGGCTGCCAGACTTAGTGACAGCCTGTTATTTGTTTATCCTGGATGCTCAATTGCTGGGCATCTGTACAACAGAAACAACAAAGCTGCTGGCATGCAATTTAATGTATTTTAAAGGCCTTGCTTGTCAATTTGGTATGTTTTAAATAGAGAAAATGCTTTTTATAAACTGGCCCAATTTTTGTAATAAAGCATTCATGAAACATGTCATAATTAATATAAATGTAATGTCAAAAAAACACAAACTGTAATATGTTACCTGTTTTGATGTTTTTGTTGTTTTTAACACCAGGGTATATTTCACTTGTCAAAATACAGGTAATACTGTGGTCACTGGTTATCTAAAGATGGTGAAAGTAGAACTGGCCCTTGCAGTAGACATATGTGCCAAGAAAACTCGTTTATTTTCATTCTCTCAATGAATGAATAAACGATTGACCAAAGTCAACATGAAAACAGTTCCTTGGTTACATTAAAACATGTCAACTGTAGAACCGCTGAAAATGTGTCTTTTCAACGAATGTTTTATAATGAATATTAGATTTATATAAGTAGCTTTGAAGAATTAGGAAAAATGTCAGTATTTTACCATATGCGGAGTTTGCGGGGGGCATTGCCCCCCTGATGATCAAAAGCTTTCATTTGAGTTTTCCCAAATTCATTTGAAAAAAATGAAATTCTGAATATAATTTACATCATATTCAAATATTTTAAGTACCAACAACACAGTGACTAGAAAAGGATAAAATGGTGATATAAAAATCAAAGGTTCACAAAATAAAACCAACTAAAAAAGTTTTAATAAACATCGCAGGCACTCAGTAGTCTCATATGTCATGTGTCAGAGTGCACTTGTCTGAATATAAAGCGGTAGATTGAGCGGTTGTTGTGGTAATCTACTCGTCCCCCTCCCCCGCGACAAAATCGGCATCCACCGGCCACGGAAGCACATAGACAATCAGTGAAGGAGAGACTTTTAATTCCACAATCTACGTTGTTGGACTTTTAAATGCTCTCCCTCCATGTTAAAGGGTATCTCCCATATTAAAGCACATGTATCAAGTGCTGTATGATATATAATGTAGAACATCATAAATAATAACACTGCTTAATTTGAGCAACTTTACTCTCTTATTCTTTAAAGCTGCACTACCTGATTCTTGAACCACGACAGAGGGCCATGGCTGAATTCAAACCGTAAATCCCATCCCCCACTCTGATAATCCCTCCCAGTCTCCTCCTCTCACGGAAATGAACAAAATCGCGCTCGAGAGCTGAACGTGCACTACATTAGATTACCTGTCGAGAAAGAAAAACAGCCACTTGCGCAACCAAAGTTAGTCCAAGACTGAAAACATGTTCGCACCGTGCACACGCTTCACTATATATCGCGGCAGCCAATAAGGAGGCTCATTCGTGGGCTCTGCTCACCCCTCCTTTCTGTAAATCCTGTGACTGGAGCTGGAGAGGGTGACCGCCAAGACTTTGTCATCTGGGGTTTTATGAATTAAAATAATTAATTATAACACACAGACAGCACGCAGAAGTACAATTTTTTCAGAAATGATTGCTTTTACGATATACTATATGATACTAATAAAAAAAAAAATTCTAATTAAAGAAAATATCATGTACCCCAGCTTTAAGATACAAGAGGTTGCTGAACATTTCAAGCTGCATTTTGGAAGGTTCATAATACAGCTTTAGAAATTTATGTTACACATAAGAGAAATAATAATAGTAATAAAAACAGTTAGATTGGTACATTTGTTTTCATTCCTTATTGCGTTCTATATATAATATTTTTTTTTCTGCCCGCCCGCCAAGAGTTTGCTTATGTATTTTACATTTTGTGGCGTGACAGAAATCCAGTGGAATAACACAATGAGTAGAAAAACAAATGTGAATAAACCTTTAAAACCTTCTTCCTCCCACTACTAACTCAATTATAAATGGCTATAAATGTATCATTGCAATAGGATTATGATGACAACCTACAACTATATTGTAAAAGTGTGACATAGTGGAAATGTTTGGTTTGCTGAATGTACAAAACAGTTGAAACTGTCAAAGAAGTGGTTGTGGACTGTTTTGAAACTTTTGATTGATCTCTATTATGTCGACGTACACTGACATTTAAGTCAAAGTACTGGGGCACAAAATCCAGGTCTTTTTGTCTCTTTTCCTTAGACTTTAAATGGATTTCCCTCTGTAATTGGTGAAGTCATTCTGAAGTGAAATCTCAAAACGTTGACTTTTTGCTATTTATTGTATGAGTAAATATCTATGATGCTGTCATTTAGACTAATTGCTTGTTTTTAGCACTGCCTCTGGATCTTGTGATACAGTTGTAATACAATTTGTATTCTGCTTCATTATTACATGAGTTCAAAAGTGAATCTTTAGACTATCAATGACGAAAAACCCAACGACAAATCTGCTGAGTAACTTCATTTTCCTGTTCAAAAGGCGCACATGGAATGACACAAAAATCCAAACCTGTCCACGTTTTTAAAACTCTTTCACCAATACTAAGCCTATACTTCTATACCAAGGACAAACAATGCAAATCAACTAGTACATTTTGAAAATAATGGTCCTATTAAAATCAAGTAAAACTGCATGAATACATAAAAAACACAATAGAAGGAGAGAAAAACATCTTATTTTGTTACTCAACCAAATTCTATGATGGCATATTTATCTGCCAATACATCAGTAAGAACACGTTCACACCAGGAAATCCTGGCTCACTTTAACTGCTCCAGGATTTCATACCTTGTGTGAACACGCAACAAGAGTCTGAAGCAGATCCAAGGAGCAAACTCAACTCTAGATGAAAACAGTGGTGACTGACATACAGCAGGACAGGAGAAGTGAGTCAGAAAGTCATATTTGAGCCAAGTCCATGACTATTCTTTAGTGAAAGTTGCCTAAAACGCTTGAACACTGTTGGGATTTTTTAAAAAAAATCATTCAAAAAGCAGCAAACAGCATCAAAATGCCAACTAAATTTCTAGTAAACCAAACGGAAATGATATTCCTGCTGCTGACTGATACCGGAGAAACAAAGAAGTACCAGCAGTCAAGTTAGAAAGTAGATTATGCAAAAGTTGCACATGTTAACACTCCTTTGTAAGTCATACAACATTTTCCACAACAGTAATCCTGTCGGCACTAAGGTACAATGCAACGAGAGGCTGCCAATCCTTCTTTCTATAGATGAACATTCAGAGCACTAGGGAAATTTAGCACGAGGAGTTTGGCTCCAACATTTAAAAAAAAAAAAAAAACAACAACCAGGCACTATTTTTCTGCCCGCAGCACATTTTCACAATATTGTGAGAACAAAACAGACAACCCAGTGACAACAACAACAAAAAAAAAAAGATAATCACGAAATTCATGAAAATTACATTTGTAAAAAGCCAACCCCCGTAACATTCTGCCATTTCATTAAATTTAATATAATGTTTTTGAGTGCAATGCAAGCTTAATTTAGAGGTTACTTCTGCGACATGGATAGTTGGCAGAGAGGGAACAGCCCTGAATGCAATACATCAACTGGGGAGTTATCCACATGCTCCTGTCCATTAAAGATTAATTGCTAAAGTGGTTCCATTTTCATGGACGACAAAGTAACAATCTCACATTTGAGCATTCTGTCCAACCCCACTGTCCCTAGTCTACAGCAGCCATGCTGTATTACCATGGATCTCATCTACTCATCCCCTCAGATTGAACTTTACTTCAGCTTCATTTCATGAATCTTGCATACAATTTTGCTTCTTCAGCTTCGGTTAAAAAAAACTTATCCTCAAATATTTCTTCAGACGCTGTCACACTGGTGGCAAAAACCTTCTTAAACAAAGGGATTGACATCAATTTTGTTGATATAAAAAAAGGACTAAAAACCCAGCATGACAAACAACAATATATCCTACTAATAAAGTTTCTAGATTTGTAACTCTTATTAGTTTAAAAGAAACATCCTGCATTGACTGACAATGTAATTTTCTTCCAATGTCTGCATGTCTTCAGAGGTTAACACAACAACGTAGTGAAAACGTTGCATCTCTTATTCTTGAAAAAAGCATTTGTTTTTATCTTTTTATTCAGCCTCTTCTCCGAAAAAAACCTACCCATAACAAACAATGTTTTTCAAAGTTTCTACATGACCTACATGGTAATTTTAAGATTGTAGCAGGACCCTTAGTGGTTACAGATAATGTGAAACTTTTGAAATTTATGATACAGTGACAAAAAAACAGGTTTGAAATACATAGAAATCTGTAGCCCGCCCAAAAAACTCATAGATTTACATCTAATATTAAGCCAATTCTCCATAGGGAAGGCTATAAAGGCAGAAAAAAAATCTAATGTATGGACATCAACTGCAGCACGTTTGGTGATAATAAACAATAGACAAAAGATACACGTGTTTGTACAAAAAAAGTTCAGGCGGAAGCCCACATTGCCACAACTGTACCAAATGTTTTCACAAGTTTGGGAACAAGTGTGTAACGGTACTATGTCAGTCAAACTGATCATTTTTAGTCTCATTTTTGACCACTAGCTGTTGTAATTTGGCTTAAAATAAACATATCCATTTTTATCCAAGTTTGTGCTGTGCCATGCATAATGCTAGTTTTGGTTCGACTCGATGCAGTTACGCATGGGTCTAATTCAACAATGCTTTGACCAATCACAATGCTTGAATGCAGCGTTGTAAAACTCAGGACCCGTAAAAATTGGTGATATCAAACACTGTGAGCGGGCTTTAGCCCTGGCCAATCAGAACTGCTGTAAAGGAGGGACTTGCCATTTTACGCACGAGCGCTATGCGCTCATTGGATAGATTTCTCAACTGTCAGTAATGCCGCCGTGTTTATATCCTGATCTTGTGGCGTTGTTTTGGAACGTAACAGCTCGTCTTTATTAGGGGGAAGAAATAAAAAGAGGGAGAAGTGTTACACCTCAGTGAAGGGGAAATACAAGGTGTAATGAGGGAGGAAAAGACAAAGAAGGAAGAGAGCGTGTTGTTGGTATAACATGATGCCACTAGTGGAATCATAACATAACCTAATCGCTAGAGCGGACATGGACTCGTCTATAAACGGTCGCATTTACAGACCTTGGAGTCGCTGTTAGCTTACCAATAAACAGGAAGAGATTCGTCACCTTTATAATAAGTGTCGACTAAGGCCAAGGGAGGCTGACTTGATAAAACTGTATCATGTTTTTTTGCAGTCAGTGCCTTCTCCTCGTCCTTCTCTCTCTTTTCTGTTACAGGTGATGTGAAGCTGATGATGGCAGTTTCTGATCTGTGGTTCACGGCTCAACTAGTCTGAGACACTCTGATGTTCTATCTCTCTATCCTGTTCTGTTGGTCCTTCTGTCCACTAACCCCAACCAGTCGAGGCAGATGTCTGCCACCTCTGAACCTGGTTCTAACGGAGATTTCTGCCTATTAAAAGGAAGTTTTTTTCTTCCCACTGTCTCTAAATGCTTGTTCATGTGGATATTGTTGGGTTTTTTTCCTTATTATTTTGAATTTTATATCTTGATAGCGCTATGAAATTACCTTTGTTGTAATTTGCACTATATAAATGAAGATTGATTGATTGATAGTGCAGTGACATTTGTTCTGCCAGTGTAGTAACAATAAAGAGGGAATGAGTGTATGCTTGCATAGGTGACAGATCTACTTGTTGAGAGCAAACATTTCTAAGTTTTGTTACGTGAGCTAACCTGAAGTCCCAGACAAGCCTCCAACTTCACTTTATTTCTTTGAATTATTTTTGCTGAAATATTTTCTTAGAGATTTATTAAAGACTTAATTTTTAAGTTGAAGGATTAAAAACCATGTTCACACTTGACTGAGCTTAAAATTACAGAGCAGTGCTCTTGTAAAACCATTTAGTGAAAATGGCAGTGATTTGCGTGTGGAATCACATCCAAACAGAGATGAGGCAATAAGTTGTAAAAGTGATGATGTTTTATTGTATGCCAAGCAGCGTCACACATTTGTTCTGCTTTTGAGAATAATTTACTTATCTCTCCAAGAGGTGAGGAATGGTGAAAACCAACAAATATCAGGAAGTGTGCTTTAAACAGTTTAGTTCAAATTATAGTTTTTACTATGATTTGTGTAATGAATATGTCAGGAGTCCACTGTCTGAATGTTGAACTGCTATTGTACTTATCACTGTCATCACTCTTGTTATGGGAATATTGTACATGGCAACATTCTGTGGTATTTTACTTTTATCATTCTGGCATAGCAAAAATTATAAAATTTGGTGTTATTAGTAATTAATAACAGGGTTAAATCAAAGTTATGTTAAAAACAATGATCGCACATTAATGTCCAGTGAAAATTCTTAAACTGACTGACCTTTAAAATGAGTTTTTGATAAAACATAAATACAAATACAAAAAACACAAGGTCTTAAAAATTAATTCCTATCATGAACAGCACTTTACTCTATTATACAGTAGCTATTTAGAATCAGCTTTATAGGCTATCATGGGAAGAAACAATGTTCGACAACACTCTTCTTTAATTTAATTACATTCTCTTACAACCTATTAAATAAAATGATCCAAATATCAATTTCTACACAAAGCTTTAAACAAAATAGAGCATTGCAGAAACATTCATTATTGAATGAGTTTGTGTTTTTTAAGGCTTTTGCAACTCTTAAGTGTGTGATACCATGCCAAGCTGGGATCTTATAGAAGTATTCTCAAAATTAAATAAAGCAAAACATATTCTAGTTAAGCCTAATAAATCACAAAGCTATCAACCAGAACACTGTTTAAATTTTCGGACAGTTTAACATATCTAAATCACATCAGGATTAACACTTGGACAAAGCTTATTCGTGTTTTCAACATTAAAATTTTTTATTTTTTTTATTCTTGTTTTTCTTTTGTCAGCACATGCTGTCAAAGGTCAACACTACAAAAAGTGCAATCATTATGAGACAGCAATGCATGTTTTGTTATTGCAATAAAATAAATTGATTTATTTTATTGCTTAATTGTGACCATCACCAGCCCTCCCTAAGGAAGGGTAAGAAATATTTTGTTATAGGGAGGATATAAAAAGGGAGAACAGTGTTACACCTAGGTGGAGGGGGAGGGGAAAGGGAGCAGGGAGGAGAGACTCAAGGTAGGAAATAGAAAGGGTGGGGAAGAATAGACCATCCCACAGTAATAGTGAGATGTGAAGCCGCAGATCATTAATAATTAATTATATTCTGTATATTTGATGAAAATGTACACAAATACTGATCATGCAATACATTTAGGAAAAGCTTCTCCTTTTGGTAGACAGCGATGAGTGATACACAGTAACTGTGTCTTATTCAGAGTACAATTTATTCTCTTCTATTGGGGCATTAGAAATGTTTGTTTACCCAGTATGCAGGTACAATAAATTAGGCTTCACACTATAATCTGTCACTTACAGGATACCGGTAACCATTTTGAAATCTAATATTATATAATTAAAAATATGCAGGATTAGAAGAAATATTAGATCATGTATTTTGAATTGAATCAATCAATGAAAATAAGATAGAAAATTCTGTCCAATCTCATTTTATTCGTTGAAGGTTGCAACACGTTATTGTGAAAGGAAGAGACGTAATGTTCAAGCAGCTCTGAACGGGAAACTTTGTGGATTGACTTTGTGGCCGTGAGAAAGGAAATAACACATTTGTAAACATCTAGATTTTAAAGTTTCAACCTTGTGACAGAAAGAAAGGATGTGCTCGTGCAAATAATATACGTACATCCTTACATTTTGATAAGACTTTATTCAATGTTATTTGTTTTGTTTTTCACCAATTTCTGAAAAGTCTAAAAACACACAAGTGAAAGGAAACACAAATATGCTCGCTTAAAGGTCACTTAAGGCAAATATATATCTGAAATAAGTCTTGTGCAAGTGTGTTTCCAGCAAGCAGCATGCAAATATCACCATTATATCTCCTTTTATTAGGTCTGTTTGCAATAGTGTTTTAATAAATCAGATATCTGTGGTTTATCATACATATGTCTTATTTTTGTGAATGTTTAGATCACATTTGACTCAAACAAGCCTGAGGTCATCACGCTTAATGCAATTTGCTGTTTCATGGTCTGCATTTGAAGCTTTTTAATTGTCGTTAAACAATAACCTTTCGCATTATATGAGATCCACATGCTCCGGCAACTCATTCAAATTTAATCTGCGAGTCGTTTTCTATTGGCCTTTGACTTTGTATGTGTGAGCATGTCTGCATTTCTTCAAGCACAATTGTGCAAAAGGATCTTTTGGTCTCTCTGCTCTGTGTTGCTTCAATGTTTTTAAATAATTCATATAGCACTTTAGTCAATATCCATTGTTTAAAATCTATCTCACCCAACTCACTAATGTTTTTCCCCCCTCTAAATACTCGCCTTTCATTCATTATCCCAGCTTCATCCATGCAGATCTAATCTGAGGGAAAAAACATCAATTGTGATCAATCCTTTAGAATCTAAACTCATTTTCATATCGTCTTGTATTAAATCCGTATTGTTTTCTGAAGATAATAGGAGTCATGTATTTGTTTTTGTGTGCATTTGGGAAAAGAAAAAAAAAAAAGAAGAAGAATAAATGTATTCCTTTTCCACATTCACTGAATTCATCTTCTGGGGTTTAGATGAATAAACAACATTGGAGCTTTTTTTCCTGCCAGTGTTCTGTAAGGGAGCCCCTGACATAAATTATGTGGAATTTAAAGCATTTTCCAAAGTTCAGACCCAAATGCATTTTTCTTTAAGAATTTTTTTTTGCATTTTCAAAGCATTTTATAATTAAAAAAAACTCTCAGATCTGTATTTTTTTTTATTTATTATTCATTTATTTATATATATATATATATATATATATATATATTTTGAGATAACTTCAGTAGTGTCTTCTGTAGAAAGCTTTTGGACATTGCCTCACGGGAAACCAAGCGGTCAACCCGCCGGCAATTTTTCCCCCCCCCAAGGTTTACCTAGGGCTGTTTCTTAACTGCAACAGAATCGTAATTTGGTTTACTGTTTGTACGAGACAATAGTTGTCTCGTGGGTAAATTTATCACTTTGAAATATATTTCTGAATAATACTATATGAATTGTACATGACCAGGGATACTTAACACAATAAATATTGATATGATTTAAAGAAATTAGCCCATTGGCAAGAATGTTATAAACAAAAATAATATGCAATGTATTCATTAATTTATCTTCTGACCCACAATGCACTAGGGGTGTAAAGAGTAATCAGTCTAGATCGATTATTCA
Organism: Gouania willdenowi; assembly: GCF_900634775.1. Lineage (NCBI taxonomy): Eukaryota > Metazoa > Chordata > Actinopteri > Blenniiformes > Gobiesocidae > Gouania > Gouania willdenowi. Next base: position 34,314,014 of record NC_041046.1, read on the forward strand.
ATTGTTTGATCAATGATTTAGTCAAATTGATCTAAAGTATAAACATAGATATCCATCGCCATTTTATCTTCCACTTTGTTAAAACATCAAATGTTAGTTGGTGAGAAAAAAGGTTTTTCAAAGAATGTTTTTCATATAAAATCTTTAAACACTCAGGCAATAAAATCCTCACAATGTATCAATATTGTGTTTTTATTCTTTAGTGTGAAAAAAAAAAAACCCCCAGATTATTGTCTGACATCAATCGCAGGCCTCTAAATCGAATCAAATCAAAATCCTATCATGGTAGGTGACATGTGACATGAGCAAATATGGAATCGTTCTGATAATTGACATCGTATCGGAATGAATCAGCTGATTTACACTCCTACTGTACAAAGAAATGATCCATAAGTAATTTTATATTTTATTTTTTTTTTCCCCTGCTTTTTCTGTTGTTGGATCCACCACTATCCATCGGTCTACATGTTTTACTTCCTCCCATCAACATGTTTTCACGGCTCATGATAAAATAGTTTTATATAACGATGATTTAAAGAGAGGGCGTGTAATGTAGGTAAAAGTTAAAAAGGATGATTTAAAAACACCCTTAACCTTTAAAATCAATGATTACTAGGAAATAGAGTCCTGCGGGATCTCCCAGTCCTCAGAAAACCTATTCACACATGCACACACACACACACACACACCACTCTTCATAAAGTGTTCATTTCTTCACAGAAAGATCCCACGTTTCCTGAAACTGCTTTGTTCAGTCGACAATAGCCCATCTGTTATGTTATCCTCCAAACTTTTGTCTTCATTAGGGACTTTTTCATCTTTGCATTTGATAAGATCCTGTTTTAAAATCTGTAGTAAAGCTTTACCGGTTACATCCAAGTATAACCCATAGACGTGTGAAACACTCTTTATTCTTTGCAAAAAGAAAAGTGTTTTACATCAGATGTACAGTATGATGTGCTAACTCAGATGAAAGCAAAACTGTTCACAGCTCGTCTCCATTTAGTTTTCTCCTCTTCAACAAAAAAGGCTGTAGTTTGTGGTCAGTTATGATATATTTTTATTTTTGAATTCACATTTACTGAATTTTTTTTTGAAGTTTTTTTTTATTTATATATATATATATATATATATATATATATATATATATGTATATATATATATATATATATATATACGCGTGGACTAAATTAACCTAAAGTCAATATTTTTTTTTTTACTTGTCACAACAAAATTAAAAAAGATGTTTAATAATTTTAGGAATCATATCTTCTCATTATTGTATTTTGAACAATGGCATTTCATAAAAAGAATTCCGTCAAACCTTGAACGAAGCATTGTGAAGAGACCACCCACGTCGAGCTTCTTTTTGAAAATGTACTGACAGAGGTTGATTTCATTTGTGTTAAAAAAAAAAAACACACACTTTACACCTCAGCTTACAACATAAAATAAGTGTCAAACATCAGATGCTTTTTGCCTTTGCTTGCATGGCTGACTGATTATGTACACTGAGGTGGAAAACAGTGTGAGGCTTTTTAAGTCTGACAAAGCGTTCCTGAAAACTTGTTAACCTGAGACCAGTGAGATCACGTATCTGAGATCCCCACAACAGGTAAAAAAACATCGCTCACAGAAATGACAAAAAAAAGAAAAATCATTATCCTGTCAGGCAGCAGGTCAGTGATCAGAGGACGGTGTTGTCAGGGAGAAGAATTTTCTGACAGGCAAACAAACACTAACAAAATAGAAAGCCAGTGATTAAGGACAGGAGTGATGCCTAATGTTTGAATACTAACCAGCTGAGGTCACCAGTCCAAGTATGCAATTAAGGATGTGACAAGTCATTAGATTTTCTCCAACTTTTATATCTGAAACTTAATACAATAATTCTCATGCTGCATGAACACTACAATAACCCTGGATCAGGATTTCACAATGGTGTGTCAAAGCATTTGGGCAATACTTACATAAAGTAGGCTACAGTAAATTTCTACTGTAACTTTCTACTTCCGCTATGTAAGATATGATGGCATCCCATAAGTGGTGTTAAAATGTACACTGTGGGGGCACACAAAAATATGATCATCTGATCCAAGGGCTATATTATATTATATTATATTAAAATAATGACTGATCTGAGCAGAAAATGAAATTGTGGGGGTGGTTGGTGTATATTTTTTCAAGTTTTCTGCTATTTTTGTAGATCCAAAGTGGCTGTGACAAAGTAAGATTTTTGAATGGATGCTCAGAGAGGGATGCCTTCATAATCAAAGTTAAAATATATACATATTACATGCATTTAAGACTATTAAAATGTACAAATATAATGAGGAGCACTGAAATATTAAGCAACACTAGCCCGGCCCCATCAGCTAATAGCAGCTGTTAACAACTGACAGCATCCATCTCCTAATTCAGTTAATCAGCCAGCTGATGGTGTTCCATGCTTCCCATTGGTTAGAGTTAGTCACAGTGCTGTATTTAAACCACTGCAACACACCTGCTTCCACGCGCTTTGTCTACAAACGCCTCTCAACATACCCCCACCCTAGCTCCTCCTCTTCTTTCTAATTAAACAGTGTCTCCCATTGCCGTTTAATGTCTGTGCTTCTGTTTTAGGGGGGTCCTGTTGACCGCTCTCTCTGCTTATGCCTTTCCATGTAGCTTATGGAAGGGCAGAAAGTTCCCAGAACAGAGCATTACCACCAAATCTAAACTGCATGCTAATAGACAATCTGACTAAAGTGATTCTGACTGATAGATCTGGAATGGAAAATGACTTTTTTTTTTAACTCCCCCTCAAGTCAACCAGTCATCATTTTAACTGGTCTGATTGTCTTACTGGTATTTACACTAAATGTTTAGAATAAACCATATAATAATGCTCAGCCATCCTAAGATGTTTTAATGTAGTTTATAGTGACTGTGAAAAACTGCGTGAAATTACATGTGAGGCACCATTATTATCACTCATTAGCAGCATTAGCTTCTGTACTGTCTCATTCAGCTTGCTAATGTAGCATCCAGGACACACATTTAATGTAAAAATGATTTATTCTGAGATCACAGAGTGTTTAGGGTTGTTTCGCCAAAAATGCTACTCTCACCACAGCATTTCTATATTCAAGCCACTGTATCTGACTCTGTGTTATATTTTTTGCAAACAGTATAATACATCATGAATTAAACATCTTTGAAGACCTCTGGAATTTAGCAATAACAGAGAAATGTTACGATGTCTGAGTAAGATCAAAGGCAATTACGTACTGTTCATTCAAGGATGACTCATAATGTACCACAAAATCACCCATATTTTTATGTGTAAACTTCAAATAGCACCATAATATGCTGTTGTCCTCTTTAGAAATATTCTCCTGGTAAAATATGCTAAAATAGTGTTTTAATGACCCTTTTTGGGAATGACCATGTATTAATCACTGCAGAAAATGAAAGTACGCAATACAGAAAAATACATTCACACCTGGCTAAATGGAAGTAAAAACAAACTAAATATTATTGGGGTGACTGCGCCCTAACCTTGCAGTAGGTGACAATATTCATGTAAATAAACTTTGCTTTTCCAAACACACATTTCCTTTTATCGGTTTTTCCTATTCATCAAAGATTCCTGCCATGTGGTGGTCTTATCAAAATTAAAGATGCTGTTTTTTAAATTTTTCAAATGCTAATTAAATATTGTGCATTTGTTACCAACTGGCCTTTTTCTTTTTTCTGGTCATGGATTTGAATAATACGGTTTTAATTTTACACATTGCTGTCAGAGTAATTTAGACCAGGGGCTCTCAACTGGTCTCACCCTGGGACTAACATTTTTCCACGGCCATTTAATCGCGACCCGCGTTTTACAAACGTAGCTGTTGAAAACACACATTCACTTTTTTAAAACGTAAACCTATATATTTTCCTGTGCAACATGAATTTCACAGCATGTCTGTCAAAATAAACGTTTGTTTCAAAATAAAAGACAAGTCCAACATGAGAGACTAAGTATCTATGTATTTTTGACCAGCTGTTCATGACCCACTTTTGGGTCCTGACCCACCAGTTGAGAATCACTGCTCTAAAGGACAGGATTTGGCCTCCGGGCCTTGAGTTTGAGATGTCCTTTAAAAAGTACATTTCTATAGTAACAGTTGGAATGTGTATTTTGAACAATGTGTATTAAAATGTCTGCAAACTTTCCTCTGATACGTGAAATAAAATGAGTTATCTATGTAGATTTGCAAGCAAAGGAGTGCAACAAAGAGCATGCCCGTCGTCCATGTGCAACCCTGTTTATTTGTTAAGACAATGAGTCATTCAGCCTGCACCGTGCTCACTGACAGCATCTGCCAACTGTGAGTACATCTGCTTAGTTAGAGTGTATGAAATCATGCGCGCGTGCAGTTTACTCGCAGCACTTGCATTAGTGTATTTCTGACTGCTTCACCCTCAGCAGGCGAGCTGGCACCAACCTTGGGGCGACGTGCTTGATCTCTTAGCGTACGCCTCACCTTTAAATGATAAAATGAGAAAACTGGGTCGGGGATGTACATTCCCATCAGAAATAGTGGGAAGTTAACATCTTCAACCGAGCACCAAGACTTCCAACAGGGAAATCATCTCTAAATAAATCAAATGAGCTTCACAAATAGGTAAGGAGCCTATGGGAGGCCTTGGTTTGCTCCTGGGAGGAATGAACAAGTGACGGGGATGATTAACTGAGAAATGAATGACCTGCTCGTGCATCCACTAAAAACCTACTTGAGCAATAAAAAGACACCAAATTAAATGGTATTTGAGTCCTTCATGGAAAGCAGGTGTTGTTTTTTTCTTCTGTAAGAAATGTATTTCTATTTCCATGTGAGTAATTCTTTTTTATGCGAAAAAACCGAACATCTTTGTCTCATTAAACTTGTACCAGTGAGACAAAGGGCTATCATACGTTTTATAGAAAAATACGTAGACAAATGAAGAAGATTAGATTATATATTTGAAAGAAATGCGTAATTACCAAGCCGCCAAAATTAATCAAAGCAAACATCTGTTTTGAAAGATTGTACAATACATCATTAGACCCACACTGTTGGCTGCTGAGTAAATTGAAGTAAGAATAAAGTACAAACAGAGATTTACAAGGAAAGTGGTCATGCATGTGTAGTCTGGGAATAAAACTCACCAGAGTTGGGATCGGAGTTTCCGTCAGCTTCGGTCCTCTTATCGGGGGAGGCCTGTTCGTAGAAGTCGTCCTGCGCCTGCACCAGAGGGAGAGGTTGTGTGAGGAGGGAGCCACTGCCTACAGGCTCATGGTCCCCCAGACCGCTGTCACTGCAGCTCTCCTGAGAGCCATCCGGCAGGTGAAACGTGACGCGCCGCTGTGACTAGAACCAAGAGCACAAGACAGAGCCTCTGATGTTAGTGCTCTGTTCTGCCCCCTCATTTTTCTTTCACAGTGATATTTTACACTGAGCTGAACAAGCTCACGCATGCTGCCTTCGACACTGAGTACTGATCGGGACTGCAGTGTGAAAATAAATTTGCCTGCATGATGTAAAATGTAGGATACATCATCGCTACGGGACTCGGAGTGATTGACGAACGGGCCTGTTTTGACTTGAGCCGAGATATTGATGGCAGGGAGAACTTAAGCATTATAAATACAGTCACGTTTCACTGCACAATGACAACCAATAACAGTATGCAAATCAGCATCATCTACTGTTTCATGAAATACATCAAGGTGAAAAGTGTATAATTTGTGACTACTTCATAAATACATAGTGTGATTAATGTTTAACATAATATAGGAAGGCCATTAAATATTGCAATAGTCTTGTCGGAGTGTTGAGACATTTGTCACAATACTGGCTGCAGGCCCATTTACAACATCTTGCATAGTTTGTGTTGTCAATTTGTTTTATGCATTGGCAAAGTGTGTAAAGCCTGTTAACATAGTCGAAGTTCCCCACAGGATGTCTCCAGTGAAATTTGAGATTCTTGCCGGGGGGGCAAAAGAAAAAATAGAATTAAATATATAGACCGTCTCAAGATTCATGCCAACCACAGTGTGTGTAACATTTACAATAAAGCATCAGGCCAGACGCTGCTTTCTGCTTCATTTTGGCTGCAGTACCTTGCATTAACTGCTGGGTGCAGTGTTGCGTCACCATTTACATTGTGAAGAAGAATTGCGCAACAGAAAAAGAACCAACCTAAAGTCTCAAAAGGGTGGGAATATTGCACTGAAAACTCATACTACACTAGAGATAGAACTAACATTTGCAACAGGAAACCAGCAGTAATATGTTAGAATCAAAGCAACAGAAAATTATTTACATGGTGAAGAAGAATTGCGGCAATAAATAACTATTTTTAAAAAAACAACAAATGAATTCATTTATATTTTGTACAGTCACTGTGTTTAATGACACTTAAAATAGTTGTATATTATTTACATTATATTAAGAATTGCATATTTTCTAGTGTTGTCAAGAGATTAAAAAAATGGTGTGATTAATTAATTGTGCTCTGTAATTAATTAATCTGTTTTTTAATCACACCTAAAATGTGTCTTTATAAAGCAATTTATTGTTTTTAACAGACCTGAACAGATGCAGGCGTAGCATTTACATTCCACTGTATTTGAGACTAGTCCCAAGGGCTACGTGTCATATTGCTGTGTACTTTAGTCCATCTCCAAATAATAAAAAACACAAATGCAATAAAACATCAGGACTTGTTCATTTTGACTCTGAACCCTGTCATCTTGTCCAGTTTTGGCAACACGGCGTGCTTGAAGCATATAGCAGTTAGCATTGTCTGAGTGACTGCACTAGCTGTCCATACTAGCTGCTACATGTTTAGCATTGAGGTTGTAGCAAAGCCTGCAAAGCTCTGGTGTTCGGCAAACACTTTTTTGCTAGCTTTGCACACAACTAGGCTTGTGTTTTCCATCCGGTGTTTTCATAAGTCAAAATTGTAGCCTGTGCATCAGTATTATGGGTATACTGGGAACTCTTGAAATGAGAAAGAATCCACACTGTTTGGAATGCTAATAAAAGTGACAGCCCTGATTTCTTTGAATGAAATTAATTTGCTCCCCCTCCCCCCACAAACTCGGCGTATGATCCAACACCCAGCTTTCACTGAGTAGTCAGTGATACGTATATGATGCATTATGGCAACATTCACATGCATGCACACGTGGCCTCGCAGCCCATTCTTAAAGCCACTTTTGATTGAATTCCGAATTTTTAATTCCAAGTGTCTGTTCTGCTCGCTCTAATGACATTTTCCTCAGGCTTTTTCATAAGTCCAGACACAAGCCTCCAGCTAACCTTTCGTAAGCACAAAGAGGTCCCTGCCACATCCTTGGTGATGACAGACAGCGATGGGTTTTACAGTAATTATTGGCAAAAGCAAAGGTCACCCCATCTGCAGGCTAATGCAAATGATCTCATTATATATTTTAGAACGGCTCCAAAAGCACGCAAGATTCAATGAAACACAAAGGAGAATACAAAAATGACACAAATGAGGCGTTACAGGAAGCAGCGTTTGGGAATGGGCAGCAGAGCGAGACAGTGAGACTTATTATAACTCACTATGGGTAGTAATAGTTTGTAGGAAAGATTATGAAGAGTGAATGCAGGTACCATTTTTACTACATCAATGAGTAGGTGAGTAAATGTCACTTCTGGCGAGAAAGTAAAAATCTCCATGAAGCACACACAACGTCTTTTGCGACAGCTCATTAGGTAATGTTGTAATAACATCTTAATGTGAGTTGAAGCATGTCATTTGTGGACATATCTCCCCTCTTGTTGAAAAGATAACATGTGCTTGGCTAATTAACATTAGATGAGTATTATTTTTACACAATGCAGATAACAAAGAAGCTGCAGACTTAGTGGAGTAGCTGAACAGACAGGGTTTTTTTTGTCAGAGCTAATTGTATTCATAATAATAATAATAATAATGCTAAAACATTTGTCCTTTGTATAAAGACATACAGTAGTAAACAAAACTGGTGCTGTGTTGTATTAATGGCGGATTCTGGCTTGTGGTATTCATGATAATCTGTTAACTGTGATTTTTTTGTTTTCTTTGAGGGATTATATATAATTTCACTGTGTCCATAACTATTGTAGTGTGATGATGACAATGTTGTTCCTATTTTTCATTGTTAAATGAAGGAGGAAGCTAAACGAAACTTCTAGGCAAAGTCCGTCTCCCACATGCTTGTGTTATGGTAAAATGGAGGCTACCCGTCAACAACACATACACAGGCCTTGACTTTGAGTTTAAGTAGAAGTAAGTGAAGGTGTCAACCACATCTTTTGTTTTATGGGAACTTTCGCATAGTTCTACTCTCTGACAAATGTCTAACAGGGAAGACAGAGTCGACTTTAGGTGAGGATTAAACTACAGCGAGCAAATAAAAGGGAATTAAGTTGTTATATTTGCATTATTTTATACTATTGGTACAAGTGCCTGGAATTTGAATAGCGTATTCACATTATTCCTTGGGAGATTTATGTAGAGATTGATATCTGACCACTATCTGCTCCTAGTAAAAATGGTAATTTTATTTAAAGGTCTCATGTCATGCTATTTTTCACCCATCTCCATTTGTTCTAAGAACCCAAAAACATAGTATTTGAAGTTTATTTTCTCAAACTCGCCTGTTTTCCAGAGTTTTAGCCTCTGAAAAGTCACTTTCTGAGCAACACAGGCTGATTTGGGGTTACTTATGAATATTCATGAGTGGGCGTGTCTATAGAGGGAACACTTACTTCCTCCTCCCCAAACGGTGACGCAGGGCCAGAGGACAGCCCGCCCTCCTCCCACCCACTCTGTAGCCAAGTTCATGCTGCTTTATTTACACGAGACAGAGCGTGGGGGCGGGGCGTTCACTGGTACATACATAGACTGTAGAAAATACATGCTCACCTTCGTGGGCGTGTCTGTTTACATGTGAATCACGGCAGAGAGCTTCCAGGAGGCGCGGCTTCTCCAGCTCAGTGCTGCGTCAAATTTTTCATCAAAATGAGAACACGTCATCAAATTGGAGCGAGGGGTTTGTGCTCACACTGCAGTAAGAAAGGAGCAAATCACCCTCTAGCTAATGATTGAGGGAATCAATGAAAAAACACTTTGGGCATGTGTATGAAGCCCAAATAGCACTTTTATGTTTAAAGCACAGAAAAGTTTAGCGTAACATGGGCCCTTTAAACTAAAGTTTCTTTAAAAGACAGGGGTTGCCAATTAGCCAAGGGTAGAAACCTGTTTTGTCCCTGTTAAATAAACAAAGAAAATGCAACAAAATGTTATAAGAGAAAAAACTGGTTGACAGTTTATGTTAAGTTTATAGTCTATATCGAAGATCGTGTGTTCACTGTCTGTGTGAAAACAAAGACATTTGAAGTAAGTATATTTTTCCTGTTTTTTGTTTTTTTTAATCTATTTCTCACACATTAAGTTGCACCCATACACTAGCAAGCTGTTTAAAAAGATAGACCTTTACCAAATGTTGTGATTTCCATTCAAAGAGTGTCAAATTTCGAATAGAAATTAAAATCACTAAATATGTGCAATTTGTATCCATTGTCAGTTACTGATATTTAATTTGAACCCAATGGCTGTGTAAAACAAAAACTGCAATTATACTGGGAAATGATATAATCATGATACATATACTTTTGGAAAGTAAAGTAAAAATTAAAAATTAAGGTAGCAGAGAAAGCATCTGTGTCGTCACTTAATTGTGATTTTTTAAGGTAGAAACATTGCTGGCAGGTCATAATGTGCATGTGTTTGGATATTCAGAAAATTGCTGTCAAATGCTAGTTAAAAAATGTGTTGGTTTTGTTTGTTATTAATGTACAAGTTTATGTTTATTACAGAGCGAGCTTGAAGATGTTTGTATTACACTGTTGCTGACAGTCACTCGTCGTGATATTAGCATAAAACCAGCTTAAACTATCCTTGCTGCCAGTTTACATGATATTATGGCTTATCATGCCTGCTAACCCTTTTATCCGCTTGTTTTCATAATTTCCCTGACCAAACACACTTGCTTAAATAAACACTAAACAAATAGCAGCACTTTGCTGCTCCAAGGTTTAACTTCTAGCAAGCGTGGAAATAATCAGGAATAGCTTTTCCCATATAATCTGACAGAGGCGAGAAGTCAACACGAGACATCCAGAACAACTTTGTGCATGTTTGGAGAGTGCCCAAAAGTGTAGAGGTTTAGGATCAAAGGATAAAAGTTCCTCATACTTTTGCTGATCTGTATATTTTCATTTGCAACAAGAGCACTAAGAGAGAAAACCTCCGCCAAGCACCAAAATAACAGTGTTAGCCACTTTAAAGGCTTGTAAGAAATTGCAATCCCCATTTATAACAATATAGTCAGTTGTTTTTCATGAGATTCTTCGCCAATCACGAGAGATAGGGATTTTTTGATTTTTCAAATTGATCCAAAATTAGTATATTATATTGATCCCGATTTCCTTCATAATTTAATGGAATCTTTCATAGCATAATCTTTAAAGTGTAAGTACACCCCCAGGTTTTTGCTGACCTGGCACAGGAAACTCAAAAAATGCCTTCATTATAGGCATTGCTCCTAGAGTAGTTAAGACACGCCCAGTTCCACATGAAGCGGTCGTAGTACACAAATATTTTAAGTGCCATAAAACAGTGACTGTACAAAATATACAGTTATATGAAATAGTTTGCTGTTCTTTTAAAAATGTGTTCTCAGTGAAAAGGTTCCACACTTTTGAGAGTTTAGGTTGGTTCTTCTTCAGTGCGCAATGTAAATGGTGAAGCGACACTGCGTCCAGCAGTTCATGTATGGTACTGCAGCCAAAATGAAGCAAAAAGGGGCCATGAAATTACAACATTAATTATGTTACTAATCATTTTTGCATTAATGTACATGTTACACAAATTGTGCTTGGTGAAACACCATATATATATATATATATATATATATATATATAAAATTCTAATTTATCTTTTGTCCCTCCCCCGGCAATAGCCACAGTGTCAGTTTGGCAAACAGTGACGGTTAGTGATGTCACTGATCTAATCTCAGCCAATTGTAATAGCCAGGGTTCAACCCATAGAGGGCATTCACTCTGACATTTTACAACTAAAAACGCTAAATTTAAATACTTTGGTACTAGGAACAATAAACTACATTACTTCATACCTAATCATATACAGTACATATTTTAGGGTGTACTTACACCTTAATTAAACTTTGTGAAAATCCGTTAAGTACTTTTGATGCAATCCTGCTAGCAGACAAACAAACAAAAAAATAAATCAACGCCAGTGAAAAATATTCCTCCTTGGCAGAGGTAAAGATGTAGAAAAACAATCAAAAACTCATTCCATTTCTTCAGCAAAACCAAACAACGTATGTGGTGTGCAGGTCTCCAAATAAACCTGAATATATCATTTCTTCCAGGCAACCCTTTACATAAAGCAGGGACACACTGTGTAAACACTCACGCCCACACATACAAAATAATGAATTGTCCTCACCACCACAAAAAGTCTTATCTAACAAGAGTCTGACATCGTGGTGAAAAAGCACTTCCCACCAGATGCAATCAGACCATGGAGGGAGATCGTTCAAACAATGAAAGAAAAGTCACAAAGAAATCTTACTCCCTGTGCTCTGCTCTTACCCCTGCTAAACCTCAAAGGACCAAAGATGTCCTGCCATCTGCTGGTTACCTCCGATAAAGCACGTTCATCCTGAGAATGGGCCACAGAATGTCTTTGTTGTTCAACTGATGACGCTGATGTATATTTAATTTGTCTCTGTGCTACACATCACAGCTACTGACTTTTCTCAAATGACAGAAAATGTTTTCTTTCCTGCCTTTGTAAATCCTTAAATAGAATGATATAATATGACGTGTTCTGCTGTGTTTTTGACAGATTTCCTCCACAATCCTGACAAGCAATGAAATTGTATAGGACATCAAATCAAGTGACACATTACCAACTGATAGATATTGTCTCCTCTCAAAATACAACTTTGAGTTTGCTTTGGGCTCTCTATAAAAATGCAGCGCTGTCTGTGCGACGCACACCTCTATTTTGGTGATGTAACTGTCAAAAAACTGTTTCTAAAACTGCTTCCAAATGATGAAAGACACGTAGATGAAAAGAGTCCCCAAACATGTGAGTAACACTCAAACAAAAAGTGACAAATAAATCACAATCTCTCCCGTCTTTGATTTTGACTCTAATATTGACGCAGTGTTCCTTCTGCCTCTCCTGAGCGTAGGTCCGCCGCCTTCTGCTTTTCATCATTAAATCATCGTGAGGCACTTCTGAGAAACATCTGCATTCTGCCACATCAACAATGAAGCCTGATCAGTCACTGCTTTGCTCTTTGGATTACTGCTCAAACACAAGTCTACGTGTACACACACACAAAAGCTAACACAAGGGTACATAAATCTACGTCAAATCTGACCCATTTCTTAAATTGTAAGCTCTGAATAGTAGCCATGTGGTGTGTGTATGAATATGCCTTTGTGTGTGCGCGCGTGTCATGTTTCACCACATTGTATTTTGTGTTGTTCATTTACACAACACTGGCTTAGGACAAAATCATTAAAGCAGTTCATCATTTTGGCTGTTTCCGGTCGAAATGATCTTGTGCAGATTTATGGAAGCTGTCTACAAGTTGCATGTTTGTTTATTTTCCATTTACCATCTCAGCTGTTTTTTGGTTTTTTTTTTTCCTATGCTCTTCATAAACAATAAATCTGTCAGGTAATACCATATGTTTTCCTACGTACACGCTCTCACCTGTCATTTGTCACAGCTGACAAGTTATGTCTCACTGTCGCCTTTGAAAACGTTTGCTCACGATAATAAACTTCGCTTATTGAGTGATTTTTTTATCAGCGCAAAAGTTGTTCCCAAGTGGTTTATATTAAGACATTCTAAGCCTGAAGTCACTTAAATGGGCAAACAGTCAGTCATGAATCTATCCGCCAACCTTTTGATTGGATGACAACCTTCTTTTCCATCAGTTCCATCACATGCCCCCCTCCAGAAAAGATGTGCATAGAGCCACTGATGAAAACTAAAAGCTATAGATTATTTTTTTTTTTTTTTTTTAGATGCATGTGTCGCTTGAGCACATGCACAGCTGACACATGCAATTAAAAAAAGCAATGCAGTGCATCATGGTTGACAGCTTTGCCATTCCAAAAAAAATGTAATTTGCTTGTCATTGCAGGAAAAAGACAAGAGAAAAACACAAACAACTACAGTCATTACATGGCCAATTAAAGGCAAAAGGCCCGATTTAATCTTTAATCTTTAAAATTAACAAAACGACAACAGTAATACACAATTACTCAAAAAAGTATACAAAATTACAGAAAATGACAACAAAAGTACATAAAAAGACAAGAAGCACACAAGAAATGACTCCGAAAGCCCAAAGTACTAACAAACAAGCAAATAGACAACAGAAATACATGAAAATTACTCCAAAAAATGCAAAATGGCAGCACAAATACACAATAGGACTCCAAAAAACATATTTTACAGAAGAAAAAAAAAAAACAAAAAAAAGGCCTACAGAAATGCACAAATGCCTTACAACAACAAACATACACAAAATGACAGAAAAACACAAAATTACTATACAAACTGTTTGTTCCTGTATTAATGCTCAGCTTGGTCATTAATCTAAATGCTGACATGAATGTTTATCATGTGACCCTCCGATCAAACAAACACATTTTTGTGGCCCCGCTGTGATAAAAGTCGCCTGCCTCTGTTGTATGGTAATAATCCTTAAGTGTAGCTTTGGAACTTGAAAGAAATATCAAACAAAATATGATTTGGCATTTCTGCAACCAGTCCACGATTCCCCCTGCTTTAAACTGTGAAAATGTTTTCTTTATTTGTTTACTTGTGACAATGACAACTGCTAAAAGGATGCACTCAACAACTGTTAAGGAATGATTTGCACACTTTACCTGGAAACACTTGTGCAAGTTGCCAAAAAAGAAATTAAACAGGAGCAAATGAGTGTGTGAAAATTTGATATTGAAGCACAAAAACAAAAACCACAGATGAAAAAACTAAATTAAAGAACGGGCTGTGTCTATGTCCATGTTTTAATATGTTATTTAGACCCAGGATGATTAGGAAATATTGTTTTAAAAATGTTTTATGCCAAGGGTGTCAAAGTTTTTTTTATTTAGGGGCCAAAAACGGAGCAGTTGGATCTAATGTTGGCTGCAGATTTTAGGTGGTAAAAAAAAAGAGTGATTTCTACATTATTGTGCCCTAGTTCGCACTTCCATACATAACTGATATAAACACTGTTAGGCACTGGCAATATCCATGCAATAATTGACAGAGTTTTCTAGAATTTACCCAGATTTTGTGGTAGTTACAAATTGCAGGATTTAAATGAAATAAAATAAAACGTCATGACTGCAGTAAGAATAAAATAAAACAAATTAATAATGAGCCACAGCAAATATTTTGGAAATATCTTTGGAGTTTCAATAAATTCATGAATTTGACAAGACTGAGATATCTAAAAGTGAATTAGTTAATTTCACATGCAGCCCTCGGCCTGTTTTTTGCAGCCCTCAAAGTAAATGCACAAAATGACTAACACTGAAAAAACAGCAAAAATACACACATTTACTTAAAAAAAACAAACTACTGCAATATTTACAAAAACTAACTGAAAAATATACTAAATTACACCAATATTACAAATAAGACAAAACATAAGGTGACAAAATAAATACAAAAAATGAATTAAAAAACACACACAAAACAATAAAAAACACATCATTAGAGAACAATTTACAAATTGACACACAATATGACTTCATAAACACAAAAATGGCTCCGAAAACACACAAGGCAACTACAATAATGCACAAAATAAGAAAAAAATGGGGAACAAAAACCCTTTGTTCTTTCCTGCGTTAACGCTCAGATTGGTCATTATTCTAAATGTTGACATGAATAACGTTTCCCTTGGATCAGATAATCACATTTCTGTTGCCCTCGCTGTGATAAATGTTGCTCATCTCTGAATTAGATTATTGTTAACTGCAAAGACGTATTTTAAAGTTTGCTGTGTACTGACTCAACCCTTCACTTTTTCCTAAAAACCAAACACACACACAAGCTGCCAAGAAATGTGACGTATCAAGGCACTTAATTCAAAGAGACTCTCCCTAATGGCTTAATGTTTCAGACATTAAATAACATTTGTTTCTTTAGAGGTCATAAAGCACAAGAAGCAGCCCTCAAAGCAGCACTCCTCCAATATAAGTATCTCAAGTTTGGTTTAAGCTGCAGTTAACAGGCACTACGGTTTCTGAGTTAACCAACTCTGACACTACAAGCTGCCTACAGCTGAAAACATGAGATGAATACACTGCCTAAGCATGCATGCCTAACTTCTACATACAGTAGCTGCAGCATGTCTACTATAGGAGTGTGACGATATCTCAATACGCCGATATAGCGCAAATTTTTTTCGCACGATCGATTATCGCAATGCTTGCGCTATCAATTTTTTTTATTTAATTTATTTTCGAAAACTTTTTGGCTTTTTCACTAAAATGTGCAGGTAGGTCTTCACAGAAACGTTGTCTCTGTTTGTTGAAGGAACCAATATATTGTTTACTGGAATATTTCACTATAATGGTGTCACTGGTAAGAAAGACCCTATTTTTTGTTTACAGAAAGCACTATTGGAAATAGTTATTCATTTATATTGGTATGTTGACTAAGAGTGTGACAATATCTCAATACGGCGATACATCGCGATAATTTTGCCGCACGATTGATTATCGATATGCCCCCGCTAAGTATCGATTTTTTATTTTTTTTCCAAAACCTTTTCGGCTTTTTCACTAAAATGTGAAGGTAGGTCATCACATGGGTATGTTGACACTTATCTACAGAACTGTTGCACTAAAATAGTGACACAGTTCATAGGACACTTTTTCCAATTTATTGTCTTTCAGAGATATAAAATAAAAATTGTATTTTTTCAATTAATCTTTTTTTTTTTTCTTGTTATGTCATAGGCTATCGTAGATCGATTCCTGACCAATATATCTTAATAATAGCAGCATCGTCATATCATGAGATAATCGTTATCGTGAGCTTTGTATTGTGTATCGTATCGTGAGGTACCCAGAGGTTCCTACCCCTAATGTCTACACATGCATGGTAAATATTAGCCTGCATCGCCAGTAGAATATTAGATTTCACATTTTATATCATTTGCATTTTATATCACAAAGACAGACAGACAGTCCCCAGATAAAATGGATGAAAGTGGATTAATTTTTAATCATAAATTGTCATCGAAACGATCTGGGTTTGAAAAAGCTACTTTTGACTCATCTATTCTTTCCTCCGCTCCACCCCACAGTGACATTTCACCTTTACTTGTGAAGGTTTCATTAAACTTGACATCAAAATTGCCGTCATGCCCTTTTATTTTTATTCCAATGTGAGGTAAAATAACCTGCCTTTGTCTGAGTGAGAACAGTGTACCAGTTGTAATACAACCAGCTTCCCTCTGTGCCTTGAGGAGAGCTAAAGAAACCTGTGCACCTGCCACAGAGCATTAGCTCCAAAGGTAACTACTACTGACTCACTCATCGGTTCTAGCCTCTGCAGACATCTACAGCCATAAAATGAGAGACACAGCAATTCTTCTCTATGTGAGTCTCCTGCATCAGGATGAAGGATTTGACACTCAGAGACAGTTAACTACAGAGTGGAGCAGGCGAGGCCCTGAGCACTGAATGAGGCTGCTTGATGTGTTCATGAGTTACAGTCCATGTGATCTTCATGCTGCATTCAGCTGGAGTCGCTACGTGCACTCAAGTCACTTTTCAGCGGAACTTTCATCAGTGTGAGTGATTTTATTTACTTGCGTCTCAAAGGTTGGAGGAGTGACTTCAGGTGTCCAAAAAATGGATATATATTAGCATAAAAGACATTTAGGTATGTGTGCACATGCTTAGCCAAAGCTTAACTGCAGTGTATTGTGTGTGCATAATAACCTACAAGCCAATTAGTTGATATAAAATCCTATCTGGGATTGAATTACATCAAATAGGTACAGAGCAGAGATTTGTTTGGTTGGATCACTGTTTATCCTCTGGAAATAATGGCTATTTACACAGCCATGATTATCCAGCTTTGAGAGATCAAATATAAATCGATGAAGCAGGGAGGTCTTGTTGACTTGGGCAACGGCTTTTTTTTCCCCACCCTTTTCTGACATTTACACAAAAATTAGGGGTGTTGAGATGTTTTTTTTTAATCTTTCATAAACAAAACAAAAAAATGTATGTGTGTTGTATGATATTCAATTTATCCAAAATACAGCTTTTACTCATTAATGACATGTCCGGAACGGTTTTTTTTAACATGTGATGTTATGACGCCAAAGCAGAAAACTAAAATGTAGTAAAGTTAAATAAATTTACAACAGTTGTTCAATAACAAACAATAAAAAAGTATATTTTAAATATTGGACTGGTGCTATTGACAGTAATTCCATAACGTTCACGATATCTTTTGATAGACAGTAATGGGCTCACAATAATGATGGAATGCACATTTTTTTTGTAAAGAAAAAAAAAAAGACCAAAATAAATAAATATCTCAATTGCAATTGGAAAAATAAGCCTACTTCTATTTCACTTTAATTATGGACATTGTTATATACCTACTATGAGTATGACATTTATTACTCAAACAAAAAAAAAAACACATACAGTAATCTGGTGTGTAGTACAACGTTTGTGTGTTTTGTTTTGTTTTTACATTACGTATCTGGTAACAATTAAAATGAAACATTCCTCACACACCAGGAATTTGTCAGCTTTTAATAAAACTAAAACATAGTTAAACAGAGTCCTTTATATTATCGTATACTCAATCATGCAACAAAATCAAACCCCAACACTAAGGCTGTATACTTGTAATTCAAAGATTCAACACCACTTATTCGTACACTTTGATAGAATAGCTTTTTTTTTTTTTTCCTTTCTCAGAAACAATATCCTGAATTTTCCCCTTGGGGATCAATAAAGGACGTCATATCCACCCATTATCTGAATTAATTTAGAAAGAAGTACGGTAATAAATCACCTCACATTAGCTGCTCCTCTTTTATCACATCATAAGTTGTGCCCATCATCTTTTCTACATTAGAATCTGAAAGAATGAGCTGAATACTTTCAGAGCCTCTAACGCACCAGTTAGATTAATGAATCATTTAAGAATAAATAATTCATTTAGCGTTTACATTTAAACTAAATAAAAAAGTTAATAATTAACAAAGGATTAATAAACATTGATTATGGTTTATAAAAAATCTATAAACATTACACAGACACATAGACCAGATATTTGGTTTATGGTTTATAAATGTTTTATGAAGCATTTAGCATCATTATTTGAAAGTTTATATAAAGTTGGAACTGAAGGTTATAATCCTTTTTTTTCATATAAAGTATCAATTATCTATCTAAAATATATATAGATGCTTTATAAAGCATTAGTAAGGGGTTATAATCTTTATAATAACATCCAAATAATGGTAATAGATGCTTCATAAAACATTTATAAATCATTAAATATCTGGTCATAATCCTTTGTTAATTATTAACAAACACGTTATAATAAAGTGTATAAAATGTTATAATGTTTGCATGAATAAACTGTTAATATAACATCAATTACAGCATTACAAATCATTAAAAAAACATTAACTATCATTTCATTGTTTGTTAACAGTAAATAACTATTAACTAAAAGTTCATTAACTATCTATTTACCCTTTATAGATGATGGTTATTATAATGTGTTACCCACCAAAAAAGTGGACGCCTACACCAATGCAGATTATGGCTCATCTTCACTCAAGATCACATAAAAGTACATCATCTACAATTTGAGAACCACAATTAGGTGCAAGCATTAATAAAGCTATTTTTTGGTCAATCATCCCCCTGTAATTATTTGGATGAGGCTAATCATCCGGAAATAAAGAATCACCTGGAATATTTTCCATTTGTTTTGTTGCTAAGCAGCCGGCAATTTCCCCCCGACTGTTCCTTATGAAAGCACAGCACCGGCGTAATGCATTTTTGTTGGATAGTGTGTCACAGTGCAGAACTTGTTTTTGTTTGGAAGTGATTACCTGTCTGTTTGCATCGTGGGAGACTGACCAAAAATGCTTCCCTATTGCCTTTCTATCTTTTATTACTTTATTTAGTCTCCATCTTTCACAGAGCAGGGAACTCAGTAAGCTATATGAAGACATTACATTATTAATATCTTAAAATGATGTCTTGTGTCTTTTTTTTTTGTCTTTGTGCTCTTTACATGCACATGTATCTTGAATTCTATTTGATGCAATAGCAAGGGGAAAATACAAACAAGGGCTGTCATAGATCGCATTGATTGCAGCGTCACAAAGGAGAAATTCATTTCTAGTGCTTTGAGTAAATCCGTGGGGCACTATTACACCTACACCGGGATATATATCACTACAACACGTAAAGGGAAATGTGTTTTTCATTGGCAGCAATTCAGTTTCTCATAAGCTATCCTTGCTTTTTTTTTTTAAAAATACTGAGAAAAACAGGAAAAAAGCTAAATATTTAAAAACACATACAATAATTACATTCACAGTAAAATTTAGAGAATATAGAGAATATAGAGTATATAGAGTATATATTAAGATATTGCTTTGTAATGCTTCAGTATCTATAAATGACCCATGGGTATGAATAGAATATAAATCATCTCTATATTTACAAACTAGTCTATCATGTGTGAATATTATTTTACATTAATACTGTATGAAGTTTTAAATATTGAAGATATGATTTAAAACTGTCTATTGTATAACTGCAATATAGCAATAATAAAAATTGCTAGAAACATCTAAATCTATATAGACATTATTGTTGGTTTTTTTTTTAAACAAAGCTATTTCTAGTGTTTCGGCTCAGTCTGTGTGTTAAAATGAAAACATTTCATACACTGCATTTTTATTCACCAGAACAACAATTTCTCTACATCCCCTGCAGAGAAACATAGTCTTGAAGTTTGTCACCGTGGTCCTACCAGAACCATCCTGGTTCTACTTTGGGGTTCTATTTAATAATGTAGCGGTTGTTTTAATATCCTCAATTTATTTTTATTTTTTTTTTGGATTTATACAAGAAATTCCAGGCAAACCAACACAAAGCAACCAAATCCTTGACATAAATGTGTAACAGCTTAACAACTGTTTTTATACAACCTTGTGACAAGTTGATTGCTCAGAGTGTAAATAGTCAAGTCACATTTGTGCTCTTTTTGTCAGCTTTCTCCCGTTTCATCTTTGACTTTCTTTTTTCTTTTTACTCTGTAGTGGGTCTTGTGACCTGTTCAGTCGAAGGTTCTGTAGTGTAAGTACTTGAACTACCAGCCTGAGGCAGGATGCCCTGATTTGCCACAGCAGGATAAAGACTCCTCTGTGATGGCCATATCTTTTATTTGAGCACCAAGGCTGTGGAAGTAGATTAATGTTCCAAAATTGTGATCGTCTAAAACCAAGTCTTAACCGGATTCTTTGTCTTTGTTGTTTTATTCATCATTACAAAGACAGAGTGGCCACATTTACATGAGAGCTTTAATTCCCCTTTAATTCAGAATAAAAGTTAAATCCTCTTCAAACTGACCTTGTAAACACTTAATTTCGAATTCAAATGTAAGTCTGAATTAAACTTAAATCCAAATTAAGTGACTGGTTTATTATTATTTTGTAAACGTTTAATTCCCCTTCAAGTTAATTCTGATTGTTCTGCTCATGCTCGGCCTCAAGCGGTGACGACATAATTCAAAATTGTGGGCCGGACTAGAGCCAAGACTATGTATTTAATAAGAGCCTTAGAAGACATGGATATAATGGAAAGAGTAGATGGACAGAAGCATAAACATGCAGCCATTGACAAATATAGGCAAACGGAACAAGCTTCATCCAACGGGTGATACTAAAACCCAGAGACGGATTGAATGCATAATTTCACCAAGTTTATCATTGTGTCGGTTGTTAGAGCTACTGTCTTTACCAGGGAGAAAATATTCACTCCTGGTTATTGTTTTCCTGAGTTTTACTGGGCTTTATTTACTGGTGATTAATCTCCTTCTCCTGCTCAGTGGACCAAAGTGAAACAGTATGTTATTGTCCAGCTGCTGTATTCAAAACTACAACAAAAATAAAAGATGAAATTTATGTTGTAGATATGAAATAGTATAATATTAATATTATGTACATGTTATGTACATTCATGTGTATGTATGTATATATGTGTCTATGTATGTATGTACATGTTTGATGTGCATGTATAAACTGTATAAATAAAACTTGTGCAGAATATATATTGAATATGTATTGTAATACACTATTTTTATTTTTGTTGTGTATGATATCTAGAGCAGCCATTCTCAACTGGTGGGTTGGGACCCAAAAATGGGTCACGAACCTGTACCGGGTGGGTCGCAGATTTTTGAAAGAAACTTATCTTTTGAAAGGTAGGCTGTGAAACGCATGTTGCAAGGAAAAATATATCGATTTATGTTTCAAAAAAAGACTATATGTGTGTTTGCGTGTGTTTTAACAGCTATTTTATACATTTGGTTGGTTAAATTCTTAAAAAAAAAAAGAAAAAAAAAGGTGGGGCGTGATTTATTGACCGTGGCAAAATGTGGGTCCAAGGGGGAGACCAGTTGGGAACCCCTAATCTAGAGAGCCTTGTTTTGTTTTGTTGTGATGGGGTGTGTATAAGCTTTGCTTCAACCTACACCCTTTCAGCTGAAGAATTAGACAATTGTTTGTTCTGATTTTTTTTTTTTTTTGTGTGAAAACTGCAATAATAAAAATCTAATTCAAATTCATCTAAAGCCAACCAAACCAGACAATAACTTAAAAATAACCCCAAAGCCTAAATGAAGTAGTTAGGGTGGAAGGCTTGAATTACATAAGCTGTAACACGAATTTAGCTTTAGAGGGTACAGCCTCTCTCCAAATCTATAAATGAACTCTAAATGGTCCAGATTCTGCACAGACGTGTGCATGTGTGTGCTTCGTGCGTGTGCATGTGTGTCTGTATTTGGGAAAACAATTCAGTGGGATGAATGAAAACATTTAAAGAGATGTGAACAATGTTTTTAGGAGGAGGAAGTTCAGTATAGCAGAGAGAGGAAGAAAAACCATTGGGTATTATTGGTTTAAAGATGCATCTTGAATATTTAAGAAATCCTTCACCAGATATGAAACCATTGACAGCTAGTAAACAAACCTAATGTCTACTCCCTGTATCACCATGAATCTCATCCTGGCCCTGAAGCCTTTTCTCAACCTCTTCCACAAGTCTAGTGGCTTATCACCTAAATGATTATTGACTGCTTCACAAGTCATCAATACCATCAGTGAGGTTTTACATGCGGTAAGCTGAGCAACTTCATCATAATAAGCCAGTAGAGAGAGGGAGCAAAGAGCATTAAAAGCAGATCTGCACTGTACAATAAGGATAAACATGTGACGCTTGTTGGACTTTTTATTTTCTCAACAACTCAATATTAGAAGGATTTTGGGAGTTCCTCATACACCGAAATGAACGTTTGCTACGGTATTCTGAAGATTAAATCCAGGATAAATGAGTGTTACTGTAGCCAGAGGAAAAAAAAAACGCTCCAAAACAAAAGCTCACGTAACATGGCTGTGTGTTGGTGCAATGTATTGGTATATAAACCTGAGCCTCAGGTCTTGCAGCTGAGCCAAAACAACTTAATGGATTAATTGGGAACCAACAGAGATAATTAGGGCCGTTGGGGTTGTATGATGCCACCCCTTGTCGACTCTTGCCTCAGAAGTGTGATGCAGCGCGTTCCTGCTGTGTAATTGAGATAATTAGCAGGAATGTGGTGTCACTGTCCAAAGATTAGCAAATAGGGAAAGGCCAAATAAGACTCATTAAAATGTGGTTCTCACAAACACACTTGATTTTTGTAAGTGACAGAGGTTATGTCTCATTTTCATTTACCTTATTTGTGTCTTTAGAGAAATGAATGAAAACATAAAACAATAGGTTGTTTTTGTTCTGTGAGAGGAGCCGTACGCCTCCTGAACCACACCAAAAACCACAGCGAGATGAAGCAGTCCGACCCTTGACTTGGCACCAATTACCCATTGTCCACATAAAGACAGCCAAATAGATCACAATCTGCAGCTCATACCAGTACAGAGCACATACTCCATTAATATATCGTTTCCCCTGATGTGAAATTAAAATGGATATTTCTAGCCGTTAGCAGAGAATAACTGATCAACAGCGTCAGTTGTTTACTGTGCTTCTATTATTGGATGCCAAGGTGTCCTTCTATGAGGCTGACAGGCACTGAGCAGTAGGCCAAATTGATTGGTCTGCTCTTGCCCACCAAAAGGACCTGAACTCAATTTGCTTGTGATGGCTTCAATTTCCTGGCTGGACAAACCCCGCCACCCCATCCTCACCCATCTTATTTCTCCCTTCCTTTACTCTCTCAGCATCCGCTCCCTGCTCAAGAGCTGCCATTTAATTTCATTACTCAACAGGGGAGGTTCATGCCCTGTCACAGAATCTGTCTTTTCTTCAACAATCTCTTCATATGAACCTCAATAACAGGCAAAAGCTTGTTTTTTTTTTTTTTAAAACAGTGTCTGTTTTAGTATTTCCTGGAATAGTATCATTTGCAGTTTTTTGCCTGGCAACAACCAAATAAAAACTTACTAAGCCATTTGTTTACTGAGAGGAGGAGGCTGGATCTCTCTTGTGCTTTGTAGATAACAAACATGTGGCATAATGACCTAACAATGTCTAAATCAGGGATGGGCAATGCTATCACAGTGGGGGTCACAAAAATCTAATCCCAGGGCCACATTATCAACATTTATGTTAGCATGTAGAATAATGATTGATCTGAGCATTAATCCAGGGGAGGGGGGAAGGTTTTTTTTTTTTTTTTGTTTTGTCATTTGTAGTCATTTTGTGTGTTTTTGCAGTCATTATGCGTGTTTTTGTTATTGTTTGTGTTCTCTTTGTCATTTTGTGTATTTTTCTGGCATTTCATGATTTGTATGTTGTTGGTTTGTGTGTTTTTAGGGTCACTTTCTGTACTTTTGTCGTTTTCTGTATTTTCCAGTCATTTTGTTGACAGTTTGTGTGTCTTTGGAGCTATTCTATAATGTGTTTGTGTTTTCGTAGTCATTTTATTTGTTTAATAATAATAATAATAATAATAATAATAATAATAATAATGAATTTGATTTATATAGAGCTATATTTTGGTCACTCAAAGCGCTTTACATGGCATTATTCTTTCACTCCACACTTAGTGGTGGTAAGCTACTATTGTAGCCACAGCTGCCCTGGGGCAGACTGACAGAAGCGAGGCTGCCACAGTGGGCCATTGACCCCTCCGGCCAGCACCAACACTCACGTACACACTACATTCATACTACGCAATGTGGGTGAAGTGTCTTGCCTAAGGACACAATTACAGATACCACTGGAGCTACTGCCCCCCCACTGTGGCACCTGGTTGTTGTGTCCATCTTTGTTGTTATTTTGTGTGTTTTGAGTCATTTTGAGTATTTTTGGAATACTTTGTGTGTTTTCGTGTACTTTGTGCATTTTGCTGTTTTGGGAGTTATTTCATGTATTATGTTGGGATTTCTATTCTTTACAACTTCTTGTGCCACACAAAATTAGACCGAGGGCCATATGTGGCTCCCTGGCTTCATACACTGTTTAAATAAAGCTGGTGCACTCTGGTATTTTCCATCTTTCTCAATGAGACGAATCAGACAATCACTACACTTAATGTAATTTCCAATGTGTGCTTTAATGTAGGTATTTAAGTAATCAAAGGTTGGACTAATCTAGTTTTTGGTTAATGCTTTTTTCTGCATCAAAAAATCTCAAGAGCAAAGACCCAATTTACTTGTTCCATCGCTCTGCAGCAACATTTTATGAAGTATTTTCAGTATGTATTGGTCGCCAAGTCAATGGCTATTTAATTAAAAAAAAAAAAAAAAAAAAGGATCTAATGCTGGAATCAAGCTACATAATCTTTGAAGTGATAACCTTACATGTTTGGCCCAGCTTTAGTTGCTTTAAGATAAACATGTGGAGCCACTCAGCATATGCCAGCTTATGTCAAGATGAAAGATTTTTACCAGCCATTATCACAGACCTGCAGATTGTTGCGAGGGTATTAGCTGGTCTCAGCAATGTGCTACAATTGCAAAGATCTTGCTCTGATTTTCAAACACTGGGGATGAGAGGGTCAGCTTCTCAGCATCTTTAGTGATTTCGATGACTGGCAGGAGATTAGGATTTGGCAAAACATGCGGTCCTGAAAACAGCTGACACATCCAATAACGTATAATATGAACAACCTTTACGAAATCACACACAGGCACACAAGCACAACTGATATTCTAACCCCTATAAAAGAGGGAATGTGCAAGATCTGTCAACCCCCCAACCTATACCCTCCACTATATCTCAAAGGATATGTTCTCTTCTGGACGCATTTACTAGCAGACCTACAAGCTTATACCTCCAGGAAACAAGCAGCTGATATGGCTTGTACAGTATTTTACAATGATTCACCTTGCTCAGCATTAACCACAAGGCATAAATGCAATAAAACCAAATGACCACAAAGCCAGAAAAAACAAGCTGGGGCATTTTTAAAATGTTTTTTCCCCCTACAGGTTTGTGAGCCATTGCATTTTATCTCCGTATCAGATGGATGCCTTTTTATTTATTTATTTATTTGGGCAGGAGTAGGTTTTCTTTGGTTTTGACTTTATTTAAAAAAAGATTCAAATAAATGAACTTCACTTGCAATCACTGAAAGTTTTCACTTTCCAGTCCATTTACTATTCATAAGTTTAACTGCAAATTTTGAATTTTTGAAATCAAATCATTAACAGCACAATGAAAACCGTAATATGGCTACAAATATACAGTGTTTCAAAAATGGAAATGTCAATTTTCTCTAGCCCCGACTTCCATTTTAGTGTTTTGGGCTTCAGGCAGTGGTAGATTAATGTATTGATCTCATATTGTTTTCTTGGACA
This sequence comes from Gouania willdenowi, assembly GCF_900634775.1. Taxonomy (NCBI): domain Eukaryota; kingdom Metazoa; phylum Chordata; class Actinopteri; order Blenniiformes; family Gobiesocidae; genus Gouania; species Gouania willdenowi. The sequence continues at coordinate 34,340,259 of NC_041046.1, forward strand.
ACGTTACGCCCTCTGAGCTTCTTGAATGCTTAAAGAAATGGTGACTTCTGTATTGAGCGTTTGGTTTGCAGATGTGTCTGCGAGGTCACAAAACCCCAAGGGGACAAAGCCAGTGGCTTATCAACTGTGTATTGGGAACAAAGTACAAAGCACCCAGTGACAGAGGACAACAGATGGACTCTGATAGGTCAACGTATCTCCATGAAGATTGCAAGGAAAAATACATTTCACAATTTCCTATATATTCCAGAGTGAAATATTTACTTTTATTATATTTATTCTATTATCAACCCAAGACAAAGCCACTGAGGTATCAGGTGGGCAAATCTCTAATCCCTCGTAATGCTTTATCAGTATATTTTATGATTAGTGATGGCTGACAAATAGCAAATAGATTAGAGCAGGTAGTCCTATCCCAGGTTTGCTCAATCGGTCCTAATGTAATGTTAAAAATGCGTAAATTATTGATTTGAAAAAACTAAAACCAATATTCATTCTAAATGGAAATATATCCTAAGATTGAATTAGAAAATAAAGAAAATAGGAAAGACAATTGCAAAGATATACAGGATACAGAGCCCCCATTTGTATTCATTAATTAATCTTCTTTTCCCACTTATTCCTATATATATATATATATATATATACACATATACAGTATAGTATGCATGGCCTGCTTGAAGTCATCGCCACCTCACATTGAATACACCATGGTCAGTACGCATGTTAGTCATAGCTCCTCTTATGGGCTACTAATTTATCAATACCATTGTGTTTATGGTGTGATTTGGATTTTTATATTTTAATGGTCATTTAATGCAGATATACTGATGGGACAGTTGGGTTCAAACTCAGCAAATTTGCATTAAAAAAAGCTATTTGTTGCATTCATAATTGTTCTTAAATTGATCTGGTTGTGTATGCATTCCAAATAAGTGTGTTTGAAATATTTACTTTAGTGGGGCTTGGTGGGGAGAATCACAGTTTTGAGAAATCCATATTATCGTGTCCCAAAACCGTAAATTGTCAAATGTCCCTCTGCAGGAACAGTGTAGTGTCTTTTCCATATTACTATTTTTTACAAGGGTGGGATCAGTTGTGGGTATAATAATAGTAACATCTTGGAATTAATAGAAAAACTGCATATTGTGTAGAGGAAACAAAAACGCCAAATGGACTTGATTTTTATAGTTTTTAATTACCACTGAAAAAGTGCCAGCGAGTTTCACAAAATCAGCCCCATTCATGGCCAATAAGACAGCGCTGCCATGTAAGATGCTAATCTACCATTTAGTGGTTTGTCCAAGGACATTGCAACACGTCATACACTCGTATTGTCTTGAAATAGAACCCCCAACCTCTTAATCAGAAGACACCCAGCATGTGTTATCAATGAATAACTACAGAGGTAATAACGAGGGTTATCTACTAGGTAGAACTGTGATCCTGCTGTGAAATGGTATTTTATTTTGTATTGTGTGATGTGTGTTTTGTATTGATTTTATTTTTGCAGTGCATTTTAGCTTTTGTTTTATGAACCTTGCCAATCACATGCTGTCATTTGATCAACCCCATCACATGACTATGTCCAACCCCTGAGGCTAATCAACACACCTGAGGTTAATCAGCACCTGTGGCTGGAGCACAATAAAAGGGGCAGACAGGAGAAGGAGCAGAGGGGAGGAAAAACGACACAGACAGGAGAAGGAGCAGCAGGGAAGCTGTGGGTCCTCCCCAGGTTCCCAGGGGCAGAGGAGGACTCTGCCCTCCAGGTTCCCAGGGCACAGGACGGCACATGCATCGGGGACCACAAGCACGCCGGGATCACAAGTGTTGCGAGGCGATATACACGCAGGGGCAGAGGAGGACTCTGCCTTCCGTGTGAGTACCCTATGGGAACGTAGTAACACTTGTTGGACAAAGTCAGATCGGGGATATTGTTGTGGGACGTTTGACTGCCGGTAGTTGTTCTGTGTAGGTGTCCAAGCGTGTGGAGGGCTGGAGCCAGCGGGAAGTATCGAGACTGATTGGAGTGTTAAGAGCCACATACACGCAGAGGCAGAGGGGAACTCTGCCTTGCCCTGTAAGTGACGTGGCAACACCCCTCCTTCGGACGTAGTCTCGGACCCCCGTGCTGGCCTATGTTTTGCATTTTCAGGGGACCCTGAGCCTGTGACCAGTGGGATCTACCACCTTGGGACAAGGGGGAGTGGAGGACCTGGGCGTAGCTGCACATTTCACTTTATTGTGGACAGTGACTTTTTCCCCTATTTTATTCGTTCCTTAGCCCACATCGTTAATGGATTTTAGCATACGTTGATTTTAATTTGTGGGCATTTTAATCTGTTTTACCTTAATCTTTTTAATAAATTTGTGACATCATGGTTGCTGTCCTCCTTGGTAACTAAGGGGTGCTCACACCCGGTTGCTTTACTCTCCCTCCATAAACTTTTGGTCAATTCACTGTTATTCAAACTTCCCCAGCAACACCCCACCCCCATTACAGAACGTCTGAGCCACCGAACAATGAATATTAGAAATCAATATCTATATGAATTTACCATACACCAACTTCAGCTTATTTCATATGTTCAACTGCATTGGACTGACACAAAAGGAATTGCAATTGCATCACAAGGGGATTAAAAGGTAATAGCAATTAATATTTGCCACTATAGAATGAATTATTCTTCATTATTCCCGATGTTGAACTGCAAACATATCTGCAACACCAGTGTATGCGTGCGCTATAGCCAGTGTTGAAGTGCAGCGTCCAGTGTGTGTCAAAGAAAATGAATACATTGTTGTGCAGCTACCTGCATCATCCATGTCTCTTTCTATCCAACTCCACTCAGTATTAGCTAATTAGCACCAAGACTCTACCTATCTTTCCCTGCCTTCTGTTCGGTGACCTGCTTGCCATGCTGGTGTGTAGCAACTCCCCTTTGCTATGTTGACTAATCAAGTAATGCTTTTACGAAAAAAAACATTGACAATAAAACAACAAATCCACTCCCAAATTTAGTGGGTGGGGAGTGTAAATCACTTTTTCGTGGTCCACTGACTTTGTAGTTGCCTCTTCCCTTAGTGGTTAAAGCTGTTTGAGGTTTTTGGTTTTTCACAATTTGACATTTTATATTTTTCATTTAAATACAGAGCAAATTCATTACATTTACCAGTCTCTTAGAGAGACTAATTTTGTACAGGTCTGAAATAATTTGAAGTTTTGTTTTTCTCCATTTATGCTAATTTTTTCTATATCTCAGTCTTCCTCCAAGGTGTTTTTTCTGTCTCGCTCAGTATATCTTAGTTTTAATTGGCGCCACAGCATTTATGATATGACAGACTTTTGTATCAAACTTAGCAAAGAATTTATCAGAAGCCCCCGCACTGAAAGTCAGGGTCATGTATGTGGCTTTTGATAAACTGTGCACAGGTATTTATTTATACATATCTTTACCTTTTCTGAAGACACACAGAGGTAGGTTGAAATGAATACGTTGCAGTCTAAATTAAAAAGGACACAGAAAACATCAGAGAGCTCAGTCTCTTACATCAATGGCAGAGTTATCAATACCTTTAAAGATATTCAGATCCAATGTGTGACCTTGAGTGTGTGTCAGTCCTGTGTTATGTGTATTTGGTGCAAACAAATGAAAGTACCGATAATTTATGATGCAGAAAACTCAAATTATATGGAATATTTTAGGGATTGATAAACAACTGAAAACTATAAGGTTGATTTTCCCTTGAGTAAGGAAGATATTCAAAGGAGGTAATAAAATTAAAAATTAAAAAAATTATTTGCATTGAAGCATTGAGTTAGCTGCTGTGATAGTAAGCCGATGTGATAGTTAACTGCTCTCATATTTAGCTGCAGTGATAGTTTGCTGCTGTGATAGGCAGACGTCATTAAGATGGATGGCCGCATCTAGAGATAGTGGAGATGCACAGAAATTACCAAACTACGGGAAGAGAATTGTCACCTTTCTAACGAGCTTAAAAAGAAAGATGAACTACTCACCAAGTATACGGACACGGTCGTACGACAGTCAATAGCGCTGTCGTCTTTTCTCCATAATACTTTACAGTATGTGACAACTGTACAATTCCCTAGGAGAATCCGGATTCAAGACTGTCCTGTTCCACACAATGCCTGCCATCGTGGGCTGAGGTTGTTGTCCGGGGACGAGGGAAACACACGGAAAATGGCGTCTCCCCCTCCGCTTAATCTCCATAATCGCTTTGAAGCCCTCTCATACAAAAATTGAGACAAACTCATTCCAGTTAAGCCAACTGAATTCCCATCGGTCAAAAACTCTTCAAAACAGCAGTCCAGAGACACTCTAGCTCCAAGCGCACAGCCATTGACAAACACCAATCTAATCTGCCTGCTGCCGAACCACTTCAATGCTAGCTGATGACAGAGGATCCCCCGCAGACATCAGCGACCTACTCGCCGTTAGACGCAGAGCCGCTTCAACGCCAACCTGAGATGAAAACGGAGACATCCCCGCAGCCTTCAGTGACCCGATCGCCATCAGACATTCCCACACAGCTGCTCCATCGCCAGTCAACCCCGATGACGGAGGCTCCACTACAGTCAGTTGTGATCCGCCGGCAGAGCGTTCCACTACCAGGCTCCTCGTCTTTCGAACCAGCTCCCAGTCTTAGCGCGGGAGGCTGCTACTCTCTCCACCTTTAAGGCTAAACTCAAAACCTACTTATTTGCTAAAGTGTATACCGTATAATAGCGTTACCTAACCACTAAGAACAAAGCCCAAAACCTAAAAATAGGAAGTAAAAATGTATTATATATATATATATATATATATATATATTATATAGTAGAACAACAGCACTATATTCAAACACAATCCACCATCTACACATAGCTCTAATGGGCTGCAATGGGTCCAGTCACACAAAGTTGTGCCAGGTTGTAGCCAACCACCCACCCACTTCTGAACCTCGTTGTATACCCATCACATTGCTCACACTGCTTACACACCATTTACACCGATGTCCACCCCATATTCATTCTCATTCTACTGTATTCCTGTATCATGTTTTTCTGCAGTCTGTGCCTTCTCCTGGCCCTTCCCTTCTCTCTCTTTTCTGTTTCAGGCGTCTTGAAGCTGGAGTTGACGGTTCCTGATCTGTGGTTCACTAGGCTGGGACACTCTGATGTTCCATCTCTCCATCCTATTCTGTTCCTCCTTCTGTCCACTAACCCCAACCAGTCGACGCAGATGGCTGCCACCTCTGAACCTGGTTCTGCTGGAGTTGTTTCTTCCCACTGTCGCTAAAAGCTTGTTCATGTGGATCTTGTTGGGTTTTTTTCCTTCTTATTATGAATTTTATATTTTGATAGGGCTTTGAGATTACTTTGTTGTAATTTGCTCTATATAAATAAAGCTGAATTTAATTGAATTTAAAGATGGAAGCAACTTGACCAACTTCCCTGGACACTTAATAAATAGAAATAATCAAAGTCTTGTGGCACACTTCGGTTGAGAATAGTATTACTGATACCATCATTTAACCATGTTTCATTCAGTAAAAAGTCCAAGTGATATGTCGGAATGATACCATTAATTGGCATTAATTTTGTTTTGTTTTTTTAACACAATGTTTTAAAAAATAAATAACTGGATTACTGGATACACGGGCAAACTCTTCAGTTGACATGCTACATTAATCAAATTAGCATCTCTATCTTTTTAGTTTCTCTTATTTAATCTTAATGTTACCCATCACCACCACAACATTGTTCTTAGCCTTTAAGTTTGCATGTCTTGCAGTCCATATGTGCTGTATATATAGATTAAGATAACATAGATAGTTATAGATATACTGTATATGTTGTGTAGCATTGACTTTGTGTCAGGGAGCTGTTGTGACGCAGCCTGTTAAATTGCAGTCTAAAACAAGATAGATTGCACTGTGCACACAGCTGTGCCAAGCAGATAAATCAATTAAAGTGACCTGATCTGACAAGTCCTCCCCATCCTCTGACTAGCTTAATATGGGAACACACATCCATGAGACATATGCTCATCTCTCCTTCTCTCACATCATTGAGCTTTCTCTCGAGAAACTCCCATTAATAGATGTTGACAACAAACTTTAGTCACAGTTGAGAAAACAGATAGTTAAATCAATCTGACTTGACTAAACTACAATTTTAAATCAAATTTAACATGAAAACTAATCCGATTCATGTCCCATTAATAATTTTAAAACAAGAAAATGAATTTAGAGGATTCATCTATTTTTTTTTTTTAATTGATTTAGTTATTTCCTTTTTAAACCAGAATCAAATTGCTACTGATTCATGAGTGAAATTTTTTAGACAATGCAGCACTTGATAAATATTAGTGTTCATGTTGAGCAAAACAGTGTCAATATAAAGTGTTTTTTAAATTATTGTTATTATTTATATTGTTTTTATGGACCTTCTTTCACATTTTTTGGAAGACGACAGTTTCCTTGTTAAAACCAATAGTAAAAAATCAGAAGTAGCTGTTTGCAAAGTTTTCTCTTTAGTCTAGACTCTAGAGGACAGCTGTGCGGATTATTATCCCAAACTCATCTGTAGCTTTCATTTTTATAGTGATTTACAGTATCAATCTCTGTACTCCAGATGATCTACTGCAGGGTAGGGTTAAACTCTATTACCACCAAAGAAATAATATATATATTTTTTTTTTTTCTTTTAAATCTGAAAAAGTAATTTTTTATTCAACCTCAACATTAATAAGTGCACAATACTAGTTAACCACAATAACAATTTAAGGAAAACCTGATATGGTTGAATAATATATGTAATATATTCACAGAGATTTTTATCTTTAATCATCTTAGATTTACTCTCCCTTTTATCAAATAATAAGGGGTATAAAACTTTTATAAAACCTCCAAAAACTTACTTAAAAAGAAGAAAAAAAACTGCTCACGTGCATCAGTTCAGCAGTCCGTTCGGCAGTCACTTACATTTTTACAACAAAATACAGCAAATTCATATCATTTATATTCGTATTCAGCAGAAGAAGAAAAAAAAACGGTTTTGAGGTTTAGTTACTCTTTAAGCAGATATTCATTTATAAAGCTATACAAAAAATAGATATATAATGATTTCAAACTTACAGTACACATTTTCAAATTAAAACCAATATTTTATATTGAATAAATACCATCTTGAAGGAAAATGTTTTATCTCAAATTCAAAATAATATTGAATGTAAAATCTAAATTAAACCTCAATATATATATATATATATATATATATATATTTTTTTTTTTTTAAATCTATATTATCAATGAGATTTATCAAAATCAATAAAATATTCAACTGAGTTAGCTTACCGGTAGTTGCTCAAACAGTTTTGTACTTTTGAAACTATGAGCATTACAATAATGGTATATTAACATAACTGTGCAGCAGTCGTCACAAAGTACATAGTGTCCTAAGATAGATTCTGTCAGTCACAATAGTTCTGCATGAGTTTCCCACCTTACATCTGTCCTAAATGTCAACAACCCGTTGACAGTTGGCAATAGCTTAATGTTCAATTGGAAACAGTGATAAACTCAGATAATTGACGTAGCTACCACACCCACCCCAGAGTTGGGATTGACACACAGTCCATCGATATTCATGAGTCGAACATCTCATTTTTGGACTAACAATATGGCAGAACCACAGCATATTTAAGCTTGATTTCCAAGGAAATGTTGCAGAAGACTGTAAGAAGTACTATCATTATAAACAGCATTACTGCAGAAATTGGACATTTGCAAGTCAGTGTGTGAGAGAAAAAATTGCTGTGCCAAAGACGTTTCAGCACTATTCGGAAAAAAAAGAATGAGTCGTTCCATGCTCTTCATGAGGGCACAGAAACTGTCAGAAACCATTGGTGCACAATTCACTGATGAAAAGTAAAGCCAAAGACTGTGACCACATAGTTTGTGACGTAGGTGATGAACTAGAGACAGGCTTGGAAAAGCTTGTTTGATGGACAATTTCCATCGACATATTGTTTTTTTTCTGAAATGATCAAAAGTATTACAATAATTGACAAAAGGCTAAAACTTTATGACAATGAAGATTTAGAAACAAGTGTTCAGAAGAAGTAGAATAAAAATAAAAGTCTTTGTATGTTTATGAGATGTTCAACAAATGAGCACAGCATGCTTGGTTTTACTGGGTTCTGACCAGTGGGTCCTTATGATAACTATTGACGGCAACTGTCAACTGATGAAGTTCAGTATGCAGAGAATGAACGATGCAACACAACAGTCTATCAATATCTCCCCATCTCTTGGTCTACGTCTCTTTCTATCTCTGTCTCACTCAATTCATTTCAGTTTGGATCTTTTTTTACTGGCTTGACAGGGAAAAATCCATTGTGCTCCAAGTGAAACATACAAAGGATCCAGACAGAGAGGGGGAAAAAAGGAATGACACATTCAAATTTGATGGATAGTATACTAAATAGACAACAATCTGTGTTCCATCAGTACTGATGTTAATCTGCAGCACTGTACCTGCATAAGCTCAACATGTGAGTTAGAAGTACTCCAGCGATCACTTGAGGGTTAAAGTGGGACACTCTCTTACTCTAATAAAGATCATAAAAGGAAAAAAAAATCTTTTCAGTATTGCATTAAATATTTATGTATGAAACAAACTGATAACATGGCTGTTTGTGAGTTCAACTTTACTTTTAAATGAGTTTTAGTTTGAATGTCATTGTTAATTACCTTGTTACTTTTACTATTTACTCGTGCTACTTCCCTGGCGTGTGCTGAGGTAATTGGAATCAATGGTGAGGTTAAAACTTTGTTGACAGCTCACTTATGGCTCATCACCCATTGGCAACATTAGATTTTTACTCAGAATGCTAATTATTTAACCTCATATTTTCAATCGTTACAGATTAATTGTGATGAACAGCAAAAACAGCATCAACTTGAAGCCAATAAACACATTTTAAAATGTATCCCAAAAATAACTCATTTAAAATCCTGCATTTGCTAATATTAAAAACACTTTTCAACTTGTTCTGCAATATTTTATTCTGTGCAAAGCTGAGTTTTTTTTTTTTTTTTTTTTAATGTGCTACATTATAATAGACTGGTGCATGGTAAGCAACCTGTCAAAGGTCAGTTTGCATTTTTCTTCCTCATAAGTATGTATATACAGTGATGGAGACTTAATGGTCAAGGAAGTGGACTTGTAACAATAAGATCCATTATATACAGTCTTTCAGCTAGGTTTTAGAGAAACAATGGATGGATGGACGAACAGCGGTGATTTTCCCCAAAGAAGGAAAAAATCAGTTTAGTCGATTTAAGTGAAAAGCAGAAAACTGGGGAAATATCTTTTCCCTAGTTTTGCCATCAAGAGATCTTACTCTGTGTCTTTCTAGGTATTCATTAACAGCAGTTAAGTTTTTTTTTTTTGTTTCTTTGTTTCCTATAGGAGCACAAGGTTTGTGATTAGTAATGTCCTTGTAAAAACCTAGCACTAATTTTCCCATTTGTTTTCTATTTAATTACCTTAAATTTCTTGCATTGAACCAACCTCAAAACTCTTAATAGCCACTTTAAGCATCTGGTTTATTCAGAGCAGAAGAGGGATTGAAATATACGTTGATGTTGACTTACAACGACATCATAAGGGAAAGAGATGCAGACAACTTATACATCTTTAACACAGGAACACAAAACTATTGCCTCTCAAAAACAAGCAAAGATAACTGAATGATTTATTTGAACCAACTTGATGTTTCACCTCCGGAAATAAATTTGTGTGGGAAAAGCAATTGAATGGGTTTTTATGCAAACTGTGACAACAACAATAATACGATTGACGGAGTAGTCTGGATAGGCTTGTAAGCATGCACACACACGAGCACACACTGTGCATTGAGACATCTGTTAACCTCGGACACATCTCAATGGGTTTGGTCCACATTCTTTCTTCAACAACTTTAAAACATTAGTTTTAGTTCATGTTCCTGCCTTTTCTCTGACCCCATCCTGGTATCCCACAAGTCTTTAAAGCAATCTATCTCCATCGCAGGGTTTCTCGCTCTTTCCTGCTCTGTCTGCTTCTTGATCTGTCTTTTTTCATGACTTATCTCTCTGGGAACTCTCTCTCACACACACACACACACACACACACACACACACACACACACACACACACACACACACACACACTCTTGAGCACTTACCCTCATGATCCAGTAATGCGAGTCCACCACTTGTACTTCAATTATTCTCCTGTACTTGTTCTTGAAAGGGTTCTTGCCTCTCTCTTAGCTCAAGAATGTCATGCCCCTTGTGATTTTTACTGGACTCTCAAATGCCTTCCTGTGTTCATCTAGTCAAGCGCTTCCATTTTCAAATGGGCATTTTAATGCCATCAGAGTGGAGAATGAGGTAGGCGTTCTCGACAAAATGTGCAATAACTCTTCTGCATTACTGAATACTAGCGCAGTCATAAGAAAACAAATCAACCAGTGAAACAAATGCAGTTTTTTGCTACCAACAAGAAAAGTATTTCGTTCTGATGCCATCAATGGGGATTGCACTGACATTCAAAAGGAGGTCATACTTTCACCAGCGTTTAATTTTTTGATTGTTTGTCCATTAGCAGGATTACATCAAAAGTTCTTAAAGATTTGGATAGAATTTTAACTAAAGATGAACTTTGCACTTTGGAAGATTTCATTCTATTTTGAAGGGGATCGGGATCAATATACTTCTAATTCTAGATCAGAAAAATCTAATCTCTAATCTTTAGCAAAGTTTCAGAAATCCATATCATGGTTGGTAATTGACCAGTCTTTATGAAAATTGACTCAGTTATGTAGGATTTGTTCCTCAATTACCCCACCAAGTTCCAACCATATCGAATCTGGATTGTGTATTTCATCGGGATTTTTAGAGGAAAAAAATGGGCGATCTTAGATATTTTCAACCTACCTTTATTGATTACAAGCTTTCAGGGCTTTAACTATGAAGCTAGATAATTACATCCAAGATTTATCTCCATTAGCGGGCTTCACCTAACCACACATTCTCAGTCAGACAGAAGTTGTCCTACAAATCACGATTACAACTCGCCAGTGGCGGCTGGCCAATAGAGGGCGCTCGGGCGTCACCCCCTTCAGTACTTTTTTGATTTACTGATCGGTCAGGAAGCGGCACTCAGATCCTATTCAGAGCAAAACCTGGTCCTGACCAGGTTAGTCGTTCAGCCCAATCACCATGGTGATTTAGCCTGGTAAGATATTAGCCAGCTTCCTTGTATAGCACATCCTGATTAAATCCCAGAAGTTAGCACGATCAGAGGAAATCTATCTTTGTAGTATAATAATGATCGTTGTACCATGGTCAGGATCACTGACTGAGGATATTTGGTGCTTGGCAGAGGTTTGCTCTTTGTAAGTGCTCCTCTTTTAGTCTGAAAAAGAAAAATTCAGACATGCAAACATTAGTTGTTTCTTCTGTCCAACCTCTTATCTATCTCATCTTTTATCAACCCAGTGTCCCAGCAAAGCCACCACTCGTGCTTGTACATTTTCCAGTCAATAGGGCACTATTCTGCCATCTCTAATAGGTTGGGTTCTTTTTTTGTGCCTGTTGCAATGCAGCCGTTTTGTTTTCAAGTTGAAAAGCTTGCAAAAAGCCTGTTATGATATCATAAACACTGTAAATCGTTCTGCTTTTGGCAGCCAAACATTAGCCTGGCTGGAACTATCAGTACAAGATACAGCAGTGTAGAAATATCTACACAGGGATAATCTGCCCCATCTAACTTGCATATCTGAGAAATAATCCCTCCATCTTTCATGTGAAAGTGCAATCAAAAGATTAAAACCAGCGCCTCAATGGTGGGGACGAGCAGTGCCATCAAGGCACAGTAGGATGAAAACTGGATTCAGGAACTGATCCCAGGACAGAGCGGCATTAGTGGCATCTATACAGCTTTAGGGTGGCCATATGGTTGAGCATTTGGTGATGATACATGCAAGCGCACACACTTAATACAAGCGACTGTTAACAGCCAAGTGACATAAGGTCAGCTTTGGTTTGTCTCTCCACCGTCTGTTGGTCAGTACAGCATCATTTCCATCAAAATGTGTGAAAACGAAGAGAAGATTGACATAATGCTGAAATAAAAGTAAACTAAATATTTGAATATAGTGTTAAAAATGCCTTAACTCAGATTATTTGTATTCAGTTGTTTTTTCCGGTCATGGCAATATTCAAAATGTTTCATATATTCAAAGAAAATACACAAAATACCAAAATAAAACAAAACAACTATCTACTGAAACATATTCCATGACTGAAAATCACTTATTTGACCTGTCCGTCACTAAAGGTACAAATAAACAATTAATACAGAAGGTCAGCCCTGCAGTTACAGTCACTATGTAATTACTAAAGCATCATCATGACAGAAAACAGAAGTAAATCCCTTTATGCCTACAACACAGATATCTGTCAAGTTTATATTTTGCAACTGTTCGTTCTTTAAACATATTTTTAAACTTCAAATCACTCAATATGGAATTCCACAGCTTAACCACAGCTACAGAAATACACATGATTAAATGTTGTATGTGCAAGTTGTTATTTGTAATTAAATGTCCTACAATTCATTCATCCCTACAGCTATTACTTTACCCATAAGCCACTGCGCTTAAAAAAGCAGGCCCAGGCCCATTCCTATTTTCAAGCTTTTGGTAAGCCGGAACACCACCAAAATTTAATCACCTGTTCCTTGTCCCATGATCAACATTTCATCCAAATCCATTCTTAACTTTTCAAGTTATCTTGCTAACAGACAGACAGACAGACAGAAAGACAGACAGACAGACAGACAGACAGACGGACGCAGGGTAAAACATAACCTTCCGCTCTGCACTTAGCGGAGGTTAATAACTCACTGCTCTTTTCTAGAGTAAAAATAAATTATTAAATTAAGTATACTTTGGATTTCTTTGTAATTTAACACATACGTGAAGTTATTTTTAAAAAAAAATATTCTTACACACCAAATATCATAAACTACATTTTGCGACAACTTATTGATACCAAACCATTTTTTTTTCAGTTCCACCATTTTCTTTTTTATGCCAAATGTAAGAGCTTTTTAAGTAATCACATGAATAAGAAGGTTGCATCATTAGCAAACAACAGTATTGTTGTTGACACGTCACATGTATCGTTAATCAATATATGTATATATATACGTTAAAAAGCTTAGGTCCCAAGACTGACCCTTGTGGGACTCCACAATTAATCTTCATATAATCTGATCTCACACCAGAAAATTGCACATATTGTTGTCTGTCATCTAAATGACTTTGTACCCAGTTTAAAGCCACACTCCCCAACCCATACAAATATAATTTTACATTAACAATGTTATGGTCAATGGTATCAAACACTTTTTGTAAATCAATAAAAAACCTCAATTGCATGTTTCTTGCTTTATATTGCTGTGGTAATTTCTTCTGTTAGATTTACTCGAAAACCAAATTGTTTCTCACTTAATTAAAAAATAAATTAAATAAATATATATAAGTGGGGCAAAAAAGTATTTAGTCAGCCACCAATTGTGCAAGTTCTCCCACTTAAAATGATGACAGAGGTCTGTAATTTTCATCATAGGCACACTTCAACTGTGAGAGACAGAATGTGAAAAAAAAAATCCAGGAATTCACATTGTAGGATTTTTAAAGTGGGAGAACTTGCACAATTGGTGGCTGACTAAATACTTTTTTGCCCCACTGTATATATACATAGTCTAATTTGATAACAAATCAAATCCAGCACTTTAGATAATTGTGATAATAAATACACCAGTTTATAATTTGTAAAACTTTGTCTTCTGCTTTATAGAGTGGATTTTTTATTATATTTTGAAAAAGACCTGTATTAAAGATATAATAATGTATTAAAAATATGAGGTAAAGATTCAATTATCAGTGACCATGTCAATCCATTCACTTTCCGTTGAATTCTTATTTTTACATTTTGCTAAAAAGAAATTATTTCACTCATTCACTTATGTTGTTTAATCGTTTTGGCAAGATTCCGCCTAAAATCAAAAATCAACTTATAATAAAAAAGACATTGGTAATAACATTAAAACCCCTGAGTGTGTCTCTCTACAGCTCTTTCCTTTTCAAACCTATGCCCTCTGAAAAGCATTGGTTAGCATTAGTGGCTTGACCGCCATTGGAAGAAGAGTCAGAGGCTGTACCGACCAATGTAAAGTGGAAATCTGTCCGGATATGTGGGCTTCTCACTGGTCACTTAAGCTAAGGAATAAATCTCATTACTCATGGAGACAGCATACAGTACCACTAGAGAACACAGACCGGAAAAGATAGTTGCTTAAAGTGAAATTCAAAAAAGCCATTTTCTTTTCTTTTTTGCAGTACATCTGCAAGTGATGACTGATAAGATTTCCCTATTTGCTGCACAAACAGACAAGGAAATATTCAATATCTGGGATTTCGGTTAATTTCCTTTGAAATGATGTATTTAAAAATAATGACCTTTTAATCTTAAACACTTGTATTTTTTATTGATTCTTTACAGCCTTAACTTTAGACTTTGACATTTCCAAATGTTGCTTTACACAAGCTGATTGAATTATTTATCCAGATTGTATACTTTTGGAAAGATTGGAGCAAAAGAAAGAGAAGAAAGAGCATGACCGAGGGGGCAGGCAGAAAGGTTGGCAGGAAAGAGAAACAAACAGAGCGATCAGAAAAACTCAAACCCTCATTTCCATATTTTGCTTATTCTTTAAAGACACAAACCAAGGGTCTCCCACCTGCTTGGCAGCACCACAAGGGGGAAACATTGTCCATCAGCTCTGCACAGAATCTCTTTAATTCCTCTGTTTTTTCTTAACATTATATTTGTCTTTAACTTTGTTTTTCACTCCACTCTCCATCTCTCTTTTAGTGACATAATCATTACCTACCATTGCTGTCAATCTAAAACTTAGAACTTACTTTTATCAAAGGCCAGTATCTATCATACATCTCAAGGTCATGAATGGATCAAGGACGAGGCCAAGATAAATGTGTGCGTTTTTTCCTGTAAGCGTGTGTGTGTGTGTGCGTGTGCGTACGCGTGTGTGTGTGTGTGTGCAGAGAGGAGAGAGAGATTGAGTGAAGATTGAATGTGTGGGTTACAGAGCGACCCAGGCAGTCACAGAAACAGTGACAGAGACAAAGGCAGAAGCAGTGGTGGGGGGGCGACTAATGGAGGCGTACAGAGCTCAGCAACCACCCTAAGAGCTTCTGTAAGCCAGACTGAGTCGTGGTCGGAAATTAGCTGATTTTTCACTGTGAGCACTACACATTATCTGGGTGGGAAATGGGGAGAGGAGTATAGCGGAGGAGCACGAACAGAGAAGGTGGGGGTCGGCATTTAACTTAACAAGATTAATATGTTTGCCTCATCTCTCTGGGTTTTATTTCCTTCTCCTTCCAGGGTCCTTGTCAAATCTCTTTGGACAGGCTCTCATACATGACGCTGGAAGGAGACCTGAAGGACACTTTGCAGAGTGTTAAGAAATGGAAAGAGGCTCCATTTCATGATGTTGTGGTAACACGAGTAGAAAAAAAAAAAAAAAAACATAGCAAAGCATTGAATTATTTTTTGGATTTCTGTTCTTGTTACTTTCTTTAGAAACAAATTGTTGATACATTATTTAAACATTTAAGGTGAAAACCCTGCAATTATTTTCAATGTGATGTATGAGTAGTTGAATATGGATGTATTTGTTACATCCATTGTTACATCCATTTGTTGGAATTTGTTAGGGTTTACCTGCACTAGGGTGGTTCGCAATATGATGGTATAAAAAAATAAATAAAGACAAAGAGATGTCCAATATTTGCCATATTTCTATCAACATTTTGAACCTCTGTACCAAAAAAAATTTAGAGCAATATAACAGTCACCTACAAGGTGCCTGCGGGCCCTAGGTAGCCTGTATCGACCATGTGGGGTGCCATCAGGAGCTCCAGTCACCAATAAGCTCCAATTTTCTTTCCAGAAAGATCAATACAGATTACAGATGTAATTTGTTAGTCGAGTTATATATTGCTCATAAAGTTCTTTTGTAGTAAATTAACCATTTTGAGATGTTTACTTTTACTGAACCGTTGGGAAAAATGTTTGTAATTTTTGCAGAAATTTGGTGCATGAAAAAAACACAAGGTGACTTTTCATAAAATATGACAAATTTATTACATTTTTACATTGTTTCATGATTAGTTAAAAGTTGTTTGTTAGTGGCTAGTGAAATAGGAATATCTATGAAATGTAATAAAAACGAAACAATTGCATAAATTACGAGAAAAAAAAAAAGTGTTTCATGTTGAAACCTCAACATTTCCTACCATGATTAAGTTAGTCCAAGCCTTCCTTATTATCTTGCACTCTAATTAAAGTGAAACCCTAAAATTTTAGTATTTAAGAAGTGCCTTTTTAACTGGTAGCCCTACGGACTATACAGTACCTATGGTAGATAACCATTTCCGCATGGTTGCCGACCCCTGAAGTATAACGTACTGTATATAACTTTTTCACAATTCTTATTGCTCAAACGAAGAATGCGCAACACGTGAACAATATAAAGGTAAGTATGGTGACCAATAGTTGATCCTTGTATTTATACTAAATAGGTAAAAACATTAGAACGATTCAAACACTATTCCTGAAAATAGAAGAAATGTCAACATTGTGAAAAAGTGTGCCACCCCTAAATGTGCAACAATTGACTCTATTTTTAGTACAGATGCTTACAATGTCGTCTGGAACAAGGAAAAAAGCGATCTGGCAAGAGTTGATGACAATGTATTTTGTGAACCACCCTAACCTGTACAGATGCTTGGTAAAAAGTCAGATTAGTGAGTAATAATGAAATCAAATCACATTCCCAAAAGAAAAGAAAAATGAAACGGGCTTATTTAGACCATACATCCATGATCAAATGGTTAAGAATAGCTGAGCATGTAGAGAGAGTATTTCTTTGAGGAGATTAAATAATAGGTATGATGAGATTAAGGAGAGGGATGAAGCGATTAAGACTGACTACTTTAAAATGATTATGAAAGGCTTAGTAGGGTCGCACACAGCATATTAGAGAGACTTTGAGAGAGGCAGGACACAGAGCAATCTGGACTTTTTGATTCATTGAAACAACAAAGAGAAAGTAGCCATGCTTGTTATAGTCCCATGTCAATGGGTTTTTTTTAACAGCATTGCTTGATATTACTGGAGAGAAGACAAGAACAGAGAAGAATAAAAACAAGGCGTATGCACTCCCACATGACCTAGGAGAAACAATGACAATCAAATGGCCTGCAGCAGACTTTCTCCAACCACTCTCTCTCTCTCTCTCTCTCTCTCTCTCTCTCTCACTCCTCCTGTCTCTCCCTTTTTCTTTCCTTCTCTGTGTACTTTGATGTACAAAATAGCCCCGATCCATAAACAACACCATTACTCTCACTGCAGACCTACCGTGCTCTCTCCCTTTCTTTTTTTTTTTCTCTCTCCCCATCATCTTTTTTCACTCTTCCTCTCTCACAGAGACACTTTCCATTCTCACCAAAGCCACTTTCAAGGTATGTTTTTCCAAAGATATTTTTTTTCTCTGTGTAGTCCCGGGTAATAAAGATGGGATTTGAAAATTGCGGACCTTCTGTGGCATCAACGCTTACAATCAGATACTAGACTTTAAAAGAATGACGTGTGTACTGTGACACATGGCAATTTTTTTCACATTTCTATTTAGTGTGAGCCTACCTGCCTTTATTGTTCCATCAATCTGTCAAACCTTTCACGCATCAGTTGAAACTAGCAGAGAATATAAATGCAGACAATGGTAGAACAGCAGTGTATTCATCGTTTTTTTTTTTTTTTTATCATAACTAAAAATTATAAAAAATTATCTCCTTAATATAAATACAAATGCCTAAATAGACCTATTTATATATATATATATATATATATATATATATATATATATATATATATATATATATATATATAATGTATGTTTTACATTGGTACATGTATGCTAATAACTAAGCAACCATTGATCCAACAATTCATTCATCATCAGTTCACATCTCTGCTTGAAAAAAAAAAACAAAGCAAAGCCCCCAATGCTTTCAATCAAATGCAATGTAATTTCCTGGTTATGAGATCCTCCCACATTAAGAAAATTTGATGATTAATAACATATAATAAAAATATGAACAACTCACGTTGGTTTGGGGGGCCTTGCATGCTATGTTCTTGTTGCCTGTGCTTTTGAACCATGGAGATGGTTTCCAAAGCCACCTATTCTAATTCATGTCCATTATCTCTTTGCAGGCTATATGTTATCCTGTGCACTGACCATGGCATTAACTATGATTTATCTTAAACCTTTCAGAATTAATGTCATGTAGATTCATTATAGCTGAATGAGCAGCAAAGGGGAAAAAGAAGCAAAATCTGACCAACAGCCTGAACAAGAACTTAAACAAAAACCAAGTTTATACTGGCTGTAACAAGGAAGGAGTCACCTGTAGGTTTCATTTAGTCGAATGGCCTTCATGTCACATATCTAAGGACATCGGTGCTGGCTTGGCAAAATGATATGGATGAGTAATGGGATGCCGCCCACATCCGGACACTCTGAGAAGGTGAGGGGCTGCTGCCAAGCCTAAGTCTTCATTGACCTCTCCTTCTTGTGCACTCAGCAAATTTGCCAATGACGCCCCATGGACCACTGTCACTGGCAGTGACATATGTCAGCCATTTTTGTTTTGTTCGAAATTCTGCGACATGACTAGATGCTGTGATTAGGACACTAAACTGCATTAAATAAAAAGGCCTGGCCTGTAATGGAAATCAGGACCCTGAACATTTAGCTTGGAATCAGCTGCAACAAATGATTAACAGTAAGAAAGATAAGGAGAAGGGAATGTAAACGCCCTTACCTTTTCTCATTCTAATGAGTAGAATTTACATTCCACTCTGGAGCCAGCGGACACAAAAAGGGCCCCCAAGCACACTGCTGATTCAAGGTTTTAGCTTACCAAAGCTTAGGCGAGGAGCTAAGCAGAGTACTGGCCATTTTGCAGTTTGCGCTCATCTGCCAATTTCTTCCTGGGGCTTTCAGAGTCAATCAAAGAGCTACCAGAATGCTCACACCAGTCTTTTAATTATTCATGGTAATTCTATGCCACTACACACTCTCTCTGCGGCCCCTGTCGCCTTCCCCAAGCAAGGTGTGCTCTGATGTGTTTATGTGTACTGAATATAGAAAGGAAAAATCTTCCATCCATTACAAAACACACTCTTTGCTTTGCCATGCATTTTGCTGGCAGCCTTTTTAGTGTCGTCTGGCTTCTTCTTCTGTGTGAAGCTCAGCTGATAAAATGTTTGCTCCGATGAAACTCAAATTTCTGGCCTTTTAACCACTTCCCTGGACATGTGCTCATTCATATAGCTTTTTCAAGCTAGCTCTAAAAAATTGGAATATGGTGTGGTCTCTTCATTATTGTTGCAACATCAATAATTTCCATGCATTCTTTATATCACACAAACCGTGCCGACCAACCTTTGCATATGTTTAGCGACTTTGTGCCTCTTCAACCATTAATTACTTGGATATTCTATTGATAGGGAATGGTTTGCTTAAGAAATCCCATTCAGCATCACTGCTGCAAGAAATTGGGATGATGACATTTCATTCATTGTCTGCTCTGATCTAATGAACAAAGAAGTGGGCCACTCTGCCCTTCTTGGCTGTCCTGACCCTGCAAACCACATTTAAAGTCACAAAGTAATTGATATTTTCAGCCTTTTGTTTTCAGACAAAAGCCTATTACTTCAAAAATATATATACAGAAGGTTTTAAATAAGCAGCAATCATCTCCCCCAAGAAGATAGAGATGCTGAAATCTGTGGAAATTGCAATGAATATGTAGCATTTTAACTTCCTGTGATCAACTGAATGTATTCAAAGAGATAAAAAAAAAAACAATAGGACATATTGCACACTAGAGGAAATGATGAAAAAAAAATGCTTTCCACAAGATATCGCTTAGATATGTAGTGTAGTATGCTCTTGGTGTCCCTTTATACATTTTATTTGAGGAACTGAAAGACTCAACGATGGTGTCGTTGCCTTTTGGGCTTTTGAGGAGGAGGTGATCTCTCCAGGGCAGAGAAGCTGTTGTATTTTATTTGTTTTGTTTTTTTTTTGTTTTTTTTTTTGGTTGGTGGTAGAGAAAAATGGCACACCACCTTCTTCCGACTTGTCTTCACAAGCCATGTCAAGAAAAAAGGAAAATGTTTCATTTCTCATCCTGCTGAAATCAAACAGAGGGCAAAAGAAAACTAAGAAACAGTGACGTGTACCAAGGGATGATGCAGTTTGGATGAAAGCAACTCATTTTGTAAAGGATCATCACAAGACTGCCCTTTCATTCATTTTCTTAAGCACTTTGTCAGAAGTTGAAGGATATTTCATAACTTTTTTTGCAGTATCACAGCAATGGATTGCGGTTTTCCCTCGACAGCCTGCTGTGTGTCTTTAATAACAATGTCAAATGTTAAACTTTTTTTTTTTTTTAAAAGAAGCAGTGGAGGATTTTTTGTCTGAAAAATATTTTACTGCAGTTTTATCAAACTATAATTTGAACAATACGGATTAACAAATCCTCATGATAATCATGAAGCTGCAAACATTGATATGTAAATCTTCGTATCATGGTTTTGTGGTTCAAAATATGATAAATGGTGGAGCTTTAGCAGAAGATAAAGTAAACGTGCAATCTTTAATTCACCAAAAACAGCACTTTCTTCTCCTTCCGAGCATAACATCACACTCTACTTTATGTACATTGTTTTATTTAAATCTTACCATTATATTTCTATCTAGCTTAAAATACAATATTTACATTTATAAACAAATAAAAAATAGTTCCATCAACCATTAATTGTTTTCTTATTTAATTGTATTATTTGAGGTAATAAGTAGAATTATTGATGCTTGGGGTTTAAATAGCCATTCATATAACTAGAAAAACTCAAAGTCTGGAGCCTCATCAATTCATTGACATTTTTTACAGGTTAATGAGGGTAAAGTGCCTTGTCCAAGGACACAAATAGTGATGGTGGCATTTTAAACACTAGCCTTTTGGTTATTGCATGACCCCACCTAGCTTCTAAACTATTGTGGCCTAAATGAAGAAGGTATAGAACAAACATGGGGAACCAGCGGCCCATGGGCCACATGCAGCTCTCTGCCTGATTCAGTGGGGCACCCAAAACAATAACAAAAACACACAAAGCGATATAAATAAACAAAAAATGACAGGTGAATAAACAAAATGACTCCAGAAGCCCTAAAGGATTGTAAGATTAAAAAGATACAGTAAGGCCCAGTCCACATGGAGACGAGTTTTAATGTAAAGTTTTTTATCGTTTACGCCTTGAGTCTAGACGACAATGACGATTTAAAAGCAGAATACGATAACTTCTGAAAACGGGTCCCAAAGTGGAAAGTCTGAGAACGCCACATGCAGGGTCGCCGCCTCTACAAAGTATACACATAATCTGCACTTGCCATAGTAACAATGGCAACAAATCAAAAGCTCTACCTTGTCGTCGGATCACAAGCAAATCTCCCGTCTTGTCTTTGTCTGCATCTCTTTCCTCTTTTCTTTTTAATGTCCTGTTTTTTCATTGCACAAGTTTCATGGGCATGCTCGGTGTCTTCTTCCCTGTTTCGGTGTATTTCTGTGGGAGCGTTACAGTGACACATACAGGCCTGGTATGTTTACTACAGCGTTTTAGGACTTTTCGTGTGGACGCACACAATTACCCGTTTTAGGGGAGAGCGTTTTAGTTTTGTCTCCGTGTGAAGACAGCCTAAGTTCAAATGTATGGGCACCCCCATTAAAAAAAATAAATAAATAAAAAATCATAATGAAAACGCAATCCAGATTTGATCAGTATAAAACTCAGTGCAAATTTACGATCTGAGATATGACTCAATGACTAGAGACAGAGATTTTGAAACAGATCCAGAATCAGTATTGATCCAGATCATCTCCAAACTTTAATGGAATTTTACATGGGGTAATATTTATCTTTTGTTAAAATGTTGTCAAAATCTGTAATTCTTACATAATCCTGCAAACAGGCAGACAAACAAATAAATGTTGTGCGAAATATTACCTCCTTGGCAGAGATAATACCCAATATACTGTATACGATAGTCCTATACAGTATCTGTCCTTTTACGAACATGAATGTTTGTTATAGTTGAATATTTCAATTATACATAATTCCAGTAAGCTCAAAGAGAAGCTATTTCAATTCAAAGTCTGACGTAAGTCACATTTGCCCTAAAGGAAAATGTTTATCTCTGGTAACATCATGAAACCAGAATCCTGTAGCTTTACTAGGCATTCACAGCATGTTTTTTTCTATTCCTGCCGCAGCGATGATAAATGGGTAACACTGGAGCTGTGCTCACCTCTAAGAACCATGGCCTTACCCTTGGTAGTGTCCTGTAAAGCATTCTATCTGATTACAAACACCGCTGCTGGTTCACATAAGTGCCACCAAGCACACACTATGGATGGATTATATTTGTACATTAAATGTAGTGTGTCAGATGATTTTACTCATTCAGTGCTGTGAGAAGGGATATGACGGTGTAAAAATATAAAATTTTCTTGGGGATTATGCAAATGATATTGTTTCTTTGTGTGTTTCCGTGCGTGTTGTGTAGAAGGGGGAACCTTCAGGAGGGGTTTTACTACAAATGCTTCCAAGAAAAAAAAAAAAAAAAAAAAAATGGGACAAATGCCATCAGATGAGCCAAGTGAGAAATGTGGGAAGATGGCGTGCATGGCTAGAGCTTAGTGGGCGAGTCTGCGAAAGGAGATCAATGATGCATAACACAACATGGAAGCATGTAGCTGCATCTCATCCACTAACCGAGGAGCCAAGACCCCTGCACCCCTATCCAGCCATGCCTTTTAGGTTTACTCTCTTCTCTGGTAACATTTTGTCTTCACTATTCTCTCTCTCCATCTACTTTGGCTCATTTCTGTTACGACTTCCATTAAAACATGCCCTAAAGTCAACACAATAGCTATGCACACATGCAGCACAAGCATTTGCATGCTGTAACATGGGGCATGGTGCAGACAAATGTTTCCACTGAAGTGCCAGCAACAAAAATGCTCAATTTGTCTTGCATTTAGTTTAAAAAAAAAAAAAGAGAGAAAAAACAAACTGCAAAAGGCAATGGAGAGAATAAACACACAAAAGCATCAAGTAATCCCTGAATGGATATTTTATATTGAAAATAACAACAAAGAGAGCGCGGTGTGTTTGGGGGTCACACTGAGCCTTCAGAGGATAACAACAGAGGGAGAACAAGCTGCAATGGAAATAAAGTGAATTCTGTGATGTCTGTAGGATCCCTGATTTCCGCTGCTCAGAAGATGAAGAAAAAAAAAACTCGCTGTGCTGCCAAGGATTGGCTTCAAAATTTTGACTCACTGTGATGTAGCTGTCATCCTTTCAAAGGAAGTGGATAGCAGGGGGAATGGGTGCATGTACCATGTCTTTCACTGAGCTTTTCCGAAGTCCAGGAAGAAGCAGGACTTCTATTTCAATCTGCATCGAAAGGAGGCTGAGTTTGGTGTTATTCAACATGTCATCCAAAGTGAATTTGTTTTCATCATTTGACCTGCAAGAGGACAGCTTAGCTGCAAGTAGCATCTTTAGAGAAAACAGTTGGAGGGTGATGAGGTGAGAGGAAATATTAAGTGAAAACAAAGGGCTCATGACCAGTATTGGGAGTAACGCATTACACAAGTAACGAGTTACAGTAATATATTCCTGTTTTCAGTAATGCAGTAATATATCGCATTACTGAAACAAAAATCAGCAATAAATTGTTCGTTAAAATCTCAGTAACGCAAAGTAACATTACTTTGATGAATTCCACTGATATTCCAATGAAAACGAAAAAGGTATATTTTATTTCAATTAAATTAAAAATGTATTTGCAGTTATATTTTTCTTTTCTAGTCATTTGTTTTATGATGACTGATTGTACGTTGTATTCCTCGAAAAAGTTTTTGCTTTCCTATGTTTAGGCATTGTTTTACAAATGTTGCACACTTGAAAGCATTGATTATATGTTTACATTGTTAAATAAGAATATGTTAAGGTGCAGTCTGCAACTCTTATAAAAGTGACTTTTTGTCATATTTGCTAAAGCTTTCATTATGTAAGGACAGCTTTACATGAAACTAGTAGTTTGTGTGAAAAAAAAAAAAACACTCATTGAGTCCTGCCTTTGGCAGATTGCCAGAATGCACCGCGACGGAGCAAAAAGAACCAATCAGAGCCAAGATTGTGTTTGATGGACTGTCTGACAGCTGTTGCTCACAGTCCCCGCCCCTTTCCCGGGACTGGAGCGCCGTCTTTTTTTTTTTTTTACAGTGTATGGTCTGGAGGACTAAAAGATGGAATTGGTGACTTTTCTGCTTGAAAGATAATTACTGCTGCTTGATTTACATTATGTTTGATTTATAATTATTACACTAGAACTCTGTAGTGCATGTGTTGTTCATGTGTGCGCAGCAGTCTCTGTGTGGGCTGCTGTAAGTGACGTGTTGTTGTTGCTGCTACTGCTGCTGAGGTTTGTACAGATTGAGAGACAGAAGCGATGAAGTAATATGCTTTTAACAGAGCATGTTATATTACTGTGATGTTGCTGTTGGATTAACGTTAACTTGTTAGCTCCTCTGAGGGAGAGACTTTGGAAAGTTTGGAGGCAGGGCAAGAGAGCAGCGTGGAGGGAGGGGGAGAGAGGGCTCTGGGAGTTGCGGACTGCACCTTTAAGCTTAGTGAAGACTGATTCAAAGGTCAATAAAATATTGTACAGAAAATGTGAATGTTTTGTGGTGTAACATTTGTAGACATTAATCTATAATGGGATCAATGTAATAGGAGCGAGGACAGAGCGTCAGATCTGTAAACATCCACGGTGAGATTGGGACAACCTTGAGCTGGCGTGTAGGGGGAGACCAATTGGTGAAAACAATTTGTTTTTGTTACAGGCTAGCATTCATTCAGTAGCTTTGGAGTCTCTGGTCACATCAGTAAATCCAATATGTGGCATCAAGCAGCAGTTGGCCGAGCATGCATCTTCTCCAGTCCGTTCATCGTGATAGTCTAGAGTTCATTGCTCGGCCACGTCCTTCAGAGATGACTGGCAGCCTTCCTAAAACAGCTGTCAACATAGTATAGACTTTACGACAGATCAGAAAGCCGCCAGCTCCAATTAAAGGCATCCTGCTACCATGATTCCAATCATGTATATATTGACTGAGTAATGTTGTATAGACAGACACACGTTCTTCCAGTTGTTCCAAGAATCCATCGTGTATCCGGCTGCAAACGTTCCGTCTGGACACAGAGGCTCACCTCGGCCTGGTCTTCTCATTGAGAAAATGCGATCGTTAGCATTAAGTGACCAGAAAAAACCCATAGTAACCATGTTTCGCAAGTTGTGTCCAGGCCAATTATCAGAAAACTTCCAGGCTGCCTCTCGGGGGCAGTGGCTGCCTATCGGCTCAGTGTCTTAGGGGCGTCTGGAGGGCTGCTTGGCTGTGGGGGAGTTGCCTGGGCTCCCTGGGCCCCGCTCTTTCTGCTAGCCTGGCTGCCTCTTCGGGTCCGGGGCAGCGCTTGGGTTTGCAGTGGCGAATCTGGCACATACATCGGTCTACGATGCACTGGCATGCTTTGAACTGTGGGATAAAACTCGTAGTGGGCTTTACTTTAGACATGTTGATCCCAAATACCTGTTTTAGGTATTACCACTCACTCCTTCCCTCTGTCCACAGCCACCACCATTATATCTAAGCCTCACGCCTACAACTTCACATCTCACTCTACAATAATCAGCTCTTCCCCACCCTTCCATTTTCTACCTTGACTCTCTCCTCCCTGCTCCCCCCCCCACCCAGGGGGCAATAAAATAAATTCATTTATTTAATTGCAATAACAAAACATGCATTGCTGTCTAAAAAAGATTGCACTTCTTGTAGTGTTGACCTTTGACAGCATGTGCAGACAAAGTAAAAAAAAAAAAGAAAAGAAAACTTCCAGGCTTCTGACTTCCACATTATATACTTAGTGTTAACATGTATGCACAGTGTATTTTAAGTACAATAGTTTTTATACTCCTTTTTGATTATCCGCCTAGAGCAGCTTGGTGCATTTGGAGAAAAAAAGGGAAGTCAGAGCCTTTGTATGTTTTAAAAGCTCAGCACTTGTGTTTTGTATTTATTTTTTTTACAAAGAAGTGCATCAAGTGACAAAACGAGTGTTTATCATTGTTCTATCATTGTTTTATAAAATAAAAATACATTACATCAGTTATTCTCTCCTTTTGTTCTGCTTTTAGTGCCATTATTCACTCACTATGAAGTCTCCTTGTGGGATATATTGTAGTCACTTCTTGCAAATTACAGAACTCCTTGGAGTATATGTTTTAATGACCCATTATTAATCTTTGTAAATTAGAAAATAGTGCAATGAACCATTTAAATGACTTTGAATCCAGCTTTTCCTTGTGTTTGACATGAATAAAACTATAGTCCAAACATCCCATCATGTAAAGAAACTCTGAGGGTTCAAAGCTTATGAACTTGTATTAGAAGTAATCAAAATTTTTAAATGGCACCATTATCAGTTTATTTGTCTGTGTATATTTTACATGTGGATCTTCCTATGGTCTGAAAAACAATGAAAAATATGAATTACACCAGCAAAGATAGAGATCGACCAGCATTTCCCCTGCCTTCCATCTCCTACTAATGTGCATCCTGAGTGTGAAATGCAATAAAAGATTTCTAAGCCAGACGCTATAAAATGTACACCAGAAGGTTATGTAAAACCCATTATAATTGAATGAACTACTTTTAATACACACACAGCCTTTTCAAATGAAATATACTCCCATTGCCATTCAGTAAACTTGATTTGTGAAAATCAATACAATGTTTTTAAATGTACTATGTGATCACACACATCAGCTTTTGCTTTTTTCCGCTGTCCTCCCAATCCAATCATCTTTCTGTCTTCTGCAGGCATAAATCTGGAGTGGTTTTCTGCTCTCTAGCCCTGAAAACCTTTGAACTGATTTCCATACAACAGGGCGACTCTTTCTCTTCCTGTCTCACATCTCCTGGTTATTTGTTTATTTATTTATTTTATTTATTTATTTATTTATTTGACAGCACTGAGCAGGATTAGTGGGTAGCAGCAGCTCCACTATCAGTAAAAGATGTGCCCTTCCATCCTGCTGCTTTGCTCTGATAAAGGAAGTGCTCAACGAGTGATTCAGGTGCTGGTATAGAGAGCATGGAAAACAACATTTTTCTAACTGCAGCACAGTGCTGAATTTCAATGTCTGCCATTAGGCAATGAGAAATCTCCCTCTTGGTACATATGATACTCTGCATGGTCGGCATGAGGCTAGAAACCATGTGGTTTCCCAATATTGCTAAGTTACATCATTTTGATGGTGCAAAATGTGGCAGGATAACTTAAACATTAGTTAAGCCGAAACAGGTTTTATTGGGTATGTTCTGGTTTAGCAAATGTAATAATAATAATCATAACAATATGTTCTTTATGTTTCCCTCACCTAGGGTTGGGGTCAATAATTATTGTAATTGCATAATGGATAGTTCATTACTGGTACAATTATGGCGTAATTAGGGCCCAAACTCAATGGTGCACAGGACCCTATTGTAATGCACCTCGTTTTTATTATTATTAGGGCCCGAGCACAATGGCGCGTAGGACCCTCTTGTAATGCACCTCGTTTAATTATTATTATTTTATTTACGGCCAAACGATAGCATTTTTGAGGGCCTAAACACATTCAAAAACTCATGAAAATTTGAAGGCATATTAGGACTGGCGAAAAATGTGATATTTTGGGGGAATTGGACATGTGAATGGCAAAATGACTCAATGGCGCCCCCTTGAAAATTGTATTTTCTCCCAGCTGGCACTGATGGCATCATTACTGTGGAACTTCTGCAAAATCTTGACACTTAAAAACATCATCACTGTAGAGAGTGATGATAAGCTGTTTTTACAGCTAATTTAGGACCTGTTATCATAAGAGATGCTAACAGAAAGTTATTTATTAATCAGTATTTGTGATTAATTGTAATTGAACTTTATTAATTGAGAACATAATTGTAAGTGACTGAGGATAAAAAAAAAAAAAATGTAATTTAATCGCAATTGGAAAAAATGATGGTCACTGTAATTGTAATTTAATTGTAATTGAAGATGGGTAATTTAACACGTAACTGTAACTGAAAAATGTAATTGACCCCAACCCTGCCCCCACCAGTGTCCCGGCTGCTACGCCAGAGAGCTGTTGCCTCTCTGTTGCAGTGTGTTCCCATGAACACCAGGTTTTTCTGCAGAATAAACAGAAGGTGACAGAGTAAACTGCTGACCTGAATTTGCTCCAGATTACTACATATTGTGATGTGAATAAATAAATAACAGCATTCCATCCTTGCACACATGTATTTCAAGCTCCGTTGATGTGCAGTATTTGTAGGACTGCAGTTTTCCCGGCTAGCTCAATGGAATAGACATTTGTCTGTGTTATATACCAGACTCATGGTGCAGCAATCGGTCAAAAAGAAGAAAGGTTTATTCAAAAGGTTAGCAGTCATTGTCATTTCATCCTTGGAGGAAACGCTTAGCTTGTCTTGAACGAATATGATTGTGGGATGTTTATAGATGTGAATGTCTGGTGGTGTGAATCATGGCTGTTAGAGATTAAACTGAAATACTTCAATTTCATCTATGCACAAATGTAAATTCTATCTTAAATCTGTGGATTTTTTTTTGGGTCTACAAGAAGAAAATAGATCAAATGAAGCAAAAGAAACAAGAGCACTCAGAACGCAAACCTACGCCAAGCTCCAAATATCCTCTGTCAGATATTAGCAGTTATCTGCATCAGTGATCCTGATCATGCGGTACTATGAACATTTGCTTCACTTTAAAACACACGTGTCAAACTCAAGGCCCGGGGGCCAAATCTGGCCCTTTAGAGAATCCAATTCGGTCCACAAAAAATGACTGAGAAAACATGATTATTGTGTAAATGACCAAAAAATCCACTTGTAGATATCTTAAATTCACTCATTTAATAGAACTCTACAATAATGATAATCTTAATTGCAAATTGTGGAAAGAACTCAATTTTTCCACAAATCTTGCAATGCATTACAAAAAATGAGTAACAAAATCAAGAATTTAAGTGAAATGAAGTGAAAAATTTGAAAACTAAAGTACAATGATGTTAAAATTGTTCCTTTTCCCCCCACTTCAGTGTAAACTGGTCCGTATTTTGCGGCTGAAAACGAGTTTGACATCCCAGCTTTAAAGACTTGGAAGACATTTCAATCTTCATTGATAACTATACAGTAGGTCCAAATTTATGGTCAGCCCCATACGAACTGAGATATTAACTTTTGAAATTTTGCCATTTATGAGATATGGATATTTTTCACTTTTTAAAACTGATCCCTTCAAAAAAGTATTTGATGGAATCCTGCTAACAGACAAAGAAAATTCATACAAAAATAAATGCTGGAGAAAAAGTGTACAGTGCTCTTATTTTCAGGAAGGATGTTTCAAAACGCTTAAAATTGGTAACAATGAAAACAAAATTCTACTACAAAGTTTTATGCCCAGAGCGGCAAACATGCATGCATAGAAATGTAGATTTTAACTTTGTACAAACTTTAAATTCATGTAAATATTACGATTTACACCCACAAAGTCCCCCTTTATACTTTCTTACATTTATGCTATCATCAGTGAATAATCCACCATTGAAGACAAAATCACAGAAAATAAAGTTATTAAAAAAAAAAGGCTTCCTTAAATAGGTCAGCGTAACTACAGATTCTAAGAGTTGCCCACCATCACTGTCAAACTTTCCAGTGAAATAAAAGCTTTTAAAGGACTGTCAACATTTCATGCAAAGCCTGGATATGTCTCTTAGTCAGTCGTGCCCGCAAATGTCACGTACCGTATGTCTGAGGTGAATCACATTTAAATTATGAAAGAGGAAAACGGGGAAGAGATGTCCAACAAAGATGGCTCCAAACTAAACATACGAAATGAGGAAAATATGAAATGACACAGGGATGGTAAACAGTCCATCTGTGTGTTCCCAAAGGACGCCTGCCATACTTTGACATGCACTTAAAAAGGAAGTAACGCCGTCCAATATCAATCTAGGAGCTTTCTAATGCTGTTGGAGCTTTGCTGCTTTTTGCCTGAGAAAAGATGTAAGAAAGGCTATAAAGAGTTTTAAAAAAAGACCAAATGGGTTATGGATACAGTTATAATCTTCTCTTGGATTACTTCTCATAACTGCAAATCTTCCTGTAGAACAGCATCAGGAATGAACACTGAAGGAGTGGATGTTTGGTTGCCATACAGTGAAGAATTTATTTGTATTTTTCCATCTGCACAATACGCTGTCTGTTAAACCAATAATAATTGTAATTCATTCATCACTAGATACTACATGTATATGTTCTACATTGGGACTGCTTACCTGTCATGGACTAATTACCCATTTGGAACATTTCCTGAATATGATATAACAGCAAACAGGCTATGTCCTTTCCCTTTCTGTCTTTATTCATTCTTACCCACATTGATAACAATTGTGTTGGATGTGTTAAATACAGAGGTGAAAGTAATGGATTACAAGTACTCATGTTACTGTAATTGAGTTGCTTTTATAGTTACTTGTACTCTTAAGTACATTTCAAAATCAGTAATTTTACCTGTACTTAAGTATGTTTTAAAAGTAATTGGATACATTTCTACACCAAACCGTTACTGAGTAATTTTTTTTTTTTTGGTTTTAAAATGATCAACAGAGATTGTGAAACTACAAAAAATTGAAAATGACCAAACAACAATCAAATGCATCACATGATAGCCGACAAACCAGATTAAACCCACTGAGCAGATTGACGTTGAAATGACGTGATGGCCTGAAGTTGAGAAGACGTCTTTGGCAGGTGCAGAGTGAAAGTTTTTACAACGTCTTTTTCGGACGTTGTCTGGACGTCCGAAAACGACGTATTCTTAACATCCCAAAAAAACCAAGGTTTGTCGCATCGTCAAATAAAGCCAGATATTATCCACTATCCACTTCATTTTTCAAAGGTACATTGTCAGTTATTTGAAACGTTTACCAAATTAATTGTCTGAAACACTATGACAAAATACAGCATTAAAATACATTTTAATTGTTTTGCACTGTAAGAGCATACAATACCATTATTTTGGGGGTACTGTAATGTTTATATGCAATTTTGACGTTCTTGTTGTGTGTGCGTTTGTTAAAATAACCTGACCCGACGACGTCCGAAAAAGACGTCTTCCCAACGTTGTTTCAATGTTGACTTGCTCAGTGGGAGCTTGACATGAATTATTTCTTAAAAAGATCGCAGAGCAAAAATGTTAATGAAGTTCACCTGGATATATACTTAGTGACTGTGGATAATACTGAAGAATGGTTTTTAATAAACAGAAGCACATACACACACGTGTCTGTGACTGAGTGTGGAATTGCAAGGCTGTTTAAATTTCATATGTCAAATTGCTTGAACGTCATATCAAGGTCCAGATGTGGTCGTGGTCATGACGTTCAGATGCCGACTTATTTTGGACGTCATATAAACGTGCAGATGTGGCCGGTCCAGACCGACTGACGCGTTATTAACGTGATCTGAAGGTCCGTGGACGTTGGATTTTTAGTGGGAACGTACTGCACCGTGCCAAAACAGCAGTGAATGCTGGCTGTTTTCTCCGTTTTTAAGAGTTCATAAATGTAGCTATACTTAGAGCCTGATCACTTTTGTGGGGGATTTTGAATTGAATTTATCGGTTTTGTTTTATTTTAAAAAATACTGTACATTTTGACAAACCTTTTATTTTATACAGATGCCTTTGTGGAAAATAAGATTAAGTTCCATTTGTGCAAGATCTCATCTCTTCCTTTTTAACTTTATACGTGAGATTTTTACTGTATGCAAGGGAACCGTGGCAAGATTTATTACCCTTGGCTACCAGTAAACAAGAGGATGACTTTCTTTCCAAACATAGAAGCTACATCATTTTTTCACAAATGAATGGATTTATTTTATTGCATAATTGTGACCATCACCCGCCCTCCCTAAGGATGGGTAAGAAACACTATTATAAGGACGATAAAAAAAGAGAGGGCAGTGTTACGCCTACAGTAGAAGGGAACAGGAAAGAGAGAGTCAGGGTAGGAAATGGAAAGGGTGGGGATAGAGTTGACTGCTTTAAAGTGAGAGTGAGATGTGATGTTATAGTTGTGCTTATTGTGTTGTGTAATCTGTTCAGCCAGTCTGGTGGCAAGTGTGCAGCATAAGTATATTGGTGGTGTCCATGAACAGAGGGAAGTAGCGAGTGGTTATACCTAAAACTGGTACAGTATTTGGGATCCCGGGGAGAGCCCCCCCCACCCCACCCTACGAACTAGCCGCCATCCAGCAGGCCCGCACAGCCCCAGACAGCGCAAGGACAGCAGCCCAGGCCCCGCATCTTTGAGCTTTTGTATTGATCAGTAAAGCAATTGCTAGGGGGGTGGGGAAAATGAAATTTGTCATTTCTAACATCACATCTGCAAAAATTTAATTTTTTACAACTCAATTAGATGAGCAGAATCAGATATACACATCACGTCATGATTTTTAAAACATGCATCTTCGGCTAGGCAGATAAACTGTGACAGAGTTAATGCTAGGTGAACCTATCAATCAGAATAAAACACATGTAGCGAGATAAACAAAATGAAAATGTAAACTTGGTTCCTCATCCAATCAACATTTGTTTATTAACAGAAAACAAGTGAATAAATGAATAAATCAGTCAACAAATAATTACTGTGGAGTAGATTGTTTTTACTGTGATGCATCTTGGTTACTGAGTAGCACATTAACCTAATGATTTTACCATTATTGATATATACTTGTATTGATTTATTATTTTTGGAAATAAGTGGTTGTGTTGTGTTTTCTCACAAGCCAAAAATTCACATTTCAAATGATGAATCCATTCACATTCATTTATTGAATCAACATAATGGAAAAATGCTCCGACAGTTGATGTCAAACAATAAGTTAGTATATGACAAGTAATAATCAGCAGGGGGTATATCAGAGAGGGAACCAATCGTTACTTATCGAGAGGCACTCAAAGTAATTAATGTTTTTTGCAAACTGTTGCAAGTGGAAAACATTAATGAATAATTTTCGATATATAATCAAGTAATTAGGAAATGAACTCAAGAGTAAATCCAGGAACTACGATAATGAATACTGGTGATTATCAATTTAAAGCCATCTCCATTTTTTGCCTTGGGGGACCTGTGCTAGTTTTACAGGGAGGGAAAGGCGGGGTGTTTGGGGGGATTTCTGCTCTGACATCATGATAATGTGCCCGTGCCACTCAAAGATCCTGAGTGATACACAGCTGTGAAGAGACTGAGTTTCAACACTTCTCTGGGTTTTTCTGTCTGGAGCCCTGTCATGTCTACTCCAGTTCATTCCAATATATCAAGTGGAATCATCTTTCTGTCCACTAATCTGCAGCCCTGTATGCCACGCTTTCTCCATTTCTAATGACAAACATGTCAAAAACAGCTAATTATTTATACGGGGTCCTCATTCTGTCAGCATCTCAAGGACAATTTTAAGTGCGTACCACAGATTCAGTCAGTTTCTTTCAAACATGCCAGGGATGGGTTGAGACATGTCTGCTGAAGCCACCAATTTATTTCCATGAATAGCCTCTTTTCTTGTTAGTGACTTAACAAATACTCTGTCACTTCAAAGATGATATTCATCCATGCTACATTTTGAAGGTTTAGCTGCATATTAATTCAAATGTGAGATTCATTTGTATTGATGCACATGCAGTCAGGACTTCAGCCTCGAGCTTGAAAAGTACAGTTTGCGATTACTGTTGTCCTTGTTTGCTCAAAAGTCAGGAGGAAGGCCCTTTGGAAAGTGTGTGTCTCATGACTTGGAAAGTTCCCTTTAACCATGTGGTTTATTATCAGGCCAGTCTAAAGATTAGAGACTGATGGGTTCCAACTCGTGGACAAGACTGCATCTTTAGTTCACACAGGAAATGTCAATTTTAATGACCATGGTAAATTAGTTAAGTTAGAGTTTGATTTTACAGTAAATTATAATAACGCTTTGGAAAACATGGAGCTTGTGATGTTTCACAGGCTTTTACAGATAGGAATCAAGTCAAAGAGATTGAGTTGCTTTAAAATAGCCTCATGTATTGTTATCTTTTTCATTGCAGGTAAAAGTGCACATGACATCTTTATGCAGTTTTCTCTGACTTCGACTTTTATTCCGATTGTTAGCGCTTAACTAAAACACAACTGTCAATCAACATCAAACGGGAAGCGTTTGAACATACGATTTTTGCTCCAGAGTGTGGCATTCTCATCGGAGTTGTTCCGATCTAATTAAAAATCTGTCTTAGATTAAAAATGAGTTACCTCAAAATTGCAGAAATTAGTTATTTTAAATCCTTGTAACAAACGAGCAATTACACTGCTCAGGTGTAAGGACTTGTAGGCTAAATAGCACCTTGAGGCTAAATCATTATTCAGAGCAGCTACAGTCATTAACAAAGAATGATAAGTTGTGGCATAAAAAATAAACACAATGAGTTTTTTTTCCCTCATGAGAGCTATAATTCAGCTGATGCACCATGAAAACATGCTCCTATCTGTGTAAAACTGTCATTTGACCTTTTTAAAACCTAATTTCCCACAATGAACATTGAAAATCTACCAATTTCAATATTTTTATCTACCAAACACTACCAAATAAGACATGAAAAAGGTCATTAGCATAAGCAGAGAAGACATAATTTTTGTTTTTATTTTTAATCTGTGCAAACCCACATCCTCCACTCTTTTGCTTATTACATTAATGCACATTCCTTGCAGACCTGCTCCTATAATTGTTTGTGTTGCTCCCTGACATAAAGTTGATAAATAAAAAAAAACACATGCTTAACTACTAAGTTGGTATATTAGCAATGAATGTAACTATGAAACTGTTTATAATGTTTATAATAACTAGTGCAGTGCCTTTAGGAAGTTTGTATTGCTATAGCTGCGTGTAGCCTCGAGGGGAGTGCAGCGTCGCTGGCTCGTCGAGTGGTCCATCGGTTGTCGGTTTCAGCCACGCGGAGCCTTGACTGGAGTGCAGCATTGCTGCCCGGCGGGCATCGCGTGCTTCAGCTGACTCAGCATCACGTGCACGGCGCATTCAGCTGACTCAGTAACACGTGCCTGGCGCATTGTTCTCTCTTTGTACGATTGGCTTTCGGCCTGTAAACATCCACAGGTAGGTGAATATAAAATTGGACTGCAAAAGAAAAAAAACTACAGGATTCAGTTTAATAATGGAAAATTAATTATGTTTGGTTGAGAGTTGATTAATTTGGCTGCTGTCATTGATATCTAACTTCACCGCGATCATCACCAGTATCTATATTGGTAATTATAGAAGCTGACCCGCAGAGATATTTGAGGAACACGAACACACACACACACACACCCACAGACACTCTTTGTTTTTAAGAGGTAGGACTGATGACATCTCTCTATAATACATTGGACATTGGAATATTAGACCATTAGAATATTAGAACATAGGGATGACATCACTGTGGAGTTAGGACTGATGACATTATCAATGTAGAGGTAGAACCAATGTTCTAAAGTTTTAACTGATGACATCACTGTAGAGCTAGGACTGATGACATCACTGAGTGTAGAGCTACGACTGATGACATCACTGAGTACGTCGACTCAGGAGGTGTTGCGTCCAAACAAATCCAAGGTTGCACACCCTTGAACCAAGCAGCAGCCATGTTGAAACTCTCAGGTCAGTCTGATCCTGATCCGCAGAGATATTTGAGGAACACACACACAGACAGACAGTCCTTGCTTTTATAGAGAGATTTGTAATTGTTTTATCGATACCAGGTAAAGGATATTCTGAGTTTATAATTTTCAAAAGCACTCAAAAAAAGGTTTTATTTGGGATGCTGCTAATCAACTGTTTTTTCTTAATAACTAGTCAAGAAGTCTATTACACAAGATTTTTTTTTAAAACGGTTCAATTTAAGCACAAAAATATTCTAGGGCAAAACATTGTCTCATTGTGTGCCTGAAAACATCCTCTGCGTACCAAGTTATTAGTAGAAATACTAGTGATACATGATCACTGTGTGACAGACGTCTCTTTGAACACTGCTGAACATCAATTTTTCTCTTCTCAGAGATAAATAAAAGGAAGCAAATAACACTGAACAAGAAACTTAATTTCCACTGGAATCAAAGTGTGGCATTTCCAAGGAGTCATTTAGTGTAAAGCACTGAAAAACAATTATTTGGACAATAAACAGTCCAACATGCCAACGGGCTTACCAAGCAGTAACAACATTTTGATCAAGATCAATGTGAACAACGATCACATTTAACAAGCTCACTATACAAGAGGCAATAAAAGAAAACTATTAGAAATAAGTCGATTTAAAAACACATACAATACCATTTTTAATGCTCACACACACACACACACACACACACACACACACACACACACACACACCTCAGACCATCATCTCCACAATTAGTAGAATTATCTTCTTCGTACATAAATCTTCTCTGCTCTGAGAAAATGACCCGCTAACATTAGCTTTCTGAGCTGATGTCCAGGTGATTTTTAATAAGGTTTTACTTTGAACCATTTGATTCACAGAATGACAGTTTTCTCTTGTGCAGTTTGCATAGAAGGTCTGTTTCTAGATGCTTTTTTTTGTTTGGTTTTTATACAATGTACAATAGGTGACAGTAACAAAGCAAGAAGCTTGAGTTCTATACACTATCAGACACTGACACTATCAGATGTAATATTTTATCGAATCGTAACATGGTTTTTTTAACAGTCCTGAATGTCTATCTTTATCTGAGGAAACACTGCACAGTTTTGTCCTGGTTGATGCTGAGATGCTTGATAAAGTTTTCTTCACAGTTTTTTTTAAAGGCCTTTAAAGCATCAATGGTGATAACCCTACTGAAGAAGAGCAATTTAGATTTTAAAGACTTGAATAACTACCAACCAATATCCAACTTGTAATTCTTAAACAAAATTTTAGAAAAACTTGTTTTTAATCAATTGAATGACCTTTTAGCTGATATTATTTTTGGAAAAGTACCAGTCTGCTTTTAGAGTGAATCACAGCACAGAGACTGCCCTCCTGATGATTTTAAATGATGTTAAGTATAACCTGGAAACAAAAAGACAAACAGTGTTGGTTCAACTGGACCTAAGTGTAGCCTTTGACACAGTAGACCACACCATTCTTTTAAACAGACTAAATAACCTGGTGGGCCTCTCTGGTGCTGTTACCAAATGGTTTTTATCCTGCCTCACAGACAGGACTTTTACGGTATTGGATATGTTCTCCTCTAAGGTCCATAAATTAACATGTGGTGTGCCTCAAGGATTGATAGTAGGCCCTGTTTTATTTAATCTGTTCCCTCTTGGTGATGTCATTAAGAGGCACGGAGTGAATTTCCACACGTATGCTGACAATACACAGCTGTACCTCTCTGTGTCTCCTGATGACACCAGTCCAATAGGTGCTTTATTTTAACTGTATTTTAGATATCAAATCCTGCAATGTAAAGCAGAAAACCTTCTCCAGCTCAATCAGGACAAAACTGAAGTTTTAGTTTTTGGTCCTGAGGCCCAGAGAGAGAAACTTTTACCTAAACTTCAAACAGCATCTTTGATTTCCTCCACAAAAGGTTAAAAACCTGGGCATTATTTTAAACTCTGAGCTCACTTTTATCCATCATATTAAAAATATGTCAAAATTAGGTTTTTATCATTTGAAGAACATAGCCAGAGTTCACTCTGGCCAACCAACACGCTAATACATGCTTTTATCACCAGTCATATTGACTACTGTAATGCCCTGCTTTCTGCTCTTCCCAAAAAGAGTATTTCAAGTTTACAATTACAACAAAATTCAGCAGCTCGTGTCCTAACAAATACCAAGAGGCGGGAACACATTACACCAATTTTAAAATTGCTCCCCGTGTGTTTCAGGATCAATTTTAAGTTTCTCTTACTGGTTTTAAGTGTCTTAATGGTCTTGGACCTTATCTTTCAGAACTACTTTTACCCTTTGAGCCTTCTCAAACCCTGAAGTCCTCCAGCGCTAGCCTTTTAATAATCCCCAAAGTCAGGACACACACACACACACACAGTGAGGCGTCGTTACAGTTTTGCGGCCCCTGTCTGTGGAACAGTCTGCCGAAGCACCTCAGGGCTGCAGAGAACCTTCATATTTTTAAGAACAGGCTCAAGACCCACTTGTTTGTACGAGTAGGGTGTATTTTAAACTATGAAAAAGCACTTTGAATTTCATCTTTGTATGAAAAGAGCTTTTTATTAAAAAAAAAAAAAAAAAAAAACATTGATATACACATTGGCTTTCACAGTCATTTACATACAGGTATAAAAATAAGTTAAAGGGAGAGAGAGAGAAAATAATTCAGTGCTTTAAAATGATTATGTATGAGTATAAAAGTGATTAAGGTGTGTGCAATAGTGAGTAGACTGTAATAGTGAGTAGTGTCTGGTTCGTGAATGTGATTTTTGTATGTATGAAATGAATTAAACTTGTGTGTGGCATTATGAACTTTCGGTATTTGTGTATGGTTTACTGTCTTATTTTGTATAGAGCCCCATGTGACCCCAGCCTCTTGTAACGCAGCCCTTTGTGACCCCGCCCCCATTTGGGACAACAGATGTTAATTAGCCACTGGCAACAATCTGGCGTGTTTACATTCATGTATTCTTTATTCATGTATGTCCATTAAGGTGCACTGTGCCAATCAAATAAATAAATAAATATTTAGAGCAGTGTATATGATGTTTTGCCAATGTTTTTTTTCATAATTACCAAAAATAACATCTTTTGTATCAAATTGTATTACCATATTAAGCTTTCCATTCACAAACAAACATGTTATGTTCCAGAATATTTCTAAGTCCCAAAACAGGTGGGTGATTCAGCGTTATGACAAAAAAAAGCACAGCGGAAAATTTTAAAATAACACTGTTTACAAGGTAACATTGAAATAACATTTTCAGGCATACTCGAATTTTATTGGTTACAAAGTGTTTCCTAGGTAGTAGCTAAATGCTAGCTTTCTTTGTAGCTGTCTCACCCACTGTTAGCAGCTAGAAGCTACATCACATGCATGCTCGTGCATCCACACTGCTGGTGGTAGGACAGGTAGCGTTAAGATTAGTCACAGTTTGGATTTCCCAAACAACTTTCATTTAAAATGTTCATATTGTGGGTCAGTTTTTCATCTTGCTTCATATACTGTATACTGCATAGAAAGGACTATAAACCAATTCTGCAGTTGGTAATTTCGTCACTACGACAAAACAAAGTGTTGAAATAGGCTTCACTAGACTTGACATTTTTGGTTTTGCACGTAACAATGCAATTAATCACCGGAAAGAATGTCATTGATCAGTGTAAAAATTTAAATCATAGCCTATACAAATATATAGTTCTAATTAAATGCACACTAATAAAAAAAAAATCTAACACAAAGCCTCCTCCGATTTTCTTGAGAGAATAGGAAATTAAATCAACAAAGACATTGCAATGAAAAATGTGCTGCAAAGCCTTTTTCTGCTCCGAGTGTGACACAGAGAGGAATTATTGTTCTCATTGGCCTTTGTCTTTTGTCTCTAGCCTACTATTACCTCAGAGAAATATAAAAAAAAATCTGACGATGGACAGAAAACCCTGACAGCGGCAGTGTTAACATGCCCTGTGTGTACGCGGCTTGTTCCCTGGTCAGCACAGAATGGAACAAAAGGACAAAAAAAAGAGGCCTTTTGCACTCGCTCCAATACATCAGCACAAAAACAAAAAAGACAACTTGATGAGTAAAAGACTGCACCTAAATGTTGACAAAAAGAGGATGCAGTTTTAACATAAGGTGCATGTCAGGTCAGAGCTTGTGCTTGCTTTTCCTCCTTTAAACTTCACTCCTTTCACTTCTTAGTATTAAAGTCACAAATCACCATTTGTTTGGTCTATAATCATCGAACTGACCTCAAAGTGATTGAACTTGTTTTTATATTGATGCCTATAATAATGTTTGTGCCATCCAAAGCCCAGCTGAATATATTCCAGAATCAATTCCCTTCATTC
The DNA here is from genome assembly GCF_900634775.1 of Gouania willdenowi. Lineage (NCBI taxonomy): Eukaryota > Metazoa > Chordata > Actinopteri > Blenniiformes > Gobiesocidae > Gouania > Gouania willdenowi. Next base: position 34,380,795 of record NC_041046.1, read on the forward strand.
CATTGTTTTTATTTTCCTCTGTTTTACATCTCGATAGATTTTCAATGTAATTTGGGTCAGCATAGCAAAGGAAGACAGAGTATTGATTCCAGTCTGAGGGGGGCTTACAGCAACCACGTTAAAGCGTGTCTTGTTGAAACGTCACATCATGTTGTGACAGCTCAGAAAATCAACCTTTAAATCTCAGTGCAAATCGTATGCCAACGTAAGCTAAACTTCAAATCACCCGATATCCCCCAATTTAACTCTGATGGGCCAGTAGCATACATATAGCCCCTTAAGGGAAAGAAAAGCATAGAAGAAGAAACACCTTCTACCTTGAGAGTAGAACATTTCAGTCTGGTGGAAGGACGTCATTTCCATGAGAGCCTACCATACGCAGAGTTTGCGTGGGCAGGGGGGGCATTGCCCCCCCGAGTGATCAAAAGTTTTCATTGAAGTTTTCCTAAATTAATTGGAAAAAAAAAAAATCTTTATATAATGTACATAATATACACATATGTTAAGTGCCAAAAACACAGGGCCTAGGAAATAATAAAAATGGGGATTTAAATTCAAAAGTTTACAAAATAAAACCACGTAAAAAAGTTTTAAAGGACCGCTGCAGCCGATGACATTTGACCCTCCTGCTTCCCGTGCCAGCTTAGAGTGTTGTTTGTTTACAACATGGCGGACACCACAGGTGATCTGTAGACCCATAAGTCTGTGGTTTGTAGTGATACACCGAGAAAACAAGTAACTGGAACAGAGAACAAGCAAACCCTGCACTCAGTGCGTCTGAATATAAAGCGTGGATTGAGCAGTGTTGTGATAATCTACTCGCCCCACTCCCCGCAACAAATTCGGCATCCACCGGCCACGGAAGCACATAGACAACCAGCAAAGGTGGAGTTACGTTGTTAGAGACTTTTAATGCCATAATCTCCGTTGTTGGACTTTTAAATGCTTTTTAATCCATATGGATCCTTTTATTCTCTCCTACCTGTTGTTTAACTTAGTGATTTACAACTGACAGCAAGTCTATCCCTCCATGTTAAAATGTATCTTCCAATATTAAAACATGTATGGAGTGTTGTATGATATATCATGTAGAACATAATAAATAATAACACTGCTTATTTTGAGCAACTTTACTCTCATTATTTAAGTTACAGAGGTTGCTGAGCATTTCAAGCTGCATTTTTTTATTTTTTTTATTTTGGCAGGTCCATAATACAGCTTTAGAAACAATTGTTACAGAAATGAAAAATAATAATAAAAACTGTTACATTGGTACATTTGTTTTCATTCCTCATTCGTGAAGCGAACGAGACGTTCTATATATTTCATTTAATTAATGAATTTATTTATTTATTGCTGCCCCCCCCTCCCCGGCAAGAATCTCAAACTCCGCCTATGGAGCCTATTGTTTCTCATCCAAGAAAACACACGAGCCAAGATGGCAACAAGCTCAAGTTGTTTGTTGATTCAAAAGTGGTGCTTAATTGTCCACTGCCTCACATCTTGAAAATGACCATTGCAGTTGACCCAACTCTTCACTTCCTAACTCATTAATGCATATAAACTTTGAGAGGAGCAAAAGTGTAAGCAAAAGTCATGAGGAAGCTTGAAACTTTTGTACATTATGCAAAACCATAAAACTTTTACCAACCGCATTAATTCAAGATACTCACACACTTGTTCTATAAATGCTAGCAGTATATTTTCTATATATACTGTATAAATCATGTGTTGGTATCCAAGCTTGGCTGAAAATACAAACATGTACTTTCTATTGTGAAACTATGTGACACAAATATAACACAAACCATACATAGCAAAAAAATGCTCGACATTTTACTTGTATGTAAAGGCTGCTAGACATGAACATTTTGCATCAGATAAAATCATATATGGTATGTCTTATAGACGGTCCTTATGTGTAAATCATCAGGTCCCGGAACAAACGCTGGGTGTTGTTCAGGCAGTAAGAGAGAGACAAAAAGGTCACGGAATGCATTTTTTATAGTGCCTATAGCTAACTAAATAGGCCAATAAGATCACGTGAACACAAACAACCAATTCATCTAAATGTTTAATAAAAGAATGATGAATCAGCGTTGAAGAAGCTGGTACGGAGCACAGCCGTCTCTTTTTGAGTGACAGCTGTCGAAATCTGCCATGTTTCAGCACCAAGGACAGTGCAAAATCAACACTAATTCAGCCACAAAGGTCATTAAACTTTCCGAACACAAAAACCCACATACACAAAATATTTAGAAACTCCTCTAATGAATCAGCAGCACAGTAGAAAATAAAATGTGTGCTTACCTTTTATGTGTCACAACAGCCAAAAAAACAGCCATGGAGAACTTTGGATCCCCACAACTTTTTTTTTTTTTTTTACATATTCAAGGCCTGCCTAGTCTTTCATAAGCCAAGAGTTGCAGCTCTTTGAACTGAGCCTCTGTCCAAACTTCCCTGGTTTTAATATCCATACCAGAACTTTAACAGTTGTCTCCTTCTCTTCTGTCTGTCTGTCTGTCTCATGTTCCCTGGATAGTTCTCCTCCTGTGTCTTGTCTGTTGGAGGCAGGTTCTCCTACATTAGCATCTTTGCTACAGGTGCTCCTACCCACTACGTTAACTGCTGCCGTGCTGCTGCTCTTTTCCGCGATTTCCACAGAAACAACTAGGGGTGTGCCAAAATAACGATACGACAATATATCACAAGGTTTTGTCTCGTGATACGTTATTGATTCACTGATGCCAAATATCAATTTTTTTTTATTGCAACATACAAGACATGACGAAAATAATGTTTATATACAGGGAATGCAGAAATAATGCAGTACCTACACAGTACAATGAGACAATAGGTGAGGAGTGGATATTTACACTGTGTGTGTGTGTGCGTGTGTGCGTGTGCGTGTCACTGTGCACTATACACTTTATTTTACTTGGCTGTAATTCCTGTGAAATGGATTCGGTGCAGTAGGTAAATTATGAATTTCTTTAGTGAAACAGTTATCGTGATGTATCGTGGATGAAACTTCCCGTGATACATCGATTATTGTTGTATCGTGATAATATCATTATTGTGGGGAAAAATATCGCGATATATCATATATCTGCTTATAGATCAATAAATCAAGGATGATGTACTAGAGAGAAGAAAAAAAAAAGACGTTAAAAGTGTTGAAATTCTCGAGCGTCAATTTCAAACTTACTTTGTTTTTTTCAAATAAATTTTATTTACTGATTTACGTGGCCTACACTATGTCTTATATGATTAAAAAAAAAGTGTGTGTATCCAGCAGCATTAAATATTATTACATTACCATAAACGGATGACCTGGAAGCCTTAGCTTTTTTGCTCTCATGCATCTCCTTTGAATTTGATATGGAATAATGTTTAATGTGTTTGTTTGAACTGCCTAGTTCCTCAAATATCCACTCAATATCCCTGTTAGGAGAAGAAAGGCCACATCTGAATCAGTGCATAACATATTACCATAAGTGGTTACAAAAAAAAAAAAAAAAAAAAAGAAGAAAATCATGTCATTTTCTTCTGCTTCACTGATTCCAGCTACCACTGCTGCATAGCAAAAAGGCTTTGAAAGAAGGCAAGAGGAGGGGCTTGAGGTCGTATGGGTGAATTTAAAGAAGATCAAATGGACACAAAGCAGATTCAGGTTGTCTAATCTGAGAGCTGTGCAGAGAGAACAAATAAAAATCTCTTTAGGGTTTGAAACGTATTCATTTTTCTAAATGCTGAAAATGACCATGGGATAATTGAAATTGGGAAATGCATGGCTGATCCTGAATCCATTTCTACTAATGAAACTGCGACTATCCGCGCACGCACCTACACACACACACAAACACGCGGATATAAAAATGAAAACGATCCACAGAGATAATAGAAAAGCACAGACAGACTCAATATCTTCATAAAATAATGTCTAGAAGAATTCTATTTTCTAGTATTTTGGTCCCCCTCATCACTCGAGCATGCCTTACTTATCTATATTTCACTTTTGGGTATTGACATTGCACAAACTGTGGTATATATTTCACCACCATCAACAAACCACATCCTGGATGGAAGTATTTTCATGTAAAAGAGTACAAGCCTTAATATTTAGACCAGTAACACAAACTTTGCTCTGTGTGTATACTTCCCAAAAATAAAAGCACAAAAATAGATCATTTTCCTAATGTTTTTAAGACAAGGCTGTCCTACAGAATAATGCTTTGAGAACAATATTTTGTTGTTTCCTTCTTTGTTCTACTCAGTCATCCTTCATCCATGCCCACTTACCATTTCAAAGTCATTGGGTGCTGGAGCTTATCCTGACTTATTTACTACTTACTTCATCGCATTCAACTACACTCACGCCTTCAGGGATTTTAAAAAGTTCAGTCAAGGTAACTTCAATGTATTTTGAAACAAAGTAATTGGAAAAATATGCAAACTCTTCAAATTTGCAACAACAACAACAACAAAAAAGTATTGCCACCCTTTGCACCACCAACGACCATGATAAACAAATATTTGTCTTTGTTATCAAACTGTCCTACTTTAAGAGTAAATTATGACCCACAGTAACGATAATCTTCATGGAGGTGAAGGCGTCAAAGTCGGGGCTCCTTTATCATTCTTAGTGACTGATTCTCAGCTGTATGGCTAATGACATGTGTCATTATTTTCCAAACAAGGTCAAACGGAGTCTGATGTTTTCCCTTGTCCTACACCGGAGACAGCTTTGATACAAAATAGCTGCACTTTACAGACCAACCGTGTGGGAGCATTTTTTTACCTTTTTAAAACTCCAAGTCCATGTTATTTTCTCTTCTCTGCCCCAATACGCTTTAGGAATCATTTATCATGCTACTTTTTTTTTTTTTTTTTTTTTTTACCTACTGCCCTCGGTAGCACTTTATATATTGGTTTGCACTTGTGTGTGTGTGTGTTTTTTTACCCAACACTTTGTATTATTGATCCACACCCTGTGGCACCCTACTCCTTGTGTCAGCTCACACGGGACCGTGAGCCTCTCTGGTTTCTCTCTCGTGTTTGCTAACATATTTCTGCTTATATCCACACAAAAATGAAAACACACACAGGGAATACACACACACACACACACACACACTTTCATATCTTTCCCTGCCTGGGAGGTGGTTAAAATTCTATTGGCTTCTTTCGATTTCTTTTCCACTCTGGGGGACAAGGTCAAAGCTCATAAATGTACCTCAGTACAGGCCTCAGATTAAAGGTCGTGACTTCATCCTTCTCTTCTTTTCTGACCTTTGATATGACTATATGCCATATTACATCGGAATTAATGCCTTAGCCTAGCTCGGGACATTCTAATCTTCGACTTTACAAGTCCTTTTTTCATTTATAGAGTCACCATTGGCTGTTCAGCTTTTTATAGTGATTTTGCATGTACAGTATGTGTGTGTGTGTGTGTGTGTGTGTGTGTGTGTGTGTGTGTGTGTGTGTGTGTGTGTGTGTAGTTTCCCCCAGTATTCTTCAAATCAACCCGGTGCTTGGCGGGCAGCTCAATCTCAATATCATGTTATCGGACTCTGGGGCCAAGGATATAAATACCACGCACCATAACTCTCCCCTGTTCAATAACCATTATATGCTCTACTTTATACATTAGAAGCACCTGATGGACCAGTAAATTCACAGCTGCAGCTCAGCCGTCTTAGAGTGCATTCAGAGTAAAAATGGGTGCAAAATCCAAGCCAAAGGAAAGTTAAAATGAAAAGTGGAATTGGGAAAATAAAGGAAGAAAATGAATTGAAAAGTGTGAAAAGCCTGAAAAGAAGAAGAAAAAAAAAAAGAGCCGTAAAAGGTGAGCTGGTGATCAGTGACACATGTGGAATGAGGGTAAAAAGCAAGAGTAAGAGGGAGTTTTTAATTGACTTTGGGTAATACAAGTTTTGTACTTGGAATAAATCATGTAATTTATTTGCTAATGCCATTCCTAGTGGTTAAAGGCGCTTTAGCGTGTGATCAGTGCACTTACATAAAAGGTTTGTGTTCCTCATGCTGAGACTATTTCGACACCACCGCCAGCATCTGTTCACTTTGCAGGCACAACAATCAATAGACACATATTTCCATCCAGCTCTGCAGATAGAGTAAAGCCCACACTGAAAAGAGCATGAAAATGACAATAAATGTCCATGCTCAAACTCAAAACACATTTCACACCAGTACACATCTACACACACACAGCGTTGTTTACCACATGAGCATGACAGGATGCAGCATAGAATTCATGCTTGATTGCACTTTTTCATTTAGAAAGCTGGAGTGGTTACCCAGCGAGCAAGAGCTGATTAAGAAAACAATCCCATTTAATTCTTTTCTCCTCAACGACCAGCAAGAGAAATGTAATTAAAGCCACTAAATCTCCCATGGGCTCTGCTACCTGCTACACAACCAACATGACATGTCGTGTAATTCGCCCGACCTGCAAAGGCGAAAGCAGTTTTTTTTTTTTTTCTTCTTCTTGCCACAGTTGGAGGCAGAGCGCAAACCTTTGAGAGACAGCCAGACGGCAAGAATGAGCGTCAGAAAGCAGAAAGGAGGAAGGCAAAGCTGCATTTTCTTACATCTGTTGGAAGCCAAAGGACATTGGACTGGCCTCACATGGATAAAGGCACACTGGACATATTATTGTCACACACAGAATACACGGCAAAGCTAACTGGCTTCAAAGCAACTTGGAACTGTTGCTTTCTGGCAGTTTCACGAAGTAAAAAGCATCCAAAGTCTTGATGATGTGTCCAAAGACTTCTCGCCTTCTAATCAGATTGGAAAAAAACTGAAAAAGCCATAATGTGTTTGCGTTTTTCACCCGACTGCGAATATGAAAGGCCTTACTGGCAAAGACAGGTATGAGTAGGATAAAGGCATGTGGGAGGGTGTTATTTCTAGGTCATTATTAGTGGTTTTGAGGGAATAGTAAGACAAAAAAAAAAATCTTTTTTTGGCAGCGAATGTTTTTTTTTTTTTTTTTTTATGGCCAGGACTTTTCACAGAACACTTTCAGCAACTTTTTTGAGTAAAATGACAATTTAGTTTAGTTCATTATTTTCCTAAGCTCTTAAATTAAAAGCTTTTCCCAAATTTGAACCCACGCAGCAACTTTTTACACTGATAATAAATAGACATTGAGTTAAAGACAGGAATCTACTTTAAAGTACTGTGTTTATTTATTTTTTCCTAATTCTTAATGAATGACGCGGTCATTTCAATAATTAATCTCCTCCAGGCAGATAAACATACAAATGCTTTTAATGGTCATGTTTTGCTCAACTAAACAACAGGAGGCCTCATGAAATTTGCAAGAACAAAATAACTAAAAAGCAATGAAGAAAAAAAAAGCTTCCAATAATAGCATAAAAATGTCAACGGAAAGACAAAACACACTCTCGCAGCTGGCAACTGAAACACTCACCCAAAGGCCAATTTTATGCTCATGATTTGGTAAAATTGGATCATAAAAGAAGCCGATAAATATTTCATTAGATGTTGTTTAGTTCCTTATTGAAAAAAGTTTATACGTATTTTAACCCCACTATCACAGTGGATTTCACAGTGGATTTGTCTTACTTTTAAATAATAGGAAAGGAATTATTTCCATAAAAATATAGATTCATATGTATTATTAGCTTATGCTGACTGAAAGAAGCAATAATGGAGTTAAATACAATTTAATTCATTAATATATTGCTAAATTATTTATGAGAATATTAGCACAAAGAAATAATAATAATAATAATAATAATAATAATAATAATGAGAAGTAGTAGTAGTCTTCTTTTCTGTAATTAGAATCCTTCACATGCTGTTGCCATCATTATTAAATTATCCAGTAAAACCAAAGTATTTTTACACCATTGAGGTGTAAAAATACTCAGATAGCCCAGATATGTTTTAACTTTGCATTTTCTTTAATGACATCAATTCTGAACACTGACTTCGGTCAATGCAGAATTGCCAGAGGCTGCGTCACATTGCATTAATTCAAAGCTGCAGTATGTAAGTTTTTTTTGGCTTGATTTGGTTAAAAATCCATAATCACCTTTGAACATTTTGTAATCCAAAGTGTTCTGAAAGGACACTGAACTTTTACACGTTTTCTTCGCTCTGTATTTGAGCTTTACAAATCCAGGAGCGTGACAACACTTCTTCAGCCAATCGGATCTTTTTTTTCAAACAGAGTGCTCCATAAGCTGTTTTAGAGTGTTACTATTGGCTGCATGTTCACGTCCTCTAAAGTAAAGTACAATGGCAGACATTCCAGCAGGAGAAGTCCCGATTGCGGAGTAAGGCACAACAGTAACATGGTAAAAGGAAGACTGATGTGGAGAAGCAACAGTCTACAGGCACAAATTGGTGGTAGAGCGCAAGGACCTCCATGACTGCCCCACGTTCTGGTTTCAGAGGGAGAGTGAGAACAGATGGGATAAATCACGTGTAAACCTAAAAGAAGCACATCCAAGATGGAGAGAACAGACGCAATTCATTTTACAGTCTAGATGTGCAGTGGTCTGGTCAGACCCAGACCCGATTACTGCAGCCACCTGTGTGAGCTGTGTGAGGAGCAGCCGCTGCTCAGGCCAGTAACTACAGAGTGATACTTGCATTCATGTTAGATTCTTAGTCTAAAACACCAGAAAATTCTCCAGTAACACAAGATAAACCTTTGTCACTAGTCTCTAATGAGAAAGAAAGTCACTAATAGCTCCACAGTTGTGCACGTTTATACCTATAAAACGAATATACAACCTATTTTCCTATTACAAAAGAAAGCAATTAGAGTGATCAGCCATGCAGAATATCTTGCTCCAACAAATCCACTTTATATTAGATAAAGTATCTTAAAATAGTATGGTCTTGTTGATGTTTACACAGCAGTTGTGATGTAAAAGGCGCACAATCTCATGCTTCCTCTGTGTTTACAGGAGATGTTTCAAACAAGAGAATGTAGATACAACCTCAGAGGAACTGATATGCTACAAAAACCCATGGCGAGGACTAATACAATGAAGAGGTGTACATCAGTCAAAGGAGTTGTTCTATGGAATGGTTTACCTAATCAACTCAAGGGCTCCGAAACTATTCATGCATTTAAAAAAAATCTATAAGTTAAAAGTTATGGAAAAGTATAGTACACTTGAATGAAGATCATTAGAAAATAAGTTAATCGCGTATGCATAACATAATTTTGATTGTTGAAATGTATGTGTTACCATCGTTGGTATTACAGTAACTGTATTATGTGCCATCTTTGGTAATAGTGTCACATTTGTAAATGGGGTTAGGCAGCATAAGTCTTGACTTCAGCCTAAACCCCTTTGGTCAGGTATCATTAAGCTCTTAAAATACTTAAAGCACATTTTCTTATTGTAATGTACAAGATCTCTGAAAACATGTGACATGTGTTCTAAATGTTTATAATGACCGAAGAAATAAACTACTATTACGTTTACGAGGATACCCGTAAGGAACAATAGGTTTGGAAACAGGGAGGGGAAGGGGAGCATGATTGATTTATACAAGTCTCACAGTTCTACATACTGCAGCTTTAATGCCTTGAACTCTTGACAAAACTGTTCAACCTTGGACAAAACCTTCGCTAGGAGAAAAGTTGCTTGATAAAAACAAAAAAAAATGATGAGTTCATCCTTCCTTTGCAAACTACAGGAATTAAATTGGGACTTTTCCCTATTATTCATACTCAATAGGATTTTTTGGTATCATGGAATACGAAGTGTTGTATTTAGTACTAGCACATGACAAAACCATTACAAAGACAGAGAATATGTGCTCCTCAGCTATTTCGAAATATGGCTGCTTCTGTGCCTGCGATGTGACAATCTCCTCCTGCACAGCGGCAAATTTGTGAAGGCAGCATGAAATATCTGTGGCAAGCGCTGCTTTGTTAGCTGGTTTCATTAATTCTTCAGGAGGATATATCTCAAAAGTGCCAACAAATACAGTGGAGGAACATGTGCTCTGGCACCAATCCATGCTTCTAATTGGGAACCTTGGGTTTCAGGAGTGCAGGATGCACCTTCGCTCTGAATCTTTCCTCCATTATTCATGGCATTGTAAGAATTATAGAACAAGAGCGAGCAGCCGCTCTGACTAAGCTGGTGGAAAAGGATGAGGGCTGCACAGCGATGAAAAACTTAATAATCCATTTTACTTCAATAGCATAAACTTGACATTTCAAAAGCTCCCATTACTTCCCTTTTACTAAAAGAACTAACAAACCTGATATACTCAGTAACAATGCAACTTAAGCCTTTTTTTTTGTCAATCAAACTTCAAGTGGTGTGTTAATTTTAAACCAATAGTATATTAAGAGGCACTGCTTAGTTGTTAAAAATCGGCAACTCAGTTGCCTATGTTAGGATTGTTTTTTAAACTTCCCTGGTTAAAATATTTCTGTGTAGAGTTTGTTCTTTATTATTTTTCCTTCCACAAGACCAAGTTTTAGAGGAGAGTAGAAAGCACCGAGATCAAGACAAGAAGACAAGTCAAGACCAAGATTAAGACAAGCCTAGACTGGGACAAGACCAAGGCCATAAAAATCTATTTAAAAAAAAACATGACAAGCTTGAACAGTTAAACAGCATTCTCTGTTTAATTTTGCTTTTCTTTTAAATGCATTTGACAAACAAAAACAAGGTGTCTGCAACTCTTTCAAAGCACATCATGAAAAAATGTTAAATCTTGACAAATTCGTTCAACTAAATTCATGCAAAAAAATAAATCCTTGTAAATATGTAAAAGCCAATGATAAATCAGGAATTATTCTACATAAGCTGTTTATTTGTCAGATGAATGAGGCCTAAAGTAAGTGTTTAAAGCTGTTTCTGACTGATAAGATGGACTGATGTCTGAGTTTTTGCAGGTGTCTGACACTTAAGGCACTAGAAAATATTGCCAAGGAGGCAGAACAATCAGTGAGCTAACGCTACATGTTTTAAGTCAAATTACAACATGAATTAATCAGGAACAGTTCCAATTGCTTGATTATACTTTATTAATTAAGTTGGAGAATAGCAGATCAGTGCTGGTGTCCACTGGTCTTGATGGATAATTAAACCAGTCCAAGACCAAGACAAGGAGTAAAAAAAATGCACCATGACCTTCAAAATGTGGTCTACAGACAAAGACTTGTCTTGAGTATATGCCAAAACTATTGATTGTTGGCCCTGCCATAATGTGGCCTTCAAATTAAGGCATACATTAATTAGTTCATTTAAAAATCTGTGCATTCACAACTCTATTCAGGGAAAGTGCGTACAAAAGTCCTTTACTGTAGCTCCGCATGGGCCAAAAACATTTATTTTTGTGTCATTCACAAAAAATCGGCATGGACAGAACTTTATCTCATTCCTCCTACTATTTTCATGGCTGACTTAAGAATCAGCCCACCAGTTTTCTAAAAACATTGAAAGACAAAACATGGTTTCATGTAAACCTTTTACATTTACAAGCAATACAGCCCTGTTGAAACTAGTAAATTATTATTTTGAGTCTATTTGCCAGAATAGAATGTCACGTCGAGTTGAAATAATCACATAAGACCACACATCCACGGGAGATAAATCACTCATCTGTATTCTCAAATGACTCCTCTTCAAACAATAAATTTCACTGCCTTTTACGAAACAGTAGCTTTAGCTTTTTGTTGATTCCTTTTTAGAAGATATGCACTGAGCTGCTTGATTGATTGCCCATTGACTAATTATGATATATATATATATATGCTGTTCATATATATATGAACAGCATTTGCTCTTCTTCCTCTGACAAAAATCAGTTGATACTCTCCTATTTGATCCTTCATTCATCTCTAATGTGGTGGGTCTAACCAATTCCCGGGGGTAGATGTGAGTCAGGAATAAAGGAGGATACTGTGACCAACCTTCGTACGTAATTAAAGATACAGTCATCAGCTTGACGACAGCACAAGGAAGACTGGAGATTGAAGGGGAACAAAGACATTGGGAAATGGGCATTTGAGATTGAAATAATACACAAAAGACAACGAGACTGCTTTAATGTATTAAAGAAAAGGTTAAAAATGTAATTTAGTTTCGAAAAACAGGCAGGAAGATGTTTTGGGATTTGAGATCAATATTCAGATTTAATGGATATTTAGACGGTTGTTCCAAATAATCAGAACCTTATGGTGTCATCCCATGGCGTGCATGCTCCAGTTCCCAATAAGCAACCTTTGGAACTGACATTATAGTATCTAAGAAACTTGCACCACCTTTCAAAAACATGGACAGAGTAATCAAACAAGATAGTTCTATATACAGAAGTATGACTATGTTAGTTTGTTGCCATGGTTTTTAATAAATAAAGAAGAACGTAAGGGCAAACTTGTTTCTTTTTTGTTGTTTTGCTTTTACACTGAATTTTAATTTGTCATAGCCTGGTGTGCTGTATTCATTTAGAATTTTGATCATTTTGAAACAGATTTTTGTTTTAATTTGAGACAGCTAACAATGGAATTGTTGAATGAGACCCATGTGGATTAAATAGTAAAGGCTAGTTGAAGTTATGAGTGCATTTCTGCTAATAAAGTAATAATATTTTCTTGTTTGTTTGTTTATCAACGTTAAAAAAAAAAAAAATTGCTGGTAGAACATTACCTGACTGGTGATTAGGAGTGTGACGATATCTCAAAGCGGCGATATATCACAATATTTTTTCGCACTATCGATTATCGATACAGTATGCTTGCGCTAAGTATCAATTTTTTTTTTTTTTTTTTTTTACTTTTCTGCTTTTTTACTAAAATGTGCAGGTAGGTCTTCACAATAAAATTGTCACTGTTTGTTGAAGGAACCAATATATTGTTTACTGGAGTATTGCACTATAATGGTGTCACTGGTAAGAAAGACCCTATTTTTTGTTTACATAAAGCACTATTTGTGATATTTATGCGTTTACATTGGTATGTTGACACTTATTTACAGAAATGTTGAACTACAATAGTGTCACTGTTCATAGGACACTTTTTCAATGTATTGTCTTTCAGAGATGTAAAATAAAAAAAATTTATTCTTGTTGTCAGATTATCTTGGATTGATTTCTGACCAAAATATCGCTAATTGCGGTATCGTCATATCGCGAGATAATCGTTATCATGAGCTTTGTATCGCATGAATTTAAAATGTCACAAGATGTATTATTGATCTACTACACTTATTATTAATCAGTGATTGGCTGTAGAGTATCCTTATGGATTATTTAATTCTTAATATCATAGGTTACTTAAAAAGACTATTAGGAATACTATAACTTCATACGTTTAATTTATGACATTTATTTACTTATGCTAATATAATAGCCAGGAAGCAATTAATAATGCATTTTCAAATGCAGCACATTGTAGCAGCTAAGTTTTATAACAGCTTCTATTGATCTATCTTAGCATTTATGCCACAAAATACTTTAAACATCATGTTTCTTGTTTCAGGTGCACAAATATGCAGAAAACAACACTTCTGAGAACAAATATTGCCCTGAAGCCCACATAGCAATTTACATCTCCTCATTGAAACATGCAATGCAAAAAAAAAAAACCTGTGATATACTGTATGGAGTGAATCATTAGGCAGCTGAAGGAACAAAGACATGACAACAAATCGCTTCTCAATGTCTGTCAGTGATATGAGTATCCACCATTGTTTTTTTTTCCTTTATATGATAATCCTCAGCAGACTACAAACAGATATAGAACATGTATTTAATATCATGAACAACAGACTGCATGGTATCACCAAACTAAAGAATGTCGATAACTAAACAAATAGTAATCCTGATATGTCAACAAAGAATCAAGACATAAAATACTTTATAAGTTTTTTAAGAAATTATTACAAATATTCCACTAAGGAGCACTAAAATATTATTGAAGAAAAAAACAACAAACACAGATTGTTATGCTTGATGTGTTCAGTAATTTGGTGATGTACTCTTAAAGCGTCTTCAGAGCATCCGATTTGGCCCGCAGAAGAAAATGAAAATAATAATAATAAATTGGATTTCATATAGTGCTTTATCATAGACACTCAAAGCGCTTTGCAGAATTATTCTTTCACACTTGGTAGTGGTAAGCTACTATTGTAGCCACCGCTGCCCTGGGGCAGACAGAAGCGAGGCTGCCATAGTGCGCCATCGGCCCCTCCGACCACCACCAACACTCACTCACACGCTACATTCATACTAGGCAATGTGGGTGAAGTGTCTTGCCCAAGGACACAATGACAGATACCACTGGGGCGATTGTCCCCAACTGTGGCACCTGGAATTCTCAGTGGTCTCCCATCCAACTACTAACCAGGCCCAGACCTGCTGAGCTTTCGAGATCTAACAAAATCGGGCAATGACAGAAAACTAATCATGAGTAATCATAAATCATTGTGTAAAATGCCAAATCATTCAGTTGTAAATTGTTGTTGAAATAACTTTAAATTTGACACAAAATATCCCCAAATTAAATAAAAATTGGTCAAAAAAAATAAAAACATTTAAGTATCAGTCACTTATTGCTTGCATATTGTAAATGGCTTCCATACTTGTCCAACTTATAACTGGAAGTGCAAACGTGGGCACATTAATGTTGAAATTGTTTTCCCACCTAAAACCTGCAGCACACTTGTGATCAAACTGGTCCGTATTTGGCCCTTGAACTAAAATGAGTTTGACACCCCTGTGGGGTTTGCTAACGCTGTCCAGTGCCACAAATATTTGCTTCCCAGGAACGATTGCTTTCCAACACCACCTCCATTTAAATCCCACAATTAATATTAATATTTCAAGTGTTACAAATGTAATTTGAGCTGTAGTAAAAGAAATATTGCAAACTGGAAGCCATAAGATACCATAAACGGCAGCTGCTGGAAATGGCGTGTACGCGCAAGCCTGCAAGCAGCGCTCTAGGCGCCGTTTTAGTTGGAATGGCTTTAGTCTTTAAATATCCTCACAGACCACCTCTTAGCATCTCTTTATACAACATCTCTTGCCAAATGTCATTCTCTTTTTTTGGAGGGTTTGCAGAGTTTTTCTAAAAATGCAGTCTTTTCTTTTCTTTCTGACAGTCATTGAAGTTTCAAAATGGGCATCGACAGTTAACATGTGTGAGACTGTAATTGTCAACTAGTTTTGTTGATGCGTCAAATCTCATTTCCTTCATTGGCTCCAGCAAAGAGTGATACTGTAGATCATCATCAGATATCACAGACATCTGAAAGATGCTTCTGCAGGAACAAACTTATCCCGTCATGTCCTGCTCCTACGGTTGCCTGAATTTTTACCCATTTGAAATCAAAATACCTGTCCGTTTTTCAACTGACATGAACAGGTTTCTGTGAAACTGTGGAATATGGTGTTTTTTTTTGTTTTTTTTAACTCAGTGTGTCGCCGTCACACTTAAAATTACCACCCAACTTTGCTCTTTTGGCAAAAAGATTTTTTTAACTGTCTCTAAAAACTAAGTTGTCACGCTCTGCAGCCAATGTGGTGTCATTACAGTCATTTTACCTACACGCCTTAATGATTCCTTTGAAGAAGCTGCTTTGTGTGACGTGTGGAGACAAGGTCCAACACACAGCAGAGAAAAGCACACATCATGAAGAAAAGAGCAAAGAACAGTTGCTTTTGATCAAAATTAAATTGAAACTATGCAGAGGAGAGATAATTATCCAGTATACTGTATATTTCTTTTTCAACTGAGTTTCTGCACTTGTCGGTCGAGACCCAAATATGGGCAGCACACTCATTTTCAATGAGACAGGCAAAAAACAAAAAAAAAACAAAAACTGTTTTGCACTTTCTCTTGCCACTTGTGAAAATATAAGTAAAAACTAAATAAAAATGTTTCTTTTTCAATGCACATTGATTAATTAACTTGAACTAAAAGCTACACGTTTTCTTTATTTTATTGTGTTTTTTTGTCATAAATCTAGGGAATTGGTGTAGAATGTAATGATAAGTAACTATTTCCTATTTTCTGTTGCCCTGCTGTGATATTCTGTATTATTTCAGCTATATTAACTGTATGCATTAAAGTTGTTGGTTTTTTCCTCTCCATTTGGCTCATGTGTATACTGTAGCTCATTATTCAAAGGTGATGTTAGCTGAGAATTACTGTAATGTATTGTCCACTTAAGTAAATGTCCACTACTGTTTGAGTATGTCTCGGTAAACATACCTCAAATGTAATTGCAGAAAATTGGCACTAGTACAATTTTCTCTTTTTTATAAAACATCCATAAGCTTCTATGTGTGCATTTATTTAAAACACTTTTTTCATCACTCAGAGAACAGATTTCTTTCTAAAATGTGCAAGATAAATACCTTAAAGAGTTTAAACCCACAATTCTAAAGTAATGAACTGAAAAGTCAAAACACAGATTGATTTAATGTCCACATGACCAATAGAGCGTGCTTTCTTTTCTTTTTCTTTTTTTTTGTTTTGTTTTTCTTTCTTATTTAATAACCATCATTAACAAATGCCTTCATTTATAAGCTTCACAGATTGATTTCCACCCCCCTCGGTGGCACATAATGAGAGGCACCAGGCATGAAAGAAAAGCAATCTTTCAGCACTGAAAAAAGTTACATAGTGAGTTGCTTTTTTGCTCAATATGGGAATTAGGTCCCCTGGAAGTTTATAAGTAGAATGAGTCACTATGAGTTTTTGAGCGCACTACTTGGAAAACACAGTATTGTTGATAACATTCTTAAAATCTTCAACCCTGATCACTTTTCTTTTCTGTGAAGTGATGAGAAATGTATGACATATTTCCATTGGAAGAACCTACAATGCAACGCAAGGTTCCACTTGTTAGGCCAACTTCTGCCACTGGATTACCAGTGAGATTTACTGGGTTTCCACTGGATACGACTCCGATCCTGGTTATCTGGTAATCCCCACTAGTTGTGCTTTGAGTGCGCCACGGTGCACTCCGGTTGGACGACTGTGACGTCACGAGACAGGAGTTCTCACGATATTTATATAACCGCGTGAGAACGCAGTTAAAGGTATGTGTTATAAACGCAACAATAAACAGATAAATCGGTCAGTGTTCCTGACTAAGGAGAACAAGAAGGTTGGACTCTCTGGATTTGTCATAGCTACATTGTTTAGCAACAGCCAACAGAGATGAGATAAAACTGCACCATTAAAACATGAACTAAATCAAAGTTGCTGCAGTTTACAGTGTAGTTACAGTATGAGAGGAAACAATATAGTGAATGTAATTTTGTTTTTACACATTGGCATTTTGGTGATGCAGTTACTTGAAATATAATCTGAAGTGTTTTATTTTGAAAAGTAACTGGATATTTTATTGCGGAGTATGTGCGTAACTTCCTGTTTAGCTTCATTTGCTCTGTGCTGATTGATGCGTCGTGCTCTGGTGTCCACCAGAAATAGAAGTCCTGCGTATATCTGGTGGAGGGCACCGGACTGTCGCAGCTGGGACAGAGCAGACAAGCAGCACAGCGGATCCGGTGGAAATTAACACGTAGACTGAAGTGGAAACCTATCAGCTCCGGTGGCGCAACGGAGACATAACGCAGCGGAGCCGCATCCAGTGGAAATTTGTGGTTCGTGCGATACAACAACAATAAATGCAGTTGAAACAGTTGCTGTATCTGCATCTCACGCCATAGTTTTTACACAAAACAACAAGAAGTGCTATTCAGAGGCTCATTTTAGCCTACTAACAATGGACTGGTCAGTGTACCCCAGCAAGGAACGTCACATTGTGGCCTTACTTAGTCTTTGCTGGACCGGCCGGCAAATAGATGCTAAAAATCATACCTGAGAGTACCTGCTAGTACCTACAATAGGCTCATGGAAATATGTCAAGCAGTGAAGTGCTAACAATGGATATTTGGCAATAATATAAACAGAAAGCCTCATTTTTTTATTGTTGTTATTTATTCTTAAATAATAATAGATGATTTCTGTGGATCCAAAAGATTGTTCATTCTAGTCCCATGTAACGAGTTGGTTCTCATTCATGAGTTCATTTGTTTTGCCTCTAAGCCCTCCAGTTCAACCTCATAGTTTAAAATACTGTACTAATGTTTGCTTAACTGGAGTAAAGGTAATTTTAATTTTGAATATGAAATACTTTATTAATGCCTGAAGGGAAATTCAGGTTTACACTCTGGTATTTTAGGGACATGCTTCTCACTCTCACACACACACACACGCACAAGCACAAACAGGACCTGTGGACATGCATTATTGGAAAGATGTCAGAGTGGGGCTGCTTTCACTATGAAGGGAGCGCACCAGCGCAGTGTTGGGGTTCCGTGCCTTGCTCAAGAGCACCTCGGCACTGCTGTTTTTTGGTCCGCACTGGGACTTGAACCGGCGACCCATGTCCCTACAAACTGAGCTACTACTGTCACGGACTGATTATTATTATTAGCCTCATCTCTTAATTTGATGGTTTTTAACCCACTTTTCACCTGATCTCAGTTGCTTTATCGTCTGCTAAACTCCTCATGTGAGAACAAATAACTATGGGAAAAAAACAAGTAAAACTGAGATTCTGTGAAATATTTGATTGCAGGTAGTCGGTAGTCCTTTGGAATACATGTTTTTTTTTTTTCCTTTCTTCTTTCAGTCTACGTATTAACTTATTATACATCTGTTATACAATAGAGACATGTATATCAAGCAGCCCATTGTGCCCTTGTCAGGTTCGATTAATTAAACTTGAGAAAACTAAATAAGGTGCCGAATAGTTCAAGTTGATTAACTATGCATTCATCATGTTCAGTCAATAACCTTGCTATCAACCCTTCAAAGCTCTTGTTATATAGTCTAACACCAGCCGGGCATGTACAGATGGATGGCAGGCGGGGTGGTAGTGTCTATTTTAACACTTCCTTCTTTTTATGATCTCTGCACCTTACATTGTGGGTTAAATTAAAGATCAAGCCACAATCTTATCACACTATGGTATTTTAATGTTTGATATAACAGAGAAACAATCTAAAGTACTGTTATTAATATCCAATTCTTGCTTATGCTCTGATTATCTCACAATATAAAGGAGCAAAGGTTGGTTCTACTGTGTGCAGCTGTAGCTTTAAGGTTTATTTTGCATAAAGGGAAGACATTGTTCATCACTCTGTCATAATAGTAGAACAGAGCCTTTAGCATGTGTATAATTATAGTGTAAGTATATCCCCCCGCCCACATAATGGTCTTTTTCTTTCAAGTAGTCATTGAAAAAATTTTGATGACATTAATTACAAAATATCGAGAGTTGGCTAAAAAATGCTTTACTATACAGGTTTTAAGGCCATTAAAAAAAATTCAATTAAAAAATCAGTATTGTAAAATATATTAATGTATTTTGGTGTTTCAGCAAAAATATTACATTTTATCATATGTAAATAGTTCAGTTAAATATGAACTCACTCAGTGCCATTAACAAAAAAATGAAGAGGATGTCATTGTTGTTTTTGGTTTGTTTTAGAACAAAATGCCATGAATTTTAATCTTAATCAGAATGCCATTATACAACAGAATTATTTGGCTTCACCTTAAAGTGCACACAGCTAAAACAAAAACAACAGAAGAAGAATATATATATATAGAAACTCTAATTAACATAGAAGAGCTATGTATCTTAGGAGTTATTTACAGGTGGCAGCATAGTAAATTATAAATAGATATTGCAGAAATATGAAACATAAACATTGCACAGCATGAAGTATAACTATAGCAGAAATAGAATATTTGAATTTTTGAATAAAAATCAACTAACCACTACTTTATTTACTTCTTTTTTTTTTACTTATTTGTTTTCTGAATGGAAAATCCACTGACTACAGCCATTGAAAACCTTCCTTGCAATAAAATAAAACCTTTATCACTATAGTATACTTCATCACTGAGTTTTATTTGAGGTAATTTTTAACGTTAAAAATGGACAACCGTCAGTCCTGTTTAGCTGAGCTTAATAAAAAGCATGTTCCAGCTGCACATTTTATGTGCAACATGTGGCAGATTTGGATAATCACTACAATATTTTCAAATGAAATAAGTAGCTACAAACTTTAAATGAACTCAGTCATACAAGCACCAGTTTGTGTGAAGGAAGTTGTTAAATTGAAAAAGAAAAAAAAAAAAGTTTCTTTTCACAGTTGTTCCATCACTTCTCCCTGTTTCTCTCTCTGCACAAAAAGGAACAGTGAAATGAAACGGCATTGTAATTGCACATAAATGTTTGAATAATGTCGTTTCAATTTAAAAAGGATTTAGATTTTGACCGGTTTCACAGAATCCTTTTTAAACAAGATTAAAAATCCAAGTGCAGTTTTTAAACAAATCTTTTTTTAAATCAATCAAATTGTCTTTTTTCTGTCTTTCTTTCCGCTCAGCTTTGGAAAAAAAAACAAAAAAAGGAATCCTATTGAACATGGTAATATGACCTGGAATAATGACAAAGAACAATAAGTGTCAAAGCGGTAAAGAAAGATGGTGAAAATGTAAAAATCATTGAAGCAAACCTTCAGTTCCATCAAAAGAAAAGCCATGGATTCCAGTACATCTTTCAAGCCCCATGAGCAGCTGCTGAATTTATGATTAAAACTCCTATTTTAGTGAACTTTTCAGAGCTGAGAGGTTCAGAACAGCTGCAGGTGTCAAAATTACATGGCAGAAAACCATAATCAAAGGTAAAAAAGGATGACTTCCCTCCTGCAGCACAGTAATAGAATCACATTTAACCATCATCTTCTAGCTCAAAGCCATCAGGATACAAACCAAACTGCACTCAGCATCTGAATACATATTATACAAGCACACACACAGGTTTGCTTGTATTCGCTGCACTTGTAGTGAGTCAAATTACATAATAATATTGATCATGCAAGTCACTGATAAGCTTGTCTTGATGGGTTTTTTTTTTTCCATCATTCCATTAAGATAAATAGAAGCAGAGTAGACAGATGCCAATTAACTATAACACAAACAGTCATAATCCTGAAGAAAATTCCCCAATGCTTGTTGCCCATGTTGTAATTGTCAGACTCCAGGAATAATCCACTTTAGTTGCCAAAGAAAATCGTCAAGTAAAACAATGACAAAACAAGTTGAGAGAAAAACAAGGAGATTACATTTTTTGGTGTCCTATCTTACCGTCTGGTATCCTACTTTCCATTTTAGATCCTCAATTCTAAAGGGTTAGGGATCCTTGTATTAGTGATTAACAAAAACTTGTAATTACAGTAGTCCCTCGCTGTATTGCGGTTCACGTTTCTAGGCCTCGCTGTTTCGCAGATTTTTTTACAGTGCAATTTTGGATGCATTTTTTCCACAGTGTATAAACACGCATTGTGTTCTGCATCCTGATTGGCTAATGCTGTGTACACCCACCAGCGACACATCCAACTCGGTGAGTTTCACTACCTGCTGAAGCGAGGAGCTGCGCTCCTTTTTCTCTAGTCACAAACAAACTACCAGTGAAAAAAGGCGGTGTGATTACCGGCTAATGCTAACCGAGCTCAGTGCTACAGAGGGAACTTTTACCTGCTTCTATTACCTCCTCGCTGATTCTCCTCAAATCCTTCCTAGTCTGGTCCTGGTTATAAAGGTGTGTCAAACAACTCCAGGTGGTCACACACAGCTTCTACTCCATGACCGGTGTCCGTGTTGACGGCCTGACGTCATCGTCAACAAAGACTCTGAATGCGTTCGGCATCAATGTCTGATCGCTAGCAGTGTGACTCTGAAGTGCTGTATGTTTGAAAACAGGTTTATGTTTTAAAATCTACAAAGTTTTGAACTGTGACAGTGTTTAAACAAAAGAGAAATGTGGTTTTACAGCCTTAAAACATGTATAAAAAGTCAAAAACAAAGCTGACTACTTCGCAAATTTTGCCTATTGCGGGTTATTTTTAGAACGTAACCCATACTGTACTCCATTCCTAAATTTTCCAATAAACTAAAATAGGAAACAACTCTGTGTGGACAGACAGCTCAGAGGAATTCTTTACCCATTAACACAAGTCAAAATGATGATGATAATGCGCAGACAGTGGTTTTTATGGTTTTGTCTTGTCAAATGCCTATCATAGGGTTGGATTTATATTTAGTCAACATGCATCATTTGTGATTGTTTTTCTTATACTGTGAATCCATAAATAAAATATTTACAAACCGTTAAAATTGGAGGTTATGGAAGAAAAGAAATCCCACAGTGTAGCAGCATCAACTAGCTAGTGTCAGCTAATGAGCCTTTCTGTTTTAGGTAGCTTCTTGCTCACAGTTCTCTTCAGAATAATCTCATTATCTAATTAGAATACAGTCTGCAAGGAATTATTTGTTTAGATGTTTCAAGGTTTGAACCATAGGCGAAGTTTGTGGGGGAGGGGGTCAAAAGTTTTATTTACAGTTCCCGCAGTCATTCTAAAAAACACAATTCTTAATATGATGTAAATAAACACATTTTCAGTGCCATAAAACACAGTGACAAACATGAATTAAGATATTTTTTGGCGCTCGAGTCATGTGATCATCATCTTCTTCTGTTGTTCTTCTATACAATGTAAATGGTGAAGGGACACTGCGCCCAGCAGTTCATGTATGGTACTGTAGCAAAAATGACGCAAAAAGCGGCCACCGACCTGATTTTATCATGAACTTACAACATTGAATGACGTGTCAACGCAAAATTTTGTAGTCAACGTCATCAATTATGTTACAAATCATTTTTACATTACTGTACATGTTACACATATTGTGGTTGGCGCGAATTTCCAGATGGTCTATATATTTCATTCTATTTTTTTCTTTTGATCCCCGGCAAAAATCTCTAACTCTGCCTATGGTTTGAACCAGCATGACTTTTAAATGGTATCACTTCTTCATTTGATCTTTTTTTGACCTGCTTTTTCCACAGGGCAAACACAAACATGCAGCTACTCCCACGAGGAAATCTAGAGACTCCAATTAACATGAAGGAACCACAGTACCTCCAGATAACCCACACATGCAAACTCCAAACAGAAAAGACCAAAATGTTCACCCTGGGGATTGAACACAGGACTTTTTTGAGGTCAGGCAGACGTTCTAAACCACTTCACCCTATTGGAAGCTTGTAAAAAGAAAATATTAGTTCCACTTTCTCCCTGGAACTTGAACCAAACACACCCAGATATTGCTACTGTTTGAGTAGCAGTAAAAAGACATGATTGTACTTCATTTATTATTTTAATAAGAAAATCTACATCTTGCTTTAATTACTGTGCCCACAGTTCACATTTTCAACTACTGTAAACCTTTTTCTTCTTGACATTGGAGGAGCATTTTATTTCATTAAAAGTTAAAGCAGTGGCTTGGCATTGCTTAGAAAGCTGAACAATTTTTATTATTTTTTTTTTCAAAAATAGGTCATTGAAGCTTAAAGAGGGCCTATAATATGTCTAAGGATTATCAAGTACAGGGTATTCACCAAATTTCCAATACAAAACTAGGTCACGATAACATACACCAGGATTAGGAAAATCCATACAAAATACAAATGATTATACAATGACATTTTCATCTGTCTTGAAGTAATCATCTTCATTGTGATATATTTATACTTTCATATTATGCTATTGTTTTGGTGCTCAGGATTCAGAGACCATAATGAAACTATGTGTTACTGCCTAAAGCATTCCTGTGTCATCATATGGTTTTAATTGTGTTTATGATAGGAAATAGGAAACTAGAGCAATGTTAGAATTTCCTGAGATTCCTTTCACAGTATTACATTGAAAAGGGTTTTCACATCATAAAATACATTTTATTAAAACTAATTCAAATTAGCAATCTGCTAAGATTCAAATCATTAACCCAACAGTATTGGTTTTTTTTAATCAAAGAAATTAATACAATCAATAACATTGTGAACACTAGCTTTTTCCACACAAACAAGTATATTGCCTCAAGGACAAAAAAACAAGCATGAATTGAAATCCCCAATGTATAATCTTTCTAATAGAGAATGCACTTCAAAGTCTTATTTCATCCATCCAAGACTTGTATACTACGCTCATGTCTGAACCACTGCAGTCAAGCCCCTTAGGTACTAGTTTTAGGGTCAATGTGATGATAAAACTAGCTAATGATGCCTTCAAAGACCACTAGGTCTATGGAGGATGACCACGGGCGACTCGACTTTTTATTTAAATAATCATAAATACATATATATACCGTCACACCTTAGTTATACTCTTTATTTTTCCATTTAAAATTCACCATTTCACTCCGTTTAGCGTAAGTTGATATTGTTTGGAAGATTTCAAGAGCTTCTGATCACCTCAGGATTACAGTGAGCTTGATCCTGTGTGAATATGAGTGACTGGCCCTGAATGAAGAGAAGCCATGAGTCATTGAAAGTTTGAATAAGTGGATGGTGTATGTGTTGAGATTCAATGTGCCGATATTAAGTATGCAGATATTCTTGTGGCAAAAAATATAAATGGTAAAAGCTTCTGAAGCATCAATGTCTGTGTACCAAAAGCAGAGATGGGCAACTCTCTCACAGCGGGGGCTGTGATTGCATCTGATCCGAGGGCCACACTATCAACATTATGTCTTTTTTTGTCTTTGTCTGTGGTTCATCTACCAGCCCAGCTCCACACCTCAAAGCCCCACCACGGCTGTCGAGCTCCGGACGTAACACACCAGTTGAAGGTTCGGCCCAACACAACCCTTGACGTCCACCACGATTGTCAGGCGCCGGTTGGTTTTTCCTCCTCAGCTAGCACACCAGCTAGCCGCCAAGTGGTAGCATCCTGCTAACCACCGCCAATCCTTGCCTGCGCCCCAGGGATGGAGGCCATGGCTCCTCACACGAGTGGGTCTGGAGACTCCCAAGCCCGACTGTGGATGCGGGAACAACAATATCGAGCAGGGGCATACACCAGGTTTGCTCGTGCTTCCTCTGGCTGGAACATGCCCGCTTGGCGATTGGTGTTAACGGATCTGTCGATACTGTGTGGTGTTCACAGTAAACTGTCTCTGCAGATGGCTAGCACGCCAAGCTAGTCTGACTGCGCTTGACCCCCACCTTCCCCCTCATAGGGCTGCCGTCATGACAGGTGAAGAAGAGGGGACTCCAATGAAGACTACAGTGGCCTCCGGTACCAGCTGGGGCTCCCAGCTCGACCTGGCCACTGTTCCTCCGCACGAGGACGACGTCCTCGTACTGGACTGTGGGGATGAGGAAGACGCCGCCTCTAAGCTCCTCAGATCAGAGGACTGTTCAGGCTGCACAGCTTGCTGCCTCTATACACGAGTACCGTGTGCTCCTTTCGGCCTCTCTCTGAGCCCAAGGGTCTTCGTGCAGTGCACGGAAGCGGCGATAGCTCCGCTGAGGAGGCCGGGCATCCGTCTTGCCGACGATTGGCTACTTTTGGCACAATTGGAGGCGGAGCCCAGGGCACACACACGTGTTCTGTTACATCACCTGGCTTCGTGATAAACACGTAAAAGAGCATGTTGTCCCCAGCACCGAATTCTTTTTTTCCCCGTTGGCCTTGTTACGGACGGGCCGAGGTGGATCTGTTCGCCTCGGGAGAAAACAAGGAGTGCGTGCTGTTTTACTCCCGCGGCAGGGATGCTCTCCTCAGCGTAAAATGAGATTGAAGCCCAACCCGGCCTTCGTGCCGAAGGTCATTTGCTCATGTTCTTATGGCCTTCTCTGCCTCACAGGGTTAGCAGGGGCCTTGAATACTGCGCCCGCTCTGTGCGGTACACACATATTGACATGACAAGGAGCTTCAGGAGGAGCAATCAGCTGTTCACCTCCTGGCCTCCGCCCCATAAAGGGAAGCCTGTCACAAAGCAACGCCTGTAACACTGGGTGGTGGAGGCGATTGTTCTGGCTTATACGAGAGAGGGTTTACTTGTGCGCACACTGGACTTGGGGTTTGGCCACATCCTGTGCTCTGTTTAGGGGAGTGTCTGTATAGGACATTTGTGCGGCGGCGAGTTGGAGTTCGCCTCTCACATTTGTTCGCTTCTATAGTCTGGACGTCTCCACTCCGTGCGTAGCACGAGCTTTGCCCTACTGTCTGCAATATGGGAACTACCATAACCCATAGTGAGACACTGAATGTAATATGAAAGATAACTTTAGGTTATTCACATAACCCCGGTTCTCTGAGTAATTTGAATGAGATGTCTCACCAGACAACCCGTCTTGCTTGGGTGAGTGAGAAGAGGTTTATTTATGTCAATCAAGATTGACATAATGAGATGGTGACTTCTGAGGTCTGCAGCAGAGCGTGCCTCCCATAGTGAGACATCTCACTCATATTACTCAGAGAACCAGCGTAATGTGAATAACAAAGTTTTGTTGTTTTGTCAGTTTGTACTGATTTTGTGCGTTTTTGGTGTCATGTGTGTTTTTGTTATTTTTTGTGTTTTTGTTATTTTTTGTGTTTTTGTTATTTTTTGTGTTTTTGTTATTTTGTGTATTTTTATGTCATTTTCTGCATTTATGATGTTAAATTTGGTTACGAACAAAAAAACTTGTATCTGCCCAGATTAACTAGGGCTAAAATTGGGATACACCTTATAAAAGTCTGCCAGTCCATTGTAGAGCACACATTAAGACACATGGAGAAACTGGCCAACTGATGTTCACTTCTACAGACAAAATAGAGGAAATAATGAACCAAGCTGGAATGGAGACCACAGAGAAAAGCTCACAAATTGTAAAGCCCAAAATATGACCCCATTACTTTCCAGCTGTTTCTTTGTAAATTTCAAAAGACAAATGAAACAATAAAAATTTAACAATTAATCAGATTATACCCCCATGCAAACACAATACCTCCCTTTGCATTCTCTTATCTACCATGTTTCCTTTTAAGTACAATTATCCCTTTGTTCATACAAAATCTCAAAGACATTTAAACACTCAAATACTTAAACCCATTTTAATAACTGATTTCTATAGCCTCAGATGTGTTTCAGCCTCTTAAGTAAACTAACAAATGGAAATTCCCACGGCTCTTTGACTCAATTTGGTAAGAGCTGCTAACGTCAATGCCACTGCTTCAAACAAACATTAACACAAGCCAAGTCCCGGGAATTCCTGATCTATTCAATCAGTGCGTACTATATTTTCTGCAGTGTGCTGAAAAGACATGGAATTATTTTTCAGAAGTTAATTGTTTGGTTACACTTTTATATTCATTGCAAACATTTGAGAGAAAAAAATAGAAGTTATGAATAAAAAGCTTCAAAAGCCAACAGGCTTATGGACCAGTAATTCAGATTTTATGTCTTGTAAATGTTAAGCTTTTTTGTAGTTTTCCCCTTTAATACATCAAATGAACCAAATCCATTTATTTTCTAAACCTATTTTGTTGTTTGTCTTTTAAGTTTCCAAGGGTCTGACTAATCCAGCTGCATCAGCCATAAGGACCATATGGTTAATTTAGCAAACTCCACACCAGTGTTCATTTTATTGAATAATATTTTTGTCAACTATATTTTTAAGTGACAATAAAGAGATGAGACTATGACTAATCAAAAAAAATAAAAAATGCATGTGGACAAAAACTATTTAAAAATATGTTAAAGTTGATTAAATAAAAACTAAACTAAAACTTTGTTACATGGGACGAAATCCAATCAGAACTCACTATGATCACATTAAATCTGTCTGTGTATTTACACACATTATAATAATTGCATATCAGATTGATAATAATAATAATACATTTTATTCAAAAGCACTTTTCAAGAGACTCAAAGACATTAAAGATATAAAACGACAGCAGTTAATGCAATGATTAAAACAAATATTAATATTTAATCATATTTGGTAATTGAATCTTTTGAATATGCATTTAACCTATTTTGCTTTATATTTTAGTCGACTAACATCTTTGTATCATTTACTTTACTAAAACTAAACTACAACAAATAGTCCTGATGAATGACTTTTGACTAAAAATAAGCATTCTAGTCACCTGGGGTGACAGAGCTTTCTCTGTAGCTGCCCCCACCCTATGGAATTCCCTACCAAGCCACATCCGCATCTGCACCGACCTCCCATCTTTCAAATCATTTCTCAAAACTCACGTGTTTCACTCAGCTTCTAATGTTTAAACCACTCACCCACTCACTCACTTCTTTTCTCTGTCAAATTTTCTTGTTTTTATGCTGTAAAGTGTCTTTGAGTGTCTTGAAAAGCGCCTTAAATAAAATGTATTATTATTATTATTATTATTAATAATAAAAGACGGATTAAAACTATGTCAAAATTTGCTGTCAAAATTACCAAGCTTTTGAGATTACTTAAAAAAAAAAAACATTTGAATCAACACACTTTAGTGTCTTAGCTGCTGTGTAGAATTAGGTAGCAATGAGTGTCGCTCTTGTCTATAGCAAGGTTAGTCGGAAATGGAACTGTTTACCCTTTTCTAAACACAATTTAACCATCTCCTAAGCAATTCACTTAATTTTTAAAACCCTGACTGTTTGAACAAAACCTTTTTTTTTTTTTTTGTACTGCAGCGACATGTTTTATTCACTGCAAAGCAGCAAGTAACTCAAAAAGCCACTAATGAGCACATACTCAAATGCTTCCAATTCTGTAGATGTATAGAGGCTGTTAAAAAGACAGCGCATTACCACTGTAATTAGATAATTAGTCATTCATCCTTCTGGCTATACATCCTATAATCACATTTTTTATTGCTGCTTTAAAGAAAAGTATTACATTTCTCTGTAGTACTAGCTTTTAAAAGAAAACTAAAACCTTGTTTTATTCTATCCATGACTCATGGATTAAAAAATGTCAACTATTATTATTATTATTATTTTTTTTTTTTAAATATGGTTTTAAATTTATTAGATGAGTTTGAACACAAAGGTTATGGTCTTAAATCTGAGATTTTTGGGGTCTTTTTCAACTTGCTTTTTCAAAAGAAGACCTTGTAAGTGTATGCTCTTAAAACACCTTATGAAGTTCACTCATTATTTAAGATGAAAATACTTAAAGGTAAAACGCTATTGTAAGCATACCATCTTATAATGAGTAGGAACTTAGAAGTCCATGTGCTCTTCAGGCAGTTCAACACAGGTCGCTAGGATACACATTTAATGGACAAATGTGGACAGGCCTAGTCTTTTGTTTGTTGTTTTTTAAACTTCTTTTTATATTTTGAAAACAAAAAGTTGAAGATTTTAGGGCAAATTTTTAAATTCATATCAAGAATAGTGTTGCCAACAGTCAGCGCTAAAGATGGAGCATAGAAAAACACAGACCAGATTGAATTAAGGAAAAGCAAAAACCGCTAAATTTGATCAAAAAAAAAAATGTCTGCAGCAAAATCTAAGTTTGTATATAGTTTATTTCTGTTACAACCAAGGTTCTCTACTCGTGGGTCGGGAACCAAAATTGGGTCAAAGACCGATTTTTAGTGGGTCAGAGGCTAAAAGCAATCAAAACCTAAAAATGTTTGCTCTTGTTGTGTCTTATCACATCATCTTTGTTTAAGTAAACAAATTATTAATATGAATTATTTTCTGTTGAATAAATAAATGAATAGCTGTTTTTGCTTAATTCATTTGAAAATTCGAGATTTTAAAACTGCACTAGTTTGGTTATTGGGTTGATGAGTTTTTATAAATTGAGAATAATTTGACTGATATAATAGTGTGACTAGTCCTTATCGGTTGCCTTGATGTGACATTCTGTATCATCTCAGCTACTGTTTATCAGCTCATTATTTGAAGTAAATAGTGAAGAATCCCTGTATTAAAAGGTGTATTTAAGTACATGTCAAATACTTTTAAGTACCATTAACATCCTAGATGTCCCTTTATTTGTTTTTCAGGGAGTTGGCAACCCTAGTCAAGAACCTGCTTTGTACTTGGAGCAAACAAAACCAATGTGACGTTATGTGATGTCACCTGAACTTGTTACAAGACGAAAGAAAAAAAAGAAAAGAAGAACTTACACCAAAACTGGACACAGCAACAAAGGACAACAGCAAAGTGTTTGTTCCTCATTTCAAAGGATGTTGCCGGGAGCATTGGAAGCAGCTAACAGCTTGCACTGAGCACAACAAGCTGTTTGGCTGTTTGTGTTTACTTTTTAACACCATTAAAGAGTCATTGAAAGATTCTGGCCTTAGCATTGATCTCCATTGAGAAAGAATAACTTAATGAACTGCGGCAAAAAAAGGACCCCGTAAAGAGAGGTACTGAACAGTTTCTAATAAAGTGTAATAGTTGCACTTTAGTTGCGCAGTGTATTGGTTGCACTGTTGCTCCCTTTGTGTGGGACAAAGTCAAATAAATTCATAGGTCAACATTGACCTAAATATGTGCGGATTTTATGCGGGTGCAACAGACACACGAGAGGTTATATATGTAATCTAAAATTGCTTATGAAGGCCCAAATTTAACCTCCATGACACACAACCCCAGATAAATGGCAACAACATCCACTCTGACAGCCAAATGCAAAAACCAAACACCTTATAGGCTATATCAGACAGCAAAGGGATTTGCATCAAATAATCCCTATTTCAATAGGAAAATGTTCAAAATATTTATCCAAACTCTGGGTATACAAAATAATGTAACTTTTTAACTTGAAAAATCCCTGGATGATGACTTGCATCTACTGTCTGCTTTTTCATCATATCATTTACAAAGTAAATTAAAAACATGCATGTGTAATGATAGAAATGCATTATCTATGACTTAACTATAATATTAGAGTTATAATACGGATGCTCCATCACTACTCTTGATCAATGTTTGATTCTTTATAATGCCCACTACATATGTTTTTTGTAATTAATCACAAACTTCATGTACTGTATTTAAGGTTGCAGCAGAGTTCAAAGCTACTAATATGGATCACAATGGAAAATCATTTCAGCTTTTGAGGGAATGACTGGCCCTCCAGAAAGTTGACTAAAAAAAAAAAAAAAACACTTAGCTGTGGAAAATTATGGGCTTTTGATGACATTACACTCCATTACAGATGTCTTTTTCTACGCTTTTCTATTCATCCATTACATGTAAAAACCCTGCTTGTTCACAAAGTTTAGAAGATAGTTTTTGGATGATCAGAAATGTAATTAAACCCATAAAAGTATGCATTAAACTCCAGATAAAGTATTGTATTACGATATTGCTGCGTTAGAATCCATTCTAGCCCTATTAATGATCTCATTAGACATGATAATATACCCTAACACTTTGAATATTATGGTTAATTTACATGTGTTAAGTGTTAACTGCTGCAGCAGATAAAAATGAAGAAAAAACTGAATTACACAACTTTTTCTTAGCACAGATCAGTCGTCACTATGTTTGTGTTACACAAGGTTTATGTAGAAGGACACAGTTCACAAGTATAAGAAACAGCATTTTGTTTTGCATGCTATTGGAATAACTCCAAATAGAATAAACACAGAGCAATTTTGTCAGGAAACGAACTTTGTCACGATGCATAATGCCAAACTGTCAATAAGTACACTTACAGTATTATTTTTACAATTAGATGCAGTGCAACACGGTGTATTTAACACCCGACTAGATTCCAACCAACTTAGTTGTGAGAATATATAAACGTCTTCTCTATGGTTAGGTTGTGGGGAAAAAAAAAAAAAAAAAAAAAACATTAAGCAAAGGTGAAAAAGAGACCCCCCATGAGACCACCCTCCAATTCTCCACTTCGTGTTTCCACAGCTCCAATTAACAGCTTTGGTACCAATTAGTAAAATCAAGCTTTTTCTGACAGGAAACCCATGGGGCTTTTATGTGTTTAGAATGAGAAAATGATCTAAAATAAGAAGTACTTGGGTGACAAGGTTGTAGAACTTTTTCGATAATTTGATTAGAAATCTAAAAAATTTGTAAACTTCATATTCAGTAAGACCTTTTGTTGACATGCGTCGGAGTAATGTTTCATCAACAGTCAAAATAAATTCTCCACTAAAGCAGTTTTTCTTCTATTTGGGTTTGTGTTGCACAAACTTCTCCCTCCTTTGAGCATCCTGTTTGGATAACGAGGTGAATAGCTGTAGATATGGCAGGAGCATCAATCTGGGCCGCTCAGACAAATCTACAGGCCCCGCCTGAAGCCAGCATGTTTATTAGTATGCCAGTGATAACAAATGGCTTAACATGCTCGCCTCTTTAATAACCTTGTACACCTACAAGACAACAATAACAGAGATGCCACACTGAGTGCTCCTTAATTTAATTTAAAAAAAAAAACATGGACAATGAGCATACCGTGTAAAAAGGAAGTCCTTGAGGCAGTGAAACTTCACAGTGCGGTATTTCAATGCAAAATACCAGATGGACATTTAATATGAATACGGCTTTAAAATGTGATGCTAAGTTAGATCTTTAAAGTACAATTTTTAAAAAAGCTTCTTTACACCTTCTGGGAATTGTATATAATGTATTTTTTTTTTTACAGTTGTAAAACATCTGGCTGTTAAATCTCCCCTGAGCTCATTCCAAAAACACATATTTGTTTCATTTAATGTTATTATTATTATTATTATTATGGAGTATCCACCATAACTGTGACTGTAAAACACTGTGGTAGATTGGTGGTCTGACCGGGTGGTACCCTGGTTTCTGCCCCCAAGTGACCTTGCAAGGCTCAGGCACTGACTTTGATTCTGTGTCTCTGTACTTGGAGGAGCCTTTGACAGATCACCTATCAAAGCTGGCCCTGAGGCTACAGGGCTGTCATTTAACAGGATAAGTAGGTAGAAAATAGAAAACAAAGCAGTGAGGGTGCATTTTTCAAAATACGTAATGGTTTAAATAGATTTCAACCAAGCTACAAAAAATGTTAGTCACACGCTAATATATCACGTCAAGGTTTTGCTATTAAAATCGTTGTGAGTTTAGTGGTTCAGAATATAAAGACTATTATTTGCAAGTCAAAATGTTCCTTAATATGTCTTTACTATGCAGCTAAAGGGATAAATGAATACCCATACTGCATTTTTCTTCGTATATCTCATCTTGTATAGCACAAACCTCCACCAACCTCCAAATATCTTCTTTGCCAGATATTACTATCATGGTACTATCATCATTCACACTTTAAAGGCTTTGAAGACATTTTTATCTTCATAATGAATCAGTAGGTCCAAATGTATATAATTTTTTTAAAAATTGCAATGAAATGTGCAATCTGATGTAATTGAGGAACAACCCCACATAAATGAGTCAAATTCCATGTGGATTGGTTATTACAAATTGAAATATAACATCACATCTGGCCATACCAGTCTGTCATTGCCCGATCTCGTTAGATCTCGGAAGCAAAGCAGGTCTGGGCCTGATTAGTAGTTGGATGGGTGACCACTGAGAATTCCAGGTGCCACAGTGGGGTGGCAGTTACCCCAGTGGTATCTGTCATTGTGTCCTTAGGCAAGACACTTCACCCACATTGCCTAGTATGAATGTAGTGTGTTGGTGGTGGTCGGAGGGGCCGATGCCCACTATGGCAGCCTTGCTTCTGTCAGTCTGCCCCAGGGCAGCTGTGGCTACAAGAGTAGCTTACCACCACTAAGTGCAGAGTGAAAGAATGCCTTAATTCTGTAAAGCACTTTGAGTGTCTATGATAAAGCGCTAGATATCCAATGCATTATTATCACACTGCACTCTCACCATAAAACATTCGACACTTTTCTTACCCTGACTCCCTCTTCCCTGTTCCCTTTCCCCTCACCTAGATGTAACACTACCCTCTTTTTTATAATCTCCCTTCAATAAAGTTTATTACCCTTTCTTTGAGAGGGTTGGTGATGCTCACAATTATGAACAAAACATGCATTGCCATCATAAAAAGCACTTCAAGTAGTGCTGACCTTCGACAGCATGTGCAGACAAGGCAAAAAAAAGTATAATGATCTGGATCCACTTCAAAACTTAATGGAATCTTCCATGGCGTAAGATTAGTCAAAATCTGTTTAGTACATTTGTTAATTTATCTGTTAGCAGGTTTATATCAAATAAATGCTGGTGAAATATTACTTAAATCCAGCTAGTTTACTTTGTCTTCTTAATCTGAGGAAGTCTGCAGACGACACTCAAAGCATGTCGAGGTAAACAACAGCTCCGACCATAAGACACAAAAAGTTTGTATGGACAAAAAAAGAAAAAAGTGAATATTACTTCATTGGCGGAGGTAATAAAATCCATTGAATGTGTACTTTTTACATCTGGATTACAATCAGATATGTAACACGTTAGTGACTAACAGGTAACAACTGTGCTGCAGTGCATGAAACATCAATCCTCAATTTTAGTAATGAAACAAACAAAGCAGCAAATCAAACATTACTGCATTAAGATGCATGACTTGACACGCAACACCTGCAAACAGGTCACATATTATTAAACGATTCAGAGCATTAAGTAAGAGCAAAAACAACCATGAAAATGTGGTCAGATTAAAGGTCACTGATAATTCCAACTCTTATTATAAACTGACCCTGCTGTCTTGTTGAGCCGGCAATAATTACATAAAAAAAAAAAAAAATACCATCTAACACTCTTAGTCTAAATAAAACACTGTTCAAGCTCTCTCACCAAAAGTAATGAAGCACGGATGAAATCACCCAAGTGCTATAATGTACAGAGGTGTAAAGAGTACAGATATATCCTACTCAAGTAGACGTACTGTTACTTGATTGAAATTGTACT
Source organism: Gouania willdenowi (assembly GCF_900634775.1). Classification (NCBI taxonomy): domain Eukaryota; kingdom Metazoa; phylum Chordata; class Actinopteri; order Blenniiformes; family Gobiesocidae; genus Gouania; species Gouania willdenowi. The sequence continues at coordinate 34,415,578 of NC_041046.1, forward strand.
CAAGTATAAGTACAAGTAAGTCATGCACAAAATACTCAACTACAAGTAAAAAATAATGTAGGTAATAAAGTTACTCGTAACATTCACCCCCACGTTTATTTTTGGTAATAAATCTTACTACGGTTCCCTTGCATACAGTAAAAACATCTCATGTAAAAACTTAAAAAGGAGGAGATAAAATCTTGCACAATTGGAATTTATTTTTTATACAAATGCATCTGTATACTAAATAATTCTCAGATGAAGTATAGCTACATTTATGAACTCAAAAATGGAGAAAATAACCGGCTTTCAATGCCGTTTTAGCGCGGTGCGTTACGTTTATTCTGATTAGTCGGCTATGATGTGATGCATTGAATGTTGTCTGGTCATTTTGTTTTTTATAGATTCACAATATCCGTTGATCATTTTAAAACAAAGAATAATCATTTACTCAGTAACGGTTGGGTGTAGAAATGTAACAAATTACTTTTTTTAAAAAAAAATAAACATACTGAAGTACAAATAAAATTACTGATTTAGAAATGTACTAAAAAAAGTACAAGTACCCATAAAAGCAACTCAATTACAGTAATGTGAATATACTTGCAATCCGGTACTTTCACCTCTGATAATATATGTAATGCAAAAATTTTGTCTAATGAGTAAAGCAAACAATGTCAAATATGTATAAGTCATTCAGGCTCACTATACGTGCACACGCTTGTGTCCCAGTAGTAAAAAAAAAAAAAAAAACAGTCTCTTCATATCCAAGAACATGGCCTTCGCTCTAATGCATTTCCTTGTCAGAGACAAAGGGGTTTTAAGAATGGTGGATTTGGCAGGCTCTACCACTTGCAAGCAATATTTCCAACCATCCATCTAGCTACGATAATGGAGTGTCCTTGCCTTTCAGCGCCTGAAGGAGTGACCAGTTATCACAAGCCACCAGCTCTGTTTTTAATAAAACAGGATGAGGGAAGAAGTTAAGGTGAATTAAATGCAAGAAAGGTGAAAAATAATGGGTGAGGGTTTTTTTTTTTTTTTAATACAAGCCTTGGCCAAGGTAAATCTGATTCAGATCAGCTGTCAGGAGTTCTTCCTTTTTAGCATCTCAGGTTTTTTCTGTGAAGATAAATGTAACGCAATCAGATCTCACTTCAGACTGTGGAGAGGGGTGGAGAAGTGAGGGAAGGGGAGACGGCAAGAATTGGAGTGGAGAAATGAGGGAATGAGTGTTGGGCTGATGTAGCTAATAACCTAACTGACCTTCACGGAAAGTCAAATCGAAGGAGGAAGTAGTGTGTCACACAAAGCTACTACAGTTTAATCAAGGCATGTTTCCATCATGCTTGGATTTCTCATTGCTTTCAAATAAGAGCCAAGTAGATCAAATTCCCCTGTAGCTATGCTATGATGGATACCACTTTGATCAATCCAATTTAAGTATTTTGCATTGACTGAGCACAATGTCAAAGTTTCATGCAACAAGTCTAGAATCGTATTTACCTTCAACAAACAATTTTTCGTTTTTTTTTTTTACAGTTCGAGGAGAAAGCAATCAGCTAAACCTGGCAACACAGCATATCAGAATCAGAAATGTTTTTAATGGCCATGTACAGTTTTAAGGACAGTACAAGGAATTTGTCTTGGTAGTTGGTGCACAAAACAAACAACAAAAAATTAAAAAAAAAACAAAAAAAAAAACAAAGAACAACCCAGCAACAATAATAATAATAATAACGATAAATATAAAGGATGAGGGATAAATAAAGGATAGATAGAGAATAAAGGATAAATAGGATATATATATATATACAGTGCAGCATATGATATAATAATACCACCCCAGATAAGATGAAAATTAAATAAACAAACACCTCTCATGGCACATGTATGAACTCCAATTACAATATGGTGATACCAAATCTGCTTCAATTTAATCAGATTGGGGTGGTTACATCAAATTGTGTCGGATGTAATAATTCAAAGGTGCAATCTGCAATTTTTGAAAGCTAACCAGATTTGAGCTAGCAAGGCCACAAGCTTGAACGTGCATCTGAAATAAAAGTAATTGAGCTGTCCAACAGAAAGACGAAAACCTCTGCATCACTTTTCAAATGTGCACGCAGGAAAAGGGAGTGACAAAGGGGGCAGTGTGAGACGTGAAGGCATCCGATTGGTTCTTTCCATTCTGACCCAATGGCAGGGATTGGTGAGAGTTTTTACAGATTGAAGCTGCTACAGAGGTCTGATTCATTATGTTCTTTTCACCGACTACATAAGGTGTTGCGTAATCTCAGGATAGAAGGACCATTTCACCCAGTAACCTATGACAAAAAGTGTTTCTGAACAGGTTTGCAGAGTGCAATTTATGCCTTACTCCAAGACAGCGATTTCAATCATTCCTTTAACCTTTTCATTGCACACCTTACACAGATTCTTTTTTTTCACTACCTTTATCCTCAAAATTCCCCCAAAAACATTTGACAGTTGTATTTGATGTTTACAAAATGGCCAAAGTACGGAATGACTGTGCAAACGGGACTTCTTATCTCTTTGTGTTGGCTGTATGAAAGAGTGGCAGATTGGCGCCCTTTCCAAGATGTGCCTTGCCTAATGACTGAAGTCAGCTAGAATAGCCACCAGCAAACACCAGTGACCTTGGACACAATTCAGCCTCAATCGAGGATGAATGAATGAATCTTTTCCGAACCTACAATCTTCTATAGTAAATTAGGTGCAGAGTCCATAAATAAATAAAAAAAGCAAAAATGTGTAAACTATAACAGAATGAATATACAGTATATCCTTTTAAATGTTCAGGCCATATGTTTATGCTTTATTGAATATTGCTTTTGCCTATACATCAAAAACTAATCTGCTGCTTTATATTATGTGACATTTGTGTTCAAGCAGCAGAAAGGCTGACTAAAGCAAAAAAAAATAAATAAAAAATGTTTACAGCCAATATCAGTTGGAATTTAGAAATAAAGAAAAAATGGTTTCCTGAATAGTAGAATATCTCCAGGCCTTTCTTCTTTCGCAATCGAGCTTTTATCACATCTCTCGACTCTGCAGTCCATGGAGTATTCACTCACTACCTGATTGAAACACAGTCTCACGAAAACGCTCACAATGACAGCTGCACCTCTCTGAGGATCACTGAGGAATCTCACCATCAAGTTTTCCTGTCAACAGAGCCTGTAACACATGTCGCAGTTTTCACATCCGAATAGAAATGCTTTGTTGTGGAAAATACTATTTTACCAGAGAAGCAAATGTGGTCCAAAATGACAATTTTCCTATACGTCTTGCATGAGAGGTTCTTTGCATTTTGTCAAAAGCTTTAAAAAAACCAAACAAAACAAAAAAAACACTGCAAAGCAAAACAGGAAACAAGTTCTTAAACAGCTACTGTATCACATATGGCTAATAGAAAAACATGCATTTGTAAATAAAATAACCGTCCAGAAAAAAAACAACAAAAATGGTAATAAATCTAAAAGCTTTTAATTTTAACAAAGGCAAAACAGTCTATAGCAGATGTAGCTACATCCTTAGTGAGAAGCAATGAGAACAGCTTCTTTGTTTTAACCATTCTGAAGCTGTGCATGATCTGTGTATTCAATCATTTGATTTAAAAAAATAAATAAATAAAAAAAGGTGATCAGACAAGTACAAGCATTGTGTGTACCCTCTGAATATCCAACCGTGCTAGGTTACGCCTTTAAACTTGGTGTATATTTATTTATTCACTATTTCACATACCCAATCCTGGCATCAGATAAGATGTATTGCAAACAGGCAAAAATAAATCAATGTAAGCTTCTCTATTAGTTACAGAGAAACCATTCTGCCAATAATAGTTAATAATAAATAATAAATTACTCAAAATATTTGAAGTTAGAATACACAAAGTCTAAAATAGCCACAGGTGCAATTCATTGAGCGCCAGCATGCCGATATTAAATTCCTAAATCTAAGTAAATAAAACCTATTCCAAATGAGACATCAAACAGGTTTTCAGGACAATTGTCTGATGCAAGTCTGACGCAATTTGCATTAAAAATAAAATTGGACTGGAGGTCTAGTGGCCTCTAACTAAGCTACCTTAGTCAACTTGACCTGGATGACTTAAAAAGTTCTCAGACACGTTTGATGTAAATGATCACAGAAGAAGCTGAGCCAGAATTTCTGCTTTTTGTACCTTTGTAGCATACATTTTCAATCTTATACTCATACTTAAAGAGACAGCACTGTTCCAGAAAACCCAGTGCATGGGAGCCCACAGCATTGATGTGCATCGACTTTTAGGAATCCAGGGACAAAAGTATAATGATAAACTCACTGATTAATGAATACATGTAGTCTTTGTGCCAAATTACATTTTCTTGCAGCATTTTATTGAGTTCATGTGAACTCAATGCATTTAAAGCCATTAAAACATTAAGAAGAGAAGTGTGACAACATGTCAAAGGACTGGTCAGCTATTACCCCCAAGGACTCACAAACCACAGGAGGAAACACTTTCTGCCAGTTGTGCTTTTCCATTTGCTCAAGCCCTTCTAGCACATGCAACAACTCCCTGATGTACTCCAAATGACAGAGGAAAGGAAATTATCGAACACCAATACAATAAAGCTGTCTGGTAACTTAATAGGGCTGCTGAGTAGGGGCACTGTGGCCATCTTGGTTTGAGGCGATAATGAGAGTCATCATTCCCTCTTGGGCTGAAAAGAACCAAGTCCTCTCGGTGGTGACTGTGTAAGCACACATGCCTTTGAGTGTGCGCACATGAGCGTTATTCTTTAAGCTCCTCGAGTCCTTCGAGGCCCAATAAGCAAACAGCACAGTGCTTTAACAAAGCCAGGGAGATCTTCCAGAGAGTACAGCTTGGGAGAGATCTGTGAAAAATCCTGTTCATTAAATCAGGCTAAAGTCCAAATATTGACTTTGTGTGCTTTAGGGACACACAAAACATAGACTGTCCTATATATCATATTACAGGTCCCTAAACTATTTATATGTTTGGGGAATTTGACTCAACCAAAGGAACATGTTTCACAGCAAACATAAAAGTAGCTTCTGTTAATGGAGCTCAACTGAAATTTAGATCCAATAAGCAAGCCTGCAGTAACATTTGTAGAAAGAGATACTGTGTGAGGTGTTGTGATACCACCCGACTACCACAGATGAGAATAATTCATCAAACTGGATAAAAGGCTACTTTCTTGTTTATCAAATTTACCAGAGGGGCTTTTTTAAGAAATACAGTTGTAGAAAATTTTGGTACACTGGGAAAGGCTTTGTGAATGATAAAAGAGACCCAAAATTCAAAACGAACTAACAAGAAAGCTGACTAAGAAGCTTCTGCACTACCATTTTTACAGTCCAGTTGTTAACACTGAAAGGAATCTAGAAAATAATATAGGGAAGATTTATTGGGACACACTACATTGATGTGGGCTGTAATCTGTAGACACATTCCCTGGTACAGTGATTGAGATCTATAAAACCACTAAAATAAAAAATTAAATTATCCACGGTTAACCCCTAACACTAATTCAAAGAAAAAACAATCAATGAAAACAAGCATAATGCATTAGTTAAGATGAACAAATACAAATTAAGTTTTCCATTATACAAATGATTCAATTTGGAAATAAAAAGGATATAGGGCCAAAGACTTAGATTTTAGCCAAAACACTCTATGGCCACCTGTATTAGATGGTGAAAATGTAGAGGCAATCCTTTGACACTGTTATTTATGGCATAGTCCTTAATAAACGTGAAAAAATAAACTTCTCTTTACAGGGGTTCTCAGCTGGTTTTTGATCATAACTGAGGTCTTGGTCACAGTGTCTAAAACTCCATGTTAAATACAAGACAGGCACTCCACAGGGATCAATTTTGGGGACCCTCTTCTGTATTTTTGTTAGTAAACTTCCTAACATCTGTAGAGAGGCTGATGATACGGCTATATGCTGACGATGCGGTCATTTATGTCTATGAAAAAACTTAATTGAAGGCTATAAAGAAGTTAAGCAGGCAACTGGTTCGTATTGCTTAATAAATTGCTTGTCTTTAAATTGTTGAAAACTGTTTCTCACTGCGGCACAAATCATGAGACCAAATCAAAACCAAACCCTCAAAGTGGACAAATTCAAATATTCGGGAGTTGTCTTGGACTCCCTTACAACGTGTATTGCCCATATAAGTAAAGTAACCAATTCTGTGAGAAGTAATCGCCATTTAATAAGACCTTTTCTCTCAAAAGCGGTGCCAAAATAAATCTTACTACAATAATTTTATTCCATTTTTTTATTTATTTTTTTATCAGTCTGAGGTCAGGCCAATCAGTCAGCATAAAAAGTCAATGATCAAAAGCAGATAAAATGGCATTTAAGAATTTGAGAAAAAAAAATGTAATTAGTTGTATTTTTGTTTCATTAAATACTTTTTTTTTTTTTAGTATTAATGTTTGAATGCACCATCGACCTTGTTACACACGTAGTGGGTAGCATGAAAAATACCACTGCCCCAGTGTAACCACCAGTGGAGCTGCCAGTGGAAACTGCAGGACAGCAAAACTTAAAATGACATTTAGTTTAGGAGCACGGCTCTGATAGATCTGAAGCATTTTAACCTTCAAGTATAAAAATGGCTCAGTTCAAATCAGACCTGTGAATGTTAGACGGTAGTACGAAGTAAAAACCTCCATATAGATGTATTGTTTTGATGTACAAGTATATTGACTATGTGTTGCGTTTGTGTCATTCTATTGTTCCCTCTGTGTATGTGACTCTGTAGGGACCTGGCCTTCAAATTAGCCTTGAGCTATGAGACCAATGAATAATTTATCTTTACCAAACATATTGCTGTAATAATGAGTATTTCTCTGTCGCCTTCACAGGTTGTACATGAATAAATACATTAAATACATAACTGCGGAGCAGTATTATCGCAAAATGTATCAAAAGGATTTTAAATAGTGTAACACATTGGCATAAATGGTAAAGAATGAATAGACCTTTTCAATGTATGAAAATATTGTTCATTATGTTTTAAAAATTAATTATTTCATTGTGGAGGTGTTGAACTTTTTAGCACAACTTCGAAAATGATCAAGAGTAATTAAAAAGAAAAACATGTTTTTCATTCATGGTCATGTATATTGTCAGACACGAGTCAAGCGGTAAAAAGAGTAACGCACACATTTCAAAGCAGAGCACATTTTCACGAACAGAGATTTCAGCAGCTCTCTGCGCTCATGGTGAATGCATAGTTCATGAATAAAAGTCTTCTCAAAAATAATCAAAAATATATTCAGAGGAAAAACTCTAATCCAATTAGGGTTGGTAACAAAAACCAAGTGTCTAAATCAAATAGACACTGGAAACTAAATATAGTAGTCCCTCACCATAACGCGGTTCACCTTTCGCGGCCTCTGTGTTTCGTGGATGCTTTTTACAGTGCAATTTTGAATGCATTTTTTTTTTTTACAGTGTCTGAACGCGCATTGTGTTCTGTGTCCTGATTGGCTAATGCTGCGTACGCCCACCAGCGATACACATCCAACTCGGTGAGTTTCACTGCCTGCTGAAGCGAGGAGCTGCTCTCCTTTTTCTCCTCTCATAAACATAAACCACTAGTGAAAAAAGCCGGTGATTAGCGGCTAATGCTAACCTAGCTCAGTGCTACAGAAAGAACTTACTACCACCTCCTCGATTATTCCACTCCACGCCAAATCCTTCCTAGTCTGGTCCTGGTTATAAAGGCTCTGTCATACAGCTGTTGGTGGTCACACACAGCTTCTACTCCATGGTTGAATGGGTGAACACTAGACTGGTGTCTGTGTTGACGGCCTGACGTCATCGTCAACAAAGACTCTGATTGCGTTCAGCATCAATGTCTGATCACTAGCAGTGTGACTCAAAGTGTTGTATGTTTGAAAACAGGTTTATGCTTTAAAATCTACGAAGGTTTGAACTTTGAGTGTTTAAACGAGAGAGAAATGTTAATTCCTGTCTGAGAAAAGTGTACAAAGTGTGTGGTGAGGGGTTTTACAACCTTAAGACATGTATAATTGTATAATATTGCAGGGGCTACTGTAAATAAAAACCATTTGAAAAAAAAAAACATTTCCTGATAATGTATGATGAACTTTACAAAACCATCATTCTCCACAGCCCATTACACAATACAACAAAATATAAATATGCTTATGATTAAAGTCTTTTGTGTCAGTATGAGTGACAACATGACTTTGCTGAGCAATGCTGTTGTTGTTCAGGAAAATTAGTGCACGATGACAACAATATATGAGTGACCCTCATTCACACTCAAGAGACTTTTGGTTAACAGGGACTCGACTGTGTTTATACCTCTGTGGTGTTAGCTTTTCCCCATTTGCTGATGGTGGGACCCAAGGGTGCATAACAAGCAATAAATATTTGATGCAGCAAAAAACTAAAGAGTACAACATCTGCGATAGCTGCATAAAAAAAAAAACACAAATATAAATAATTCAAAGTTTTTTTTGTTTTTTTTTCCTTTTTAGCAGTTTTTGAAGGATGCCAGTACATTCAGCATTATCAGAATATGAATGTTAACTCCATAATCTATAAAGATACACTAGAAATGTGTGATGTTTTGATGATTTTTAGCCATTACAGTGGCTTGCAAAGAGTTAAACAAAAGATAAGAAAACTGTCTAAATGCATAGTTTGTGTGCATTACATTGATTGCATTTCTCCCAAACCAATTTAAATTTTAGCCAAAACACTACTGGTATGGCTACCTGTATTGTATGGTGAAAATGTAGACAAAATCCTTTGACATTGTTATTGACATATTCCAGTATAAACTTTTAAAAAAAAATGACTTCTCTCAACAAGTTCTCAGCTGTTTGTTTTTTTTTTTTTGTTTAATCATATCTGAGGTCATGGTCACAGTGTCTACTAAACTAATGACATATTATATAAATATTTGATGAAGCAAAAACTAAAAAGAACAACATCTGCGATAGCTGCAGTAAAAAAAGAAAAAACAATTTTTTTTTTCCTTTTTAGTAGTTAAAAATGCTAGTACATAAATGCTTTTACTGCTTGTAAGACAATATGCAACGTAAAAATCATTATTACGATCCACAAATGTTGACAGAATATAGAATGTAAAAAAAAAAAAAAAAGTTCGAAGTAATTAAATAGATTACGTAGTTTATACTATAGAAAAAGTTGTAATAACTTAATTTAGTCAAGTTGATGAAAGATGTTCTTCCTTTTTGAGGAACTAACAATTTTTGAGTAATTGGAACTATATAAGTAAGTAAGCATAACTTAAAAACATAACTTCAGTACAACTTAATAGAATTAAGTAATTACAAACTAAGAATAATAAAGTCACATTGTTTCAAACTGGGATTATTTAAAATATGTACTTAATGTATATATCACTTTAATTTACTGTTATCATAAAGCACAAGTAGCCAGTCACACAACCTTCTAAGTTCTGGAAAATTTTGACTTTTAAGTGAATCAGCTTCAAAAAATTGAGGCAATCAACTGCCTTAATTTTTTTTAGCTCTGGTAACTTATTTGGGTTTACAGTGTGCAGAGGATTTCAGCGTTTAATAAATGCTATTAGAATATGAATGTAAACTCCATAATCCCTAAAGATTTGTGCTGTTGGATTTTTATCCATGCATTAAGATTGCAGTGGCTTGCAAATGGTCAAACAAAAAATAAGAAAAGAGTCTAAATGTATAGTTCATGTGCATGATCCAAGGAAAACAAATAGGGAGTAGAAAAATATGCATAGCATAACCCTTTAACTAACTATAGCATTCACAGTGATGAGCGAGATCATCACTGTGAATGCTATCAGTTATTTATTTCAGAGAGAACAAAAAGGCCTTTAAATGAAAGAAGAAGATGGGGGTAGTCTAAGTTTATAAAGCTCTCCCGCCCTGTGTTGACACACTGTCGTTGGTAACAAAGAGTGTAAGAAAAACCAACATCATTAAGATTCAATGGTGTGCAAGCGGAGCAACACAAGCAAAACTCTGCTAACCCCCAGATGACTATCAAGCACTGTGTTTTCCAAGCATGGAGGTAATGAGACAAATACTTATTACTCACACACAAAAATGGCAGGAATATTAGCATCGCATTAGCACTTGAATGTAATGATGTCGTGAGGACAATATGTTAGTGTTACTCAGCCAAACTGTATTTAAGCACACAGAAAAAAGAAAAAGTGGATTACACTATTTCACAGAAGCAGGTTAAATCAAAAATGAGCACAGATGAAAAGTGACAAATATTTTCTGAAGATAAAGTAAAAGAAAATGGTTATTACTAGAAATGGTGCCATCGGTACTCACTAAAGGGGTGCAAGGGGTCCAATATTCAGGGTTCAGCTCGGCTCGTGGACGGAGGTCCAGATATTCAGGGTTCAGTTCAGTTCGGGCACGAGTTAATGTTCCCTTCATGAAAAATTGAAAGAAACATTTGTTAGAAAGGGTTTTTTTTTCTAGTTTGGTGGTCTTTGCTTTATAAGGACATATAGAAATACCCCCCAACAGTGCAATGACAAATACTCCAATACCCATCAACAATAGACTAGATTCTCTTTGCTAACATGTTTGACACTGATGGACGCAAGCATTAATTATCAAAAATCATTTCATGCAATAGAAACAGGCTGAAAAAGAAAACTTTTTATTGAAAATGAAAAATGCCAAAAACAGGAACAACCCAGCTCCATGTTGCTGTTGCTTCGACCTGCTGCCTTAAATGACAGGCCAGTGAATGGACTGAATACACCAGGCCCCATGAGGTCTATGATGTATACTGTAATTATCTGGTGATTCTCAAAATGGCTCCGTGTAATGAGGCTATGCTGCATAATGCCCTGAGCATAAATCACTGTCTTTAACACACTTCCAGATGACCAACAACAACAACACACAGGAGAGGAGAAATGGGTTATCTGGGAAGCATTGGTGCATTCATTCTCCAGGTCTTATCAGCAAACAAACCCAAACTTATTCCAGACAGTTTTCACTCTCTTAAAACTCCTAAAACTGGCTTCTCTTCGCTTCTTTCGGGCGGTTAATCTGTTTATGGCTTGAACAGCAATGTATTCAAGGCTCACAGAGCTTTATTTTGCTCTGCACCACAGGTGGAGACTTCTTCATTGAAGATACGTTTGGCTTAACTTTGTTGAATGGCAACATGCCATTCACTCTGTCAGACCATGTGGTGCCTCCATTGTCTGAATCACAAGCCAATTTGAAACACCCACACTATCAGCCTGCACCATTTTTTCAGGAGTTATAATATAGAAAATGTTGCAGAGATGTATTCAGGTAAACAGTCAAAATAGAGGCGGAACGATGTACAGAGTTTACAATATGACACAATAGACCAATGGTTCTCAAACGGGTTCTGTTGTTTCCCCATAAGAGTTGACCCTTTATTGGAAAAGGTAAACATTTTGGACTATTTCACATTTCACAGTAATAATGAAGTTATTTGAGTGCAAAGAAAAAAATATTGGAAAGAAGTACTAAAAAATGTAATATTAAAAGATATTTTTTATTACAATTTTGATTACGCAACACAATAAGCACAACTATAATATCACATTGCACTCTCACCTTAAAACAGCCGTTCCTTAGGGAGGGCTGGTGATGGTCAAAATTATGCAATTAAATAAACAAAACAAAACATGCATTGCTGTCGTTAAAAGATTGCACTTTATGTAGTTTTGACCATCGACAGCATGTGCAGGAGAAAGGTTATTGGAACCTTTCCACATCATCAGCAGGGAACTCAGGGTCTCAGGCGTTTCGCCCCTTAACCTGAACACCTCGCCTGAGGGGGGCAGCGAAGACTGACTAGCCTTCACTTGCAGGGCTCTCTTCAGCCACAGCCATCTCAAGCTGGACTCGGCTGCTGCAGCTATGTCTTTGGTGGCTCCAGGCCCACTCTCTGAAGGAAGTAGCGCACCAATTTTGCTGGGAAACCGCGGCAGCCGACTTCAATGGGGTAGCTGGTTGCATGCCACCCCTTTAAAACAGCTTCATCAACCAAGTCTTGGTACTTGGCTTTTTTCAGATGGTGGGACGTGGCTAGCCTCTCTTCCCAGGACACCGCGATCACAGCCATTATGATGGTTTTCGTGCTTCTGGATAAAAGGACCATATCTAGTCGGAGTGAGGTCACTGCCACGTCCTGCGGGAAGACAAGCTTCCTCTTCAGGTCCACTTTCAACTCCCAGTCAGAAGCTTGTTGCAAGGTAGAGGGTGGGTTCTTGGCCACCTTGCTGTTCTTGTGAGCCTTGTCTCCTTTCCTCACAAAGGATGTGGCTTTAGGTGGTTGGGCATGCTTGTTGTTGGCTTCGACTCGCTGCTGCTCCACCCATTTAGTACAATTATGTTGTTGAGGTATTAAAAGAGAGGAGTGGGTAAGTTTGGAACATATCAATACACTTGATACACCTGTTTTTTTATTGTTATTTTAGAACTAATAATTCTGAAAGTAATATAATATGCTAATTGCATATTAAAAATGAGCATAGCCTGAAGTATTTTTTTTCCTCATCTGTAAATAATAATGTTCCTCCACAGCCTTACTATGTGCAATATTACTCATTGTAAAACCCAAATTACACATTTATTTATTTCTGTACTGTCTATTATTTTATTTATTTTTCATACATTTTATTTTTACCTTAATTTTTCCTTTCTGTGTTTGTATTTAACTTTCTTGTTTGCTTGCTCTTTGTGTCTTTGGCTGCTGTAATGTGTGAATTTCCTCACTGTGGGATAAAATAAAGGATAATCTAATGTAATCTAATTAATTATTCAAGCTAAATGTAATTGTTCAAGTCAGACAATAACTTAATTTACAACAACAGTATTGTAAAAATAAACAAGCAAAATATGACTCCATAGGTGCACTATTTACTGATCTAATTCTTAAGTATATTTAGTAGTTGTCCTATGAAATGCTTTTGTGGGTGGGACTGTATTACGCCATGAACCATTTAAAGCTCCTCCCAAAAAGAAGATGTTTCCTCCTGTTGGAAATCCAACTATAATCACAAATGAAAAACAAAAATATGGCACATGGCACTCACGTGGGAGGATGTAGTGAGATGTATGAAATTTGCATACAGTATTGTTTATGTTCCAGATAGAAAATAAATCAAGTCAACAACAAAAGTGAATATTTCAGAGGGGATGCAAGAGTGTGACGTGAGATCGACAGCAAAGATATTTGAAAAGGCGGGGGTGTTCACGAGCTAATAAATACAAAAGCAACAGTAGATGATGATCACTGTGCCACAAAATGGAAAAACTATTGACATGATAATTTCAGCTTTTATATTTTATCTCTGAGAATGAGCAGTTTTTGACTCTATCCCAAAGAAAAGTGTTGCACACGTCAACAGACATTATTTCCTCCCGTGAGCAATTGAAAGGTGGCTGTTTCTGTCAACAACAAGCCATGAAACTGCGGCAAAGTAATAGGCAAATTGCTGTTTTACATTCACCAATTCAAAGAAAGGACTTTAAAAGTGATAGTTCTAAGTATCCAGACAGTTTCTGACGAGGTCGACTCTACGCAGGGGCAAGAGGGGGCAGCGCCCCCTCAAATCAAAATTTTAAAAGTAGCAGAAAAATCAGCCGAAAAGGGGACACATAGACGATATAGTATCACCTTCCTCTCGTCTGTCTCTGTCCCTCCGCTGTGAGCGCACACAGACACCTCCCCCCAGCCCTAAGTAAACATCCAATCACTGTTAGAATGCAAAAGAGTCTCGACGTAGCCGGACAGTGCGGTGTCAGGTTCCAGCATGGCCACGGAGCGATAAGACTTTGAAGAAGCAGCTGCGTTTTCTCAGCCACAAGTGCTGTGCACTGCTTTGTTTCATTTAATCACAGCAGTTTTTACAAAGCAAGCTTAATTATTTTCCACTCAAGCTTCCTGCAGCTCACAAAGAGAAAGTTAATGCTGTGTAATGAATCCGTTTTTCAGAGCTTTTAAAAAGTGTAGTACTCCTGTGGAGTGGAGAGAAAGGAGATTTTTGAACTGTTCAGTTGCAAACAAAAAACAAAACAAAAACATTTTTTTTAAAGAAAACGTAAAACTTTCTGTTCTATATCTGTTGTGTTTTATAAATTAGTTTGAGAACTTTTTTTTATTATTATTCATAAGACTACCTTTCAGTTTTGTAAATATTGATCACAGTGTGTGCAGTCTTACTTTAGGTTAAAATGTATTATAGAATTAGGCCATCCAGTTAAGATATATGTTATGTTGGTGCATGGTTGATAAAATCTGAATGAAAAAATCTCATTTTATTTATTCATTTTTCCGTTTCCCCCCTTGACAGATTGCCACCTTATTGTGGTCAGAGGGCTTGCATGCCTCAGTGACCTTAAGAGCTCTACCAGCAGGAGCTTAGTCTTCAGGTGGGACACCCAAGTCGGACAGGTCTGAAGGTTGAGGCCTGACTAAGTGCAATCCACTTCACTAGGTTGGGGTTGGACACAGTCAACCACCCAATTGAATGAAGAAAACACCACTACGATAAGCACAGGGGAAACAAAGTGCTGGAACATGATGTGTACATATGATGTCCCCTTAACATTTTTGACTGCCCCCTCATGTATGCCTGCCTACAACCGGCCCTGCATTCAGATATTAGAGTGTGAAGAACCATAAATAAAAAACACATACAACCAGCTCAAAAATACACATACAGTGCATCATCAAGGAAACAATAACACTGTGTAGGGACAAAACACATTCTAGATTAGCCACGGAACATCTTTTTGTATTATACTTTTTAGTTTTTATTTTCCAACTAATTAGGGGCCGGTGAACCTCCTGTTATCCTGCATGTTCTTCTGCTTTGTCTGAGAAAAACCCTTGTTCCTACGTGCAAAAAAAAAGGCCAGTAGTAGTCATAAAAATTACACTACAGCAAGTCTTTGAAGTTTAAAATTTTGAAAATGACCAAAAAAATCTACCATATACAGGTTTACAACTTCATGCAAAATGTAGCAACAATATCACAGAGGCTGTTGTCAATGTAAACTCATTGCAAATTATGATTTCCCATTAGTTTTTTTAAACAACTCCCACAATTGTTGCTCAATTGATACCAAACTTGCTCCTGCACATCTTCATACTGTCCTACACAAATAATCCACAGACATTTTTGATTTATCAAAAATTGAGCATGGAGTGCATCCAAACACTTGTGAATTCTGGATAAATACAATTGCAGTGTTCATATTAAAAAGTACAACAATTTTTAGTGATTGTAGATAATAACCAAAATTGTATCTCAAAAAGTAAATTTTCTATAGCATTTTGAATTTCACTCTCATGTGAACAACTGAAGGCCATGCTGTAAAAATGTCAAGCATATTTTTTTAATTATGGAGCCAATAATTAATTGTTAAAAATAAATTACTAACATTTTAATGTTGCCTATATGCAATACGTGTGTTTTAAGATTGTTTATTTAATTACAATTATTGACAGCCATTTGAAACCAGCCTTTATGCGCCAACAGCTGCCGTCCTGTTTTGCCTAAAATTGCCTGGCCCTGACTATTGCTACGCAGCAGCTATAACTCAAGTAGTTTTCATGAGGGTGCAAGCAACACTCCAGGAAACAGAATTTAAATAGTATCCAATGTAAATCATGATTGGCCTTGTTTCACAGTAAATAGAAAGATTAGAAGATCTCAGGGACCTTTCAAAAAGTAAACCTGATCTTAAACAAGTACGTAATAAGCCAGAAGAAAATTAATTTTAATGAGCAACATGTAAAGGTATATCAACATTGTGCTGAAAGACTGTGGACCTGTAAAGCTGCACTGTTGAATTCACTCTTTTGCTTGGAGCTAAGGAGATGAGTTTCATTAGGCGGATAAAACACACTTTAATTAGCTTTACCATTAGTCTACTCCTGCCAAGCCTTCCCAGTCAAAGCAGACCTTTAATTCTGTTTAATTACCTTGGAGATACCACTGCATGCACTCCTTGACATCATAAGACAACAGTTATTTCTCAACAAGTGCCGTTTGTGTGTAAGCGTGTGTAGAGGAGCATGATGTTTATCTTGTGACAAGGGGTAAGACTCATGAGGAACAACACTGTATTTATCAGTATGTGGATGACTTATTCAAGGAGTTCCTCAGGCATTAACTTTACTATTATTTGTTGTTTATCAGCTGATCTCAAAGATATATCCATGTAATTAGTCAACTAAAAGGGTAACCTGATTATTTCTTAAAGGAGATTAATTTATCAAACGTGCAGGCGACAGTACGAGCAAACTATAGGCAGGTCTGAACTATAATACACTGCACAGCAGAAAGACACCTTGAAGGAGCAGTATTATGAAAATTTTACTTTATAAAGGTTTTGCTACAGTCGTCTTTTTAGCCTCATTCAGAGGGCCAAAGTTGAAAAAGTTATGTTTCCTCCCTCCCTTGCTATTCTACATTTTGTAAAAAAAAAAAAAAAAAAAAAAAAAAATCAGCTCCAAACTGGCGAGTTAGATTTATCTCGCATTGTGATAACTCTGCGGAAACTCCTCCTCCTGGCAATCCTGGCTCCTCCTACTCTACTATAAGAACGTGAGCTCCTCCCTCTCAAACTACCTCACAAATAAAACAAACACCGTGGTTTAATGTAGAACTAGTACAGTGCCCGTTGAAGTATATATTCATATAGTGGTAGCTTAAGTAGAGTTAAGCTACCACGATTTAAAGGAAGTTTGGGATCACGGGAATTATTTTAAATAACCATGAAAGATTAAATAACCATTAAATATGAACTTAAATAACTTTTAGCAGTACAAAAATGTTTTTAATACTGACCTTTTTGTAAACCCAAACAAATTGCGACACAGTGACGTCATGAACCAGGAACCGGAAGTAGCACGCTCAATACCGCGCTCATTACCGACAGTACCGTAATCTTAAAATAAAGGTTTTGCAACACCAAATTCCTCCAAAATAATGGATGCACACACTCGTGGTATTTGGAAGCCGCAGACTAAGTTTCAGGTCGAACTCCTAGCGCGTCAGGAAGATATTCGCTCCACAAACACACACACGTAAACCTTTGCTGCTTTATAGATACATTATATTTTGTCATATGTAAAGCTACATACATGAAATCTGTCCTCCGCATTTAACCCCTCACTGAGGAGCAGTGGCCAGCAACGGTGTAGCGCCAGGGAGCAGTTAGGGTTAATATAAGGGACTGATCAACATCCCACAGTGATGAACCAGGGAGATTAGAACCAGTGAACCTATGATTACAAGCCTGCTTCCTTAACCACTAGTCCCTTTATCCACAGATAATATATTTACGTTCAGTATATACATAATCTAGTTGATAGATAATCCGAAGAGCAGTGTGATCACTCACAATCAGATTCATTTTTAGTAGCCGTTATATCGCCTCATATCGCCTTTGACATGATCTGACGTGTTTGTGACTCAATGCGACAGTGGTCGGACAAAACGGTTGACTATCGTCTTAAATGGACGAGTTATGTGGTCAGAATATGTGCGGATGACAAGAAAGTGACTTAGCAGCTCAATTACAGGATCATCTGACTGCTCTGTGGATATCGCCCACTATTGGTTGATATATTACAGCCAAAATCACCCTGTCCTTATAGCAGACTAGTTGCCTTACAATCAGATCTTTGATGTCCTAGAGTCCCATAAAGTATCTGTAACATCAAGTTGACTATGACAAATAACAAAAATACACCTGAATGAAAACTATACCAAAATACATTGATGAATCCGTTAACTGATAAAAACTAAACCATAATTTTGTGACACGGGAAAAAAATCCAAACAGAACTCTGGTTTCACGCATTGATCACATCTACCTGTCTGTGAAGTGTATTTACAAACATTAAAACCATCTCATAGCAGGTTGTTCAATGATAATGCTGAATATTTTAGTCGACCATATCAATTAGTTGACTAAAACTAAAACTGAAATGTTCCTCATGACCACATTTTGACTAAGTTGCATTTTAATGAACACTGGCTGGTAAGACAGTCAAAAACATCTGCGATAACTCTGATTTACAAACAAGATCTGTTTTGGACGCAACATTAAACTTAATGTTTATGGTTCCCAGTGTTAAGCGCATCCCACACTTCACTATGCACATGTACGTATTTACATTCCCATTTAGTTTGGATGACAGCAATACTTGCATTTTATGATAGAAAGGCCATGAATTATATGAAATATACTTGCAAGTGGACCTGAGGTGTGTTTGTGTGTTATAAAAAATAATACAAAAAAAAATTACCAATTACAATGCAGATTAGTTGTCGAAAAAAAATTTAAAAAAATATGCCGGATGTGTTTGTGCTTTGTTTTGAAAGAACAAAAAGAAAAGGTTTCACCCTCCACTCTGTGCTCCTCCTGCTTCTACTGTACTAATGCACACACACAAAGAATATTCTCCAAAAGAAAAGCTCACCATGTTTAAGATTACAAAGGTGTGCTGATGGAAACTGTTGTGAATATTTTTTTAGATATGATTAAGTTAATCACAGATTTCTAACCACATGTACATACTGTACATTGCCAAACACAATTATGCAAAGTGTTTTCAAAGGGGAAGTAAAGATTTTACGCTGTGTTACATGGCTATTGAATGATTTCGCTCTGTACGGTAAATGAATAGAAAACAAATGAGGTTAAAGTCTGGTGACATGATAAATACAATCCTGATCGATTAAATGGTTAAAAAAAACACAAAAAAAGAGAGAGAGAGAGAGCATTCCTGCATTCATTTGAAGCTGTCATGTTGTTACAGTTTAATTCTTGAACCACAGAGAAGCATCGATTCTTCCTGGCACCCTGTCCTTGTCATTACTGTCGATGCAGAGGCCAACCCCAACAATACTCAACAACCGCTAATGGCTTCAAGCAATTCAGCCGGACTTCTGACGGAATTCGAATTAGTAGATTTCAGGAATTTGAAGTGCGGGGGATGGAAAACATCCGACTTTGAGTTGCACAGAAAAAAAAGATGCATTACCAAAACATTTCATGACTGCACAGTTAGAGTAACCTTTCTTCTAAGACACCGAAATGAGATCGAGGCGATAGACAGGTCAACTTTTCTGATGAAACATGCTGCAACTACAATAATATCAATGGAAGAGAATAAACAGTTCAAGTGTTTGCTCAAAAATCTGACGGGTGAAAAAACATTGTTTCCTTTATTTTTTTGTTTCGGCTCTTTCTTTCGTAAGAAATCCTTTCATCTCTCAAGTAAAAAGGATTAATCTCACTGGGAGTCAGTTTCTGGTTCTGGCCTCATAATAGTGTTATATACATGAAGCTCTACCAAAGGAAAGATCCACAAAAATAGAAAAAAAGTTGCAGTATGGCAGCAGTTTTTTTGTTGGGTGGTTTTCTCTTTAACACTTTCTTTTTGGCTTCAGTTCCTGCAGGTAATTGTGTTTCCCCTTATATGACCTGTGATAATCTAAAGTATCTTGAGGTTCAGATGGATTTGTAAATTGTTTTAAAGTAGCCCTCAAGTAACTGCTGATTTGAATGTATAAGTGTGTTGCACCGCTCATCCCATGTAAAGGGCCATCTCCATGCCAACAGTGCACTGATGGCCTGTTAATGGAGCACTTCTTCTGAAGCTGAGCAGCCCACTTACACGTGTCCTTTGAAAATGCACCAACAAACATCTCCCACAACAGGTAAACAGACAATGCTGACAATCCATCTGTGTGCTTACCCAAATTAGCGTTCCTTTGTCAGAGGAATCATCTTCTTTATCAATAAATTCATTCTCTAAATCTATAACTTTTTGGATCCAGGGACCCGCAAAAGCCGCACCTCAAACACAATTTACTGCCATTTGTAGCCCTAAAAAGTTATAATCTATTATTGTAACATTTCAACCTAAAGCTGCCCACGGGGTAGCAAAAATCATACTATAGGCCTCATAGGTCAATGAATCAAACACTATTTACTAAAGAATGAAGAAAAAAATGGTTGAAATTGTGACTTGAATTTTCACTCATTGCATTGTGGGATGTAAAGTTGTGGAGACGAGTGCATAGAAGTATTTTTATTTCATTCAGAAATCACGGGATTACCGAAAGCAAACTAGAACAAAAATAGTGTCAAACTAATCACGGTCCTCCTTGTCTGGCAAAGAAAAGCAAAAAATCATGGTAAGAATAAAGTAAAAACACTAACATCTGTTTTCAAGACTCCACATCCCACAAGGCAGTGCGCAAAAATGTCATCAAATGGAGTGTTTAGAGAATGGAGATGAAAGCAAACTTTCAAGTGGCAATGTGAACCTTTTTTTTTTATTTCTGGGGGGGAACTGATGTTCGATTCATTGATCTATGAGACATACACAATGATTTTAATCAACACTAAAATTTTTGGGTAGCAGCTTCAGATATTTAGGATCTTTGAAAGGAAAAATTTACTTAGAGTACCTTTACTATTCCCGTATGTTACATAAAACGTGTGTAACGTATTACCAACAAACATATACTGTATGTGTCAACATTATTTTTTTACTTATTTGCACGGGTCCTCAAACCGTATCTTGAGAACCACAACTCTAATTGATACTACCGAGTTCATCCCAGCTGACTCAGGGTACAAGTTGGAGTACACACCCTGGACAGGATGCCAGTCTATCACAAGCTGGGATTCAAATACAGATTTTCTCAAAATAAATGCTATATTTCTAAATGTCGACAAAGGATAATTGCGCTTTGAATGTGTTTCCATTAAAGACTGTTTTGGACAGGAGACTCATAACTCCCAAGAAATCTCATCCCGCGGGACTTGTTTGCAGGAAAACGGACGCTCAAACACTCCTTACAACACTCCGTATTCCTATTCTAATGTGGCAGTAATGATTATGAAGTATAATGCTAAGAAATATCCCGTCTCTTGTGTTTACACGTACCGCGCCATGTTTTCTCTGAGAGAAGTGGTCATGTGACCAGATATATTATGTTCTGTGACGTTTATTTTGGAATAAGTGTTCCATGACGCTTTTGCGACACATTTCAATATCGAAACATCTGAAATTCCTCCTCATTAAAGCGTAAAATCTTTTTTGCGATATTTGAGCGTTTCTTCGAAATTCAAGTTTCCATTACCAGTTTTTATTGCGCCATATAGATTTTGCGCATTTACAAGGGTAATGGAAATGCAGCTACAGTCTAACAGATGGTGAGTGCCATTGAAATTCCAATAATTTCCCCTCACTCTTAATTTAAAGTGTTTGTGAACTGGGGAGCTGGAAGCATCGGATGAACACGTAAACTCAAAGAAACGACCCTGTCACACTTAAGAACTGACATCCAAGATCAATTTGCTGTGAAACTAAAGTACTAACCACTATAATCCACTAAGCAGTCCTACTAGGACTCTAAAATAATGTCATATTGAATTGATGAAATAAAAGAGTACTGAACCTTTGTAAGGTTTTGTTTCGGAGTTGCCAGTGTTATGTAATTCAAAGAGTTCCTTTGAGACAACTATTAGACGGAACTTTCTCAGATTGTTGTTGAGTCAGGTGTTTCAAAATGTTTTACAGCCTTTTTTTTTTTTAACACCACCGAGACATCATCTCTCCATTGCCCTCCCTATCCTCTTTGCTTCCGTCTTTGTTGCTCCGTAGAGTTTTTCTTCAATTTGGGGCCGCTGCTTAGTTTCCTGAGAGATCAGTGAAATAAAGAAGTTGTTGAGGTGGAAAATACTTTACGCAGCATTTTACCCTGAAACCTGACAATGTCTTCACCCATAAAAGTAAAATGTGCCCACCTTTAGACCTTTTCCACCTCAACCTTATTAAGCTTAACTGTAGACAATGACTGGAAGAATAGTTGTCAAACCTTAAAAGGTATCAAAAGTCTAAATATCCCATTTCCATCTATGGGTTACAGAATGAGCACATAACAATAGTCCTCTGCTGATGGGGATTCCTACATTTTCAGTACCAAAAATCTAATTCTATACAGGCTGCTGACAGGGAACAATAAAGGCAGCTTCTTATCATAGTTTACCAGCCATTGTCCAAGACTCTGAAGTGTTGTGGGGAAGTAGTTAGGGATAAGGAACAACAGTTAGATGTTAGTAAAGAGTAAATGTATAAATGTGTCACCCAAGTTAGCATTAGTATACCGACAACTGGTGGTTGGTAGTGAAGTGGGTAGCACGTTAACCTTTTTGCTATAGTCGTAAAAGTTGATTTCAATATAGGCAAAAAATTCAATACGTTTAGATTTGTCATACTAGTTATTAGAGCTTTTGTCCCAATAAAATATTATTACGATACTTGCGTATACACCAATTCAATATATTGTTAACCTCATTTAATCAGATTCTAGTATCACAAGTATTGTGATTTGATGGTAAAGATTATTGTGATTTTATTTTCTTGATTTACCTTTTTCCAAAAACAAAAGTTGAATTACCATACGACCACATATGCAGACATGGTTAAGAAACAAAATACCAAAAAATTGTTTGATTCTGAAGAGTAATATTTATTTTTAATATTGCCACCAACTTAATTGTAATATCTTGTTAATCAATGTTTTTTTCTCCCACCATTACTAGGCAAATCATAATAAATTAATTTATGTTGGCTGAGACAAAGTTTACATTCTTACAGCACCATTTTCCCATTTGTCTACAACAAATCACAAGTGTAATACTATCCATTTTATTCAAAGCTGTTTGGAACAGAGACTCATATCGTATATAATATATTGCAAACAATTGTATTGACCATGAAGAGACAATATATATTCATGCAATCTTGTTTTGGTTTTTGTTTGTTGACAATGTAATTTCAAATAAAATGCAGTTATTGAAAACAAATCACATACACACTACACAAAAACTCATAAGGGTTGTGTAAGGCTTTCCTTAAGAGGACAATGGTGCATCTTGTTACTCTGCCTAACGCCAAGTCGATCCTATCATGGCTGAAGAGGCACTGGGACAAAAGGGTGCTTTGACTGAATTCATTTGTCTCGGCTGCCTGTTTCATTGATTCCTCATCTGACTTTACTTGACCTTTATCTGACTGAGGTTTTTGCTGGTTACGCCTGCGTCGTGATCTTGAAAATCAGTCATTCAGTGGTGTTCTGTATTGATTATATAGATTGGTGCTTCCTTTTACCCACTCTTCTGTTTAAAATAGGACACAAAATCTACAGACCATTACTTGTTAGTGAAAAACGT
Source organism: Gouania willdenowi (assembly GCF_900634775.1). Taxonomy (NCBI): domain Eukaryota; kingdom Metazoa; phylum Chordata; class Actinopteri; order Blenniiformes; family Gobiesocidae; genus Gouania; species Gouania willdenowi. The sequence goes on from NC_041046.1 coordinate 34,438,883, forward strand.
GTTTGTTTTTGTCACAAAATGTGTTAATTAAATTAAGTAAATAAGCAATTCATTATCGTGTGTAAATGGAGTAACATGGGATGGATTTTGCATGGATTGAATATTGTAATATGTCTTTATAAGCTGTTTTTATAAGTTTATTGAGCACATGCTTTTATAATTCTTCAGATTTACTATGAAGCCTGAAACCTATATGTTGGTTCCTAGCATGAAAAACATAATTTTATGTTGTGTTATTTTTTACTTTAAAACTGTATAGCATTCCCACTATTGTATTTCCGTAAACTTTATTAATATAGAACACATTTTTGTCCAAAACCTCAACTCGTCCCCAAATTTAGTCAGATTTTACCTCACAGCATACCAAGGACACTCTTACTATCTTCTGCCTTTTTCTGAAGTTTAACAGTTTGTGATTAATTGGCAACATTAAATGGGATTTTTTTTCCATTCAAACATATTGGAACAGTAACATCATACTGATTTGGAGGAGTATACTGAGGGTTATACTGATTCTGAGGGTTAATTCAGACTCCGACGGGTTTTACTTAGGTTGCAGATGGCCCCTTCAAAATAAAAGCTGAGACGGACTGGCCTGCACTCCCTTCCCAAACCACAGCCTCGACTTCAACTCCCTTGTCTGCCCAGACAGAAAAGTGGACATCTGTTAAAGGCAGAAGTATCACCAAATCACAAACCCAGTTTCATGTAAAACTGAACAATCGATTTGCCCCACTGCTGAACGACCTAAGATCCGTTCTAATGAGGGCATCACACAACCTTCTAGAACTGTGAGGACTGAAAGTGCTTCAGGAAAACAAAAGCTACATGGTCAGCCAAAGTGACGACCTGCTAAAAACTGAGTTGTTTGCAGCCTAAAGTATCCCGATACCTGCAGTTCGCAAAGGAGATCTGAAATTCTCAAAGATTTACTCTGCGGATAAATTTTTGTTTTCGGCTTGTGCTGCCCTTTCACTAAATTTTATAGAAGATTTTCAGATTTCTTGGGAACGTCATCTTTGTAGAGCAGATGGACTGTGTCTAAACAAGACTGGAGTGAAACTTTTCACATCCAACTTTTTTTACTTCACCAATCACACTGCTATCAGTCGTGATAAAGACAAAGGACAACATGTACCATAAGAGAACAAAACAACAAGGAAAGAACATGGTGTCGATGAGCTTCCATCAAGAAATGAAAATCAAAATTGCCAAAATGAAGGGGTCAACCCACCCCCCATATTTTAGGACCCAATTGCTTCACCCCAAAATGCACATACTTCCACCTCATCCAGCTTCTCTCCAACCCCTGCCTTCTTGGATTTAACTGCCCAGATGAATGAGCTGGTTCTTGCTGGCACAGGACTGACTCCCCACCTTTTATCCCACCACGGTCCCCACCATGGCTGATAAGATAATTATCCAAACAGCCAGCTGTGTTCAATTTAGAGTCCAGACTGCAATACCTCTATTTGTAGGAAGAACCAGAAAAAGTAAGGTCCTTATGGAGCTACACAGCTTCTTTAATTCCTGTGGTGACACGTAACAGGTGCAATTGTTAAATTAAAAAGAAACAAAAAGCTTAAAATATAATAAATTGACTACTAAACTGGTCCATGCTTTTATCTCCTGCAGACTGGACTATTGTAATGGTCTTCTGACAGGAAGCTGGTTCAGAACGCTGCAGCTCAGGTCTTAACCAGAACAAAGAGGTCAGAGCACATTACTCCAGTTTTAAAGTTTTACACTGGCTCCCAGTCAGCCTCAGAATAGACTTTAAAGTTCTGCTGCTGGTGTATAAATCCATGAATGGGTTTGGTCCAGAATACATCAGTGACATGTTAGTCAGGTATGAACCCAGCAGGTCTCTCAGATCTATGGACACAGGTCAGATAGTGGAGCCCAGAGCTCACAGTAAACATGGTGATGCTGTTTTTAGTTGTTATGCTGCAAAGAAGTGGAACAAACTGCCAGCAGAGCTGAAGTCAGCATCTAATGTGAACATTTTTAAATCAAAGTTAAAGGCTTTTTTTTTTCTCTACTGCGTATGATTGAGAGAGAGATTTTTGGTCATGTTGCTGTTGATGTACAGTGTTTGTTGATGATTGTAAATGTTTTTTGCTGCCCATTTTAATGTTCTTATTGATTTTAAGCAGTTTAATGTTTTCCGTTGCACTTTTTGATCATGTAAAGCACATTGAGTTGCCTTTGCAAATAAATTAGCCTTGCCTAGTGTAGCAAATCAAAAAAGGTAGGATTACCACTGTGAAAATTGCTCTTGGAAGCACTTGTTCTCACCAGTTTTCTTATCAGACTCTCGTAGTCACAGCAGGGTAGCAAATGCGAGACAGATACCCACACGCCTCAGACAAAAGCTGAACAATCAGACATTGATATTCAATTAAAAATTCATAAGCTGGTTGGGAAGATTCATAGATTTTGAACTCTCAGCATGTTTAAGGATGTTTGAAAATGTTTATGTTTTACAGCTGACAATGTGAGAATGGGAACAGTGTGCAAGCATATTTCTACAACAGAGGAACTTTCACTTTGTCTGGGGTAGCTATCTTTAGTCCCTCCTAAATGTCCTTTTCCGACAAATTACTTAGTATTGTTGAATTTTTTAGTCTCTCCAAGTTTTATTGGAAAAAATGAAGACAGACTGGCTAACAGCAACATTTTGTGTACCAATAACTTTTAATGAATAATATAATATCAATTACTGTCTACAAGATCATGAAGCAAATCCTCAATATCTTGTAACTTATTTTTTATATTTATTTATGCTGAAGCATACAATGTTTTTGGGCTGCTAAATGCAGGGTCAGCTCAGCTGTGCTTTGCATGCTGACCTCACCATTCTGCAGTTGTTGGTTACATTTATTTGTTTTTTGTTTTTTGTTTTTTCGAGCAAGTACAAGATAACAAAAACAAATGGAACAAAAAACTGTGTACAAGGAAACTCCAACAGAGAAAATCTATCAGAGACATTCAAACTATATGAGATCCATGAACACTTACTGTATAATTGCAATAATACGTCTGCTCAAAAGAGAGTTGGAAGAAAAAAGGACTTACTGAATACATACCATTTTCACCATATTGCTTCTGTCCGATTGGACTTCTAAAAATACACAAAAGGTACTGACAAAAACGGATGTTTTTTTAATTAGAGTTCAATTAAGGTGCAGGAAAGAGAGTGAGTCTGTAACGGGCGTTTTCCTGCAATAGAAAGCCAGTCAGCACTAACAGAGCCTTTCTCATAAAAGATGGAAAGGTTGGTTGTTGAGCATTCAAATGAGACACTTAAGTTCATTATCATTTCTGATGAACTGGCACTCTGACGACTGCACCAACATGATGCATACTGTGCATGGATAATGTTGGTGATGTTGGAGCAAAAAAAAAAAAAAAATGTTCTTTGCTTAATGTGATATTTTAGTAATAGTTCATGCTTTACATTACGTGGGCGCCTGCTGTCATCATAGGTGTCATTTTGAAACATAATGGCAGTATCGCAGTATATAAACAACCCATTATATGTATATGTTGTGCTCATGTTAAATATTGATTGTACAGATAATTATAACGGGAAAAGGTACTGTGAATTACAAAGCAATTTACAAAACATTAAATAAAAGTGCCTCTGTAGAGATTAAAATTCAATGTTCGTTCTAATGATGTTCACAATAGTTAAACATTTTGGCAAACACCTTTTAAAGGTAAATCATCACAAACACTGAATTCACTGTAATTACAACACTTAATTGTATCAAAGAAGCCTCTGCTACTGTCTGTGGGCTGAATGAATCTTCTAATACTCAGTATGTAAATCAATGCTGAACTAAAGAGACGCAACCTTAAGCCTCGGGCACACGCATAAAGCAAGAAATCACAGTGATAATATAGAATATTTTACCACCGTTAAAATGAAAAAAGTGCTGGGCCACATGAGGTAATTCACTATTAATAACAAAGATATCAGATATTATTCGCTCTTGTTGATCCATAATGTCCCAGATTAGATGACGTGGAGTGTGTCAGCAGAGCTATTGGTCCAGGTGGATTATGTCCAGGCTGACTTCACTTGCAGAAAATCCAAAACCAGCTAATTTATCAGCAGAGGTGAAAGTTACGGATTACAAGTACTCACGATACTGTCATTGAGTTGCCATTATTAGGTACTTGTACTTTTTAAAATAAGTAATTAGTTACATCTCTAAACTCAACCTTTTGACTAGATAAATTTTTTTTAGTTTTAAAAAGATCAAACGACGGACATTGTGAAACTAAAAAATGAAATGACCAGACAACAATCAAATGAATCACATCATAGCCTCCCAATCAAATTAAACATAATGCACGGCGCCAAAACAGCATTGAATGGAAGTTATTTTCTCAGTTTTAGAGTTCATGAATTTAGCTATACTTGGAGCCTGAGAATTTGGTTTTATTTGAAATTTAATTCAATGACGTCTTTTTTTTTTTTTTTTTTTTTTTTAAATTGTACCTTTTGAGAAACCTTTTATTTCATCAAATGCAGTATTTTTTTTATTTTTTTTTTAAATAGTATGTAAATGGCAGTGTGATATGTTATGTAGTTAAAATTTTCACTGTATATTTTATTGTATATTTCCTGTAATTTGTATTTTTTTAGGGTCTGTCCAGGGACCACCAATGAAAAATGGCCTTCTGGCTAAATCTGGTAGTTCTGTATGGATATTAATGTACGCTGTCACTGTTAAAAATAAATCAATAAATAAATCATACAGGTGCCTTTGTGGAAAATAAATTGAGTTCCAATTGTACAAAATTTCATCTCTTCCTTTTTAAGTTTATACATGAGATGTTTACTGTATGCCAGGGAACCGTGGCAAGATTGATTACCAAAAATAAATGTGGGGGGGTGAAAGTAACTCGTAACTTTTACATTGAGCTACTTTTTCTTTTATATGAGTATTTTATGTATGACTGACTTGTACTTGAGTAGATTTTCAATTAAGTAACAGTACTTCTACTAGAGTAGGATATATCAGTACTCTTTACACCTCTGCTTATTAGTGTGCTTGTTTTACAGTTTGATCTATTTGAAGTTAGTTTAGTTTAGGGTTGGGTGAGAGAAAAACACAATATGGGGAAAAGATGACAAAGTCACCTCCTGTTTTTAATTAGCAGGAAAGCCAGAGCATTGGAAAAAAAACACGTTAATGTGCTGGTAACTTTGAACAACAGTTGAGGTTCAAACGATGTCTGGAGCATTTTTCAAAAGCATGATCCTTTCTCACCTCTCTGTGCTGTTAACACTGTGAGGGAAAATACAGAGGGATGTTTAGTAGTGGTTCACTTGATATTGCAGTATTGATTTCACTTTACTCTCCAGACACATTTATTATGCTCTTAATGTAACAAGTACAAATAAAAGAAAAAAAATAAATCACAAACGCAACTTTTTTTTTTTTTTAAGGATTTTGGGAAGAAACGTAAAGGGTTTTTAGACCAACCGTTAAGTGATAGTTCAAGGGCTGTTGGATAAGAAAAAAAATAATTGTACCAATAACATTTCCATTGTTATCTGCAATCATAATAATAGGTGAGCAACAAATAATTGCCATTATGTGGTGTCTGTGATACAATACCCCTGACACCTTGGTTCTATAGGTACAAAAATCAGAAGAATAAGGTTTTTATATTTGTACGCCCACGACTCAAGGAAAGGTTTTTTTTTTTTTTTTCATTTCAAACCTTCTAATAGAGCCTTCCAGAAAAAAAAAAAAAACACAGAATAAAAAAAAAAGTCAAGTAAAAACCACTATAGTAGAGTTAGAGATGTCCGTGAATAAAACTTAGGCACATTGTTTAATGTAAAAATGCAGAATTTATCTGGTTTTTGTCACTTAAATTAAATCCTCTTAACAGCACTAATGTAGAGGCTATATAACGCTTTTTTTATACTACAAACAGCTACATTTTGTAACATTATATTATCTTACTAACCTGATTCAGAACAAAAACAACTTGAGACCATCCAAACATACTCACCTGTAGAGTATGAAATATGATGCACCCAAGACCAGTTGGCAGTCCATCATGAAGAGGAACAAAAAGTTAACAGAAAAAGCAATACGGTCAGTTCCAAAAGTTTGTCACAATCTAATCTGATGTACATGATTTGGTTTTGTAGTGAAAACTACTGTACCCCAAAGGAAAGTCCACCTAAAGCCAGAACTCTCTCTATCTGAGACAAGGTTTCTATCCTCTGTCAACTTTAATGCTGGCAACCATTAAACACCCAAAAACCCCTCCTGTACCTGCTTATCTTGTTGCTGAAGCATATCCTAGCTTACTCAAGTGTAGACAGTATTTTTCCCAGACAGTTTAACCTTTCACTGCAGAGTTAACCTATACAAAGACCGACAGTGACATAAAAACATTTCCTTCTTTTATTTTCACGATCTAAAATGGCAATGAACCTAATGCACGTCTTTGGAATGTGGGAAAAAAAAACAAAAAAAAAAAACTAAAAGAAACCAGCACATTCTTAGGTAGAATAAGACACAGCCTTGAACCCATGGCCTTCAGAGTAGAGTTTAGATTCTTAGTCTCGGACCTCATTTTCCCGCTCAGCTGTTGGGCCAGGCTTCATTTTTAACTTTCTTTTTTTTTATAAATCTCTATTACATTAATATTATATTTTAATAAACACAATAACACTTCTATATCGTTGTGGCATCATTTCTAAAGTGATTTCTGTTAGTAGTGGAACGGGATAGTGATGGCTTTGTGTTGCGTTTTGTTGTTCAGCGCTCACGTTCACTGAATGTTATTTGCTGATTTTGCTCATTCCTCACTTGCTGCTGGAGCGCAGGGAACAAATATGATTGCGTGCTTCAGACAGATCTGCGCTCCACGCCCGGTCTGGTCTGCTATGCTGTAACGGACTGGGTTCTATGTTCTGTTTATGTTCCACTTGTGTGTACTCAGTGTTTAACTAATACTGAGATTTCCCATGGTTATGTGCAGCTTTCTCTGCCAATGTGTCTTTGTTTACATGTGTTCTGAGTGTTGATTGGCTGGGAGGATGGGGAAAAGGCGGGCGTAAGCGGGAAAAGAGTGAACAATTCTGTTCCCACGGTAGTGTGAGTGTAAGATGGTGTAAGACGGTTCTTTGTGTGTTTGATTGTTTATTTTTGGCGTGTTACTACGACCTCTTAAAGCCTGTAAAACTGTGATAACTGCTCGAGTCACGTCATTACAATACCTTTTGGGCTGCAGTGAGTGTTTGCGCGCCCCCCCTCGCTGCGCGTGGCACCACGCTACTAATCTACCGGCTGCTATACGTTCAATAAAATAATAATTTACGCCGGGTTTGCTTCGGGCTCGGGCCTACAATTTAAGTTAATGGGTCGGGGTCGGGTCGGGCTTTATGCCTGCTGGCCCGAGTCGGGCTGGATTTTTTGGGCTCGATCTAAACTCTACTTCAGAGAGGTCCCAATGCCTGCTACACTGAGTCACCCACCAGTATACAATCTAACATGCCTGTTACACGCTAATATTGCCTGTCTTCACTTACACTGCCACCACACCCTAATCTGAGTCTAAAAATGCCTGATTTAAAATGCATTTTTTTCCCTGACATGTACAAAAATCAATTGTGGTGTTTACACAACAAGAAAGAGCATTGAAGCCTTGCATACAGTGAAAATCTAAAACTCTGTAGTAGAATCTTTGTATTTTGGTGGGCTAGTTCAATTACAGGCATGGCTGACTTTTAGCTAATAAACAATTATTTGAATATATCTTTAAAAACTGTAAACACAGTATTGAAGGCACAGGTACTGCCTCTGATCAAAACACGATGTTTCTCACAATATAAGTATCTTTATTCCAACATTATCTGCTCAGTCAACAGCAAAGTATAAAATCTCATGGGCTTTGTGTAACTTAGATGCAGTATGCATCAGCAACAGTCATATGGATTTGTTTTTTTCTCCAATCAAAAATGCATTGAGTTAGTTTTGGGGTATTTTGCTGGAAAAGTATGTTACAACACTGCTCTATTGGTCTAATTCCAGACTTTTAAATGAGCTAAACCTTACACACACATAAGTACACATACCTCTAATCTCTATGACAGTGTATAGATCAGTTGCAGTGATCACTGTCTTCATCCACAGAGTTGCTTAATGCCTAAATCTCTTTGTAACTGGCAAGGAATCACATAATTGGCTGTGGTTCATTTGCTCACCCGCCTGTGTCTTCTCACTAACAGCAGTCTTTAATGAATCAGTTTCACAATGTATAGAGCCTTTGGCAATGTGGGGGTCAAGGGGGAGGGAACAAATCTGACTGCTGAGAAACAGCCTTGGCTGAATGCGTCTAAGTCCACACGGTCTGAGCCTCAAGTCACGGACTTCATCAAAAAAGCAACCGCTTCCTTTTCTCCTTAATAACCATTGGCCAGCTGTGCCACTGCGCTCAACGTCTCCTTCGAAAAATGTGCAGTGCAATATTTATCTCTTTTATCAGGCACACACACACACACCAATACACACATCACAGATAAATACTACCTCACCTCCTTTTCGCCTCCTATATCTTTATTTTCTCTAACCCATAATGCTGTTAGTGTCCCCACACCGTATCCATGGTACCCGAAATGCATCTTTAGAGGCTGAACCTAATGGTAACCTAAGCAAATAAAAAAAATGCTCACTCTTGTTGGTTCCCTGCGATTGTTGTTAGAGACAGTTGGAGATATAATATCTGAGCATTAAACCACAAGGACTATTCATTCATTAATAATTTAGTATTATAACCTAATTCTGCTACTCTCACTATTTGGGATCTTAGTAAATTAGAATGTATTAATTCCTGCTATAAAAAATTATTATATTATTCCACCTTCCCCATAAATGTTACAAATCTACTTGTATACTTGGCATTCTCTAATTCAGGGGTTCTCAAAATTTTTGGATCCATGGACGCCTTATACTGTAGCCTAGGGGAAAAAATCTTTTAATTATCCAGTTATAATCTTTACATCACTTAAATACAGTTTTCACAGCCATTTGTACAACTAAATGCCATATGAATTATCTATTTATTAAACTTTTCACCTTTAAACTGCAACCCAGATAATTTTTTTTATTATAAAAATCATAGTGTTTGCCTCATAAATCAAAGAATACAACATAATTTACTACAAAAATAAAGGAGAAAAGGTCAAAACTATAGCTTGAAAGTTTGTCTTCATCTCCACTATGAACGTCCATTTTTGACATTGTTGTGCATTGCATTGTGGGAAATGGAGTCATGGAGACGAGTGAATAGAAGTGTTTTTACTTTATTCTAAAATCACATGGTAGACTAGGAACTAACTACAACAAAAATGGTGTCAAGTGAATTATTCTCCTTGTCTGATGAAGAAAAACTAAAAAAGAAAATCATGGTAAGCTTCAACTAAAAACACTTCAATACATTTGTTTAAGGGGGTAGCAGCTTTTAGTAACATTAATTGCATTATTAATCCTATAGTACTGTAGAAATTTGTTGACTTACAGTTATTAGAAGTTCAATTAGGATACAATGGAAAAAATATTCTTTTTTAGGGATGAGGATAAAATGGCATCCTAATATTACCTTTATAAATAAAGAAGTCTCTTTGTAAAAGCATATCTTCTTTCAAAATACACTAAACATTGTTGTTTAGATCCAACTAAATAAAAAATACAACCACTCTAGTAGTTTTGTGATCTTATTTTTTTTTTTTTTTTCTGGGAAGACTTGTTGTATTGTTCTAGTATAGCCTTGAATAAAAATCAAAAAAACTTAAATTATTTTTATGCAAAGTTTAGTCAAATCAATTTCACAATATAAAATTCACACTTAATACTTATCTGCAACTTTCACAAATACAAATTTAAATTGAAATTGATACATTGGCGCAGCTATATGCTTTGTAAAATATCACTGAAGGACTTTTTACAGTGTACTCAATATTTGCTTGCAAAGTTGCAAATTGTTAAACCTATGAACTTAAGTTTGAACTGAAATCAATCTTTTTCTTTTTTTTTTTACTATTTATTTCAAACAAAAAATACGTTAGATATTAAAGTCCTAAAAAGAAACCTCTAGAATCAAGAAGAACAGAAACATATACACATACAGTAAATGCCTTGTTTTAGAATCTGCTGCAGTGTTACTCGTCTCCTTTTTCGGCATGTACAAAAAAAAAACCCAAAAAAAATGTAAAAAAAAAAACAAAAAAAAATGTAAAAAAAAAAAAAGTGAATGTAACCATGTCAGAAATAAACTGAATAAATAAAAATAAATAAAAGTGATAAGCAGAGGGTTAGAATACATGGCTCACAGCAGCACATCGGAGAGCCAACTCAGCTGATTTAGTATGTCAACTTGTTTAATTCACCATGTTCCCTGTGTTGGCCAGACAATCTATGGAGACAGCCTCAAACCAGCCTCACTGACAGGGAAGGCAATGGCAGTTGGGGGTCTGCCCACTGCATCTCTGGTTATGACACAACTGTCAATCACATGGAAAAAAAAAGCACAATATGTAATCCTAGGAGCTGTTGAGCTGGTGTTCCTGCCAAGGAGAGCCATGAAGGTGATTTTCTTTGTCAGCACAGCAACCCACATTTTAAATTACTGATTCTAACAGCCTAGTGTTTTCACTGTTGGCTGTTTTTCATATTTCGGATATTTTCGTATTTTACATTGATATTTCAATTATTTGAGGTATGTTTGGCAATTTATATAGCTATAGTCATATTCCTTATGACGCAGGACATTAGCACTGTTACAGTGAGGCTTTTTCTACATTATGGAAATTGCTGTAAAATGCACTCAGGCGTGTGCAATATTGTTATGCACGCAAAATATCACATATTTTCTCTATTTGAATTAGTTTTATACAATATAATGATGCCATTAAATGAAATACTTCAAAAGTTGGGTACAATTGGAGCTAAAAGAAAAAAAATTAAAAAGCTAGACATTTAAATTTCATGTATTTTGCTCGTTTTTGACAGTATACATTTGTAATGCAGGTAGAGGAAATATAGAAATTGGAAAGTGGACCTCATTTGATATGCTCCTTTGTTAGGAAAATAATCCCCTTAACGCTGGGTGGAAATCAATTTACCTTCTTTGTAATAAAATCAAAGGATCTCAATGCCTTTGGATGGGAGCGATAAAGTCTCTTTAGGATGTAAAGGATTATTTTAATTGGCATGGAAAAGCCTTTCCTTTCTTTCCATTGGCACAATATACAGGTTTTGGAGAAGTGTTGTCATTTCAATCCATTTTGAAGACAGAGCTAATTCCAAATATTACCTAATTCCTTTAGGTATAGAATATTATACATTCTGTGAAAAAAAAAAAGAAATAAAAAAAAAAAGACCTAAAATGGGGTGATAAAGGAGTGCATGAATGAAAAATATATCAAGATTATTGTCATCAGTGACGGCGATTTAACCCAATAAATAAATGACATTGAATGAATGAAATTTGGACTTCACTTTGGCACTACATTCTTCAAACTCAATCACTACCATCAATCATACATGATGAAGTGTGATTCCTGGCAAGAGACAGAGATGACTTCCCACCCTATGCCATTTTATACCAGTAAATCCTTTTATTTCTTTTAAACTGTCAGGCTTTGATAGGCTACTTTATCCCTGGTCTCACACAGCTACAGTTCTTTACGATGTAACCAGACAGAAACAACCCCTTATCCTTAAATTAGATTAGCATTTGCTATTGTTTTAAGAGGCAGCACTTTTGTAGTATAGCTAAAATTTTGGGGCTAATCAGAGGCGTTGCAACAGGGTAGGCAACACACGCAATTGTCTCGGGCCCAGGAGCTGAAGGGGTCCCCGAGGGATGGCTGACAGTCAATTTCAATGACAAAATAATGTAACTGCTTTGAGACGCTGCAACGACATCAAATCGGAAATCCCCCTTTCTGAGTAGTCACCGGCTAGCTGCTAGTAGGGGGCCCCAACAGACGAAAGATATTACCGACAACTTGAAACCCCCCCGGACACATTACAATGACACGTCGGGAACCCCCCACTACTCATCAGAGCATATGAAAAGAAAAAAAAAAAACCAGAAAAGGATGAAAAGAGAAAAAGTGACAGTGGTGAATGAGAATGTGTATGCTGTGCGTGTTCCGTTATTAAAAAAAAGTTTGTCCCAGTAGCTATGTCCTAAACTCCCAGTCATCCACCCAGCACCAGAAACTGCAAATTTAAGTCCGTGTAAAGTGAATTCAGCCATTTTCTTCTAAACACATTCACAAAGTGTGTTTATAAGTGTGTATTCATAAGTCTTGTTGCCAATGGCTGTGTACATACTGTACATTCATAGCCACACAATAAGTTAGTCCTTTGCTGCCAATGATATTTTCTCCCAGAATAAAGTATTTGTTGTCAAATGGTAAAACTGATACCAGCATCAATCCTGCTGTCAGTTTAGTCTAGACTATGGCTAATTTGTATTTAAAATTGAAAGATAATATAGTGATAGGTCCATAAATGTTCTGCTATAGCCTAAATGTTGCATTAAATAAAATGTTAACATGAAGCGTTAAAGTTGTTACTGCAAATGAATGTTCATTAACTATTCCATACAGATCTGAAATGTTGAGTGTTTGTGTAGCATGCACAGTTCTTTACTTTACTTTATGCAAGCTAAACAAATGCATTGTGCTCCTTCCTTTTTTCTTCCTCATGGTGCTTTTAATTTTTTTTTACTTATTTATGAATGTTTTGGTTAGTGACTGAACTGATCTATTAATCTCAGTTTTGTGCTTTCTAAAGTTGATAGGCATGTGTGCAGTTGGCATTGCCTGAAAGTTGGCTGTGAAATAAGCCAAAATACAAACACTTAGGGAAGTTAGGTACACAATCACACTGCACATGGCAGCATGGACATTGTTATTCAGTTATTTTCACCAGTGGTAATTTGTTGTGCATTCCACTCTATTTCTTTGACTATTTCACAAACAAGAGAAGCTTGGTGAATCCCGCCATTATGAGCTCTGCCAGTCGAGGATAAAAGACTTTGTCAAATAGCTACAGAGACCTTTCAGGAGATTAGCTTGTTGGTTAACCTTCCGTTACATGATGGAAAAACAAAATGTATCCAAGTGTCCCTGGCAGATCGTTTGCTCCAGTGCTGATGATTCCCCTGCGCCGGCACCAATGTTCAATGACTGTGAGGTTTGGGAGAGGTGTTGAATGGACTAGGACTATTTACACCTCCTATAAAAAGTGTAATGTGCATCTGGAAATGCTTTACTGATGATAAGCAAGCTGATCGTGCCCTTGTATTTACAAGTACTTGACGTGTGCATCTGTTGGTTCTGTAATTGGATCTCGTGTTTTATGAGTTTGTTGCAAAATAAGGACAGAACAGGTGAGGTGAAGTGATGCCAACTGTGAATGGTTGTTGTTGTAGTACTCCATACACATGGGTAGGTGTAGATTCACAAGCACCCAGAGAATTGTAGCTTTTTTTTTTTTTGTTTCAAGAGCAAGAGTTGTCCTCTGAGCCAATTTAATAGCTAGGTGTCATGATCAGAGAAGAAGAAAATGACAATTTCAACATAGTCTCTCCAACACAAGCATGCTGCAGAATGCATTTCTGCGTGGTCGACCTTTTGGTGCGGATCTGATGATACAGTGTGCCAAATCCCCTACAGAGCTGCTCAGTTGACTTTTATTTTCTTGTCATATAATGTGCAGAGACCTTGCATTGCTTCGCTGATAGTGGGATCCCTACGTTGTATTTTGCATTAATGGACCTCAATCTAGTGACAAAAATCTTTACTTTCTTTCTTTAAAAACTGTAAACTCATCATCATCCACCAAACGGTTCCTGTTTAAAGAGAATTTTAATAGACCATCATTTTATTACATTGCACCATAAGCAGTAGAGGTGAGTATTGGCAAGGGTGTTGCAATATGATACACATCACGATACGATATTATCGCAATATTCTACCCAGTTAAAATTAAAATTAAACGTAGAGATGAAAAATCAAGTTGCTGTATATGTTCATCAGAATATATTGATCATTCAGAGGACTAATTATTATTTATTACTAGTGTTTTTGCACATTTTCACTGAAAAAACAGAAAATGCAGTGTTACATACTGTCATCATAACGTAAAGTGCAACAATTTCCTTACACTGAAACTACTGTGTAGAAGTCTCAAAGTAACCATGACAACATGACAGCATTGTAACAACTGTAAGTGAGAACATTAAGGATAAATCACCCTGAGTTACTGACAATGCACAAAAATAAGAATAAAATAATTTATCCTATTGTATCAGTTTAAGCACTGATCTGAACACACAAAGCATTGTAACCACCACTGAAATATTGCACAAATACACAAAAATATTGATTCAATTTAAAAAAAAAATAAAAAAATTTTAAAAAAAGTCGGCACCCAAAAAATTGCGATCTATCGTGACATTTTTTTCACACCCCTAATAAGCAGAGGTATATCAGAGGTCAGATTCAGCTAAAATAAAACAAAGTTAAATATTGACTTGTTAGCAGGAATTCATTTTGTGGGAGGATTTCATATACCATGACGGGTATTTAATTTTATAAAATAGGTAAATATTACTCATTATTTGTCAGTGTGTCCAGCCTAAACCCATTCTAAATTCTATCTTTGGTACAGTCACTGACTGTTTTAGAATCTTGGCCTGGCATTAAAATTCATGACGAAGAAAAAAAAAAAAAACTAACTAACACGGACACCGCAGGAAAATAACTGCCATCATTGTTTAGCGAGGAAAGGTCAGAAGAGAAATGACTGTTCACTCATTACAAGGCTCCCAGGGAAACATTTTAACTATTTTAATAAGTGTCAGAGAAGTTATTACAAGTGACGGTTACTTTTGTCTCCAGTGAGTAATGCACTTCTCTACAAGGACCTAATGGAAGGTGTGTAACATATTAGATTAAAGCCACGGCGTTAAAAAAAAAAAAAAAAAAGGAAAGAAAAAAAGAAAAAAAAAAAAAAGCCACGACGTTTCTCGCTCTTGCTTTATATACAAGCAATTTTCCACAAACGATTTACTCTGTCTCCTGGTTCATTAGGATTCCTCTTTATGACAATATATCCAGACAGGAATTGAAATGGTGCTGGATTCATTCTCAGTGTAAAAACTATGCCTTAATTTCAGTAAAATACATGTATTATGAGAGACAATTAAAACAAAAAGTCCTGCAACTTGTTTGGCTTGAGATGGAACTAAATCAAACGTGGAAAACAGCAATATTGTGAGAATTCTACTAAGAAGATAATAAATGTGGACAGTTAATAAAATAAATTAGATATATGAATATAGAAAAATTAGATAAGACTCCTTGTAGGTATAATAATATAGAAACTCGCCATTCAATCTACTCTTCCTTGGCACTTTATAAATGAACTACTGAAATACTGAGGCAATTATGTAATAGTAAAGCAGCCAGCTGTTTAATTACGCCCTTAGCTCCTATATGTCTCATCTATTACAGCATGTTGATTTCCTTTAAATAGTTGTTTTTCAGAAGCTGTAAGACCCAATGTCTTGAGCAGCTTTTTTCTTTTCAAAAGCACTTTTTATAACAAAAGTTAATGAAATACTTTTATCTCTTTCTAAATCAAGCCTGTTACTGCATTTTGAATGTTATAACTTTGACTATCACAACAGAAGAAAAACAAAAAAAAACATCCAGGTGTCATTTACCACTTCCTCGTCATTCTTTCATTTTTTATTCCTGTTTTATTCCTTTATTCCTAAAGTGGGTGGAGTTTGGTATGATGACAATAATTCACTATCATTGGTGGGGGAAAAGCTTTTTTTTCTTTCATGAGCTTAGAGGTGTGAATTAAAGTGCAAAGCAATGATATGGGTGCAGAGCCAAGCTGAGGTCTGGTCCCCATCCTGCAGGATTAAAAACAAAAAGAAATGCGTCCACAAAACCAAAAGCTTGTATTTTATGTTGCCTCAACTCCGCCACCATGTTTTTTTTTTATTTTATTTTAAACTCAGTCCAGTCCAGATCCAATGATCAAGATTTAGGTTGGAAAGAACTCCCTCAGCTCTTGACACAGTTTGTGATTTAGAACATGTCCCTACTTGCTTGACAGCAAGGCATGATCAGGCCTTTCTTCCCCTTTTGGTCAGTAGAAAAATGCATCAGTTGCTGTTTAAAGAGTAACTAAAGCCCTGCTTTCTCCAAATTACAGTCCATACTATTAAATCTCCAATGAACACTATGCTATGCTAACTAGCTACTCATTACTCAATATACCACTTTAATAGGGCTGGGCAATTTTGCCAAAAAAAAAAAAAAAAATTCAGATTTTTTAAAGAAAAAATTGAGTTTTGATTCGATTTTTTTTTTTTTAATTATTTTTATAATGCACTTAAAAATCACTGCAGACAGACATATTGTCAATAGTGTTACTTCATTGCTGTGATTATCCTCAAGAGTTAAAAATACATAGAACAATCCCGAAATAACAAGTAAATGAGGTTCTGTCATTTCAAGCTTTAACCCAGGTTTAAGCAAAAGTCCAACAGCAACTTAACAGTAGCTTAAATTTTCTGATTAAAAAAAAAAAAATAAACAACGACATATTTTATAACATAACATTACAATTAAAAAATTAAAAAAAACTCTTCCCTTATCATTTCTGCATTGTGCGAATAAAAAAATTAACATGCCTGTAGCACACATATAGCCTACTAAAAGGGTAAACACATGTAAACAAAGAGCGGGCTGGCTCACATTGGAACGCGAAAAAAAAAAATTTGAATTTTTTTTTTTTTTTTTAAACTAAGTAAATATTCAAATATATATTTTTGTTTTTTTTCTAAACTCAAATTTGCAAAATAAAAATCGTTTTTATCTACAAATTCGATTAAATCAATTTTTTTTTGCCCAGCCCTGCTCTCAAGCCAACCTACTCACCACCGATTGTAGAGCTCACAAGTGCTCGTTTTTATTTAAAAAGGGGCGGGGCTAACAGTGCTTGTTTGTGACACAAGATGGTCCCAAGAAATCACATGACCTCATTTGCAACCAATAGCAAAATGTAATTGCAATAGCCAGTTTCAACCCATAGAGGGCAGTCACTCTGACATTTTACAACTAAATATGACAAATTGAAATACTTTGACTAAAATGTTGAGAGGTGGACCAGGATCAATCAACAGCACTACTTCATATCCAAATACATTTGTATTCAGCAGAAAAAAAAGTGGGTTTGGGGTTTAGTTACTCTTTAAGTTGTTTGGTTCCCAGGCATTAAAACATGGGATCATGTGTCAATTCTAAACTTCCTATCTCTCTTAATGGGTACCATTAACTCTGACTTCATCTAGATGACATTAGTGAAAGACTCACATTTACCTGGGTTTCAAATAATGAATATTTAAATGTACTTCACATGTATTATTGTGTCTTAAAGCTGCTTAACCTAAAAACTAACTTGATTTAAAAAATAAAAATAAAAAAAAATGTACCTGTATGTCAGGGGTGACAAAACACAGTGCTGGAGGGCCAGTAGTCCACCAGGATTTCAATGTCTCCCTGTTCCAACAGTCCAGAGCTCCTGAAGTAGCTTAGCAGAAAAGCTTCTTCTTCTTCTTCTTCTTTTGGTTTAATGGCATGTTGCAACCAGGACTTATCAGGTGCATACCACCACCTATGGGCGACTGCTATTTACTTCAGCATTTGTCTTTTTCTAACCTAAAAGGTGACTGCCCTCTATGGGTTACTATTTTGCTATTGGCTGAGATTGGTGGTCTGGTGGCTTCTCGTGTCATGAACCACCACTGTTGGCCCCGCCCCTCCAATAAAAACTAGCACATGTCAGCTCTGCAATCTGTGGCAAGTAGGTTGAATTGATAGAAGTATGAATAGAGAGATAGAGAATTGAGTAGGTAGTTAGCAAAGTATAGATTTTTTTTTTATAGCATAGACTTCTATTAACTGCTCCTGGAGCCCCGCCCATAATCAAGGCATTTTTTTAATTTCAAGCCGAGACACACTTCAGCCAAAACCTCTGAGTTTAGTTACTTTTAAGTACTGTTACTTGATTGAAATTGTACTCAAGCACAAGTACAAGTAAATCATACATACAATACTCAAATACAAGTAAAAAATAACTAAATTAAATAGTACTAAAAATAAAAGTTACTAGTTACTTTAACCCACCACCTTTATTTTTGGTAATAAATCTTACCACAGTTCCCTTACTTACAGTAAACATCTCATGTATAAACTTAAAAAGGAAGAGACCAATTTTTGCACAATTGGAACTTAATTTGTTTCCCACAAAGGCATCTGTATAAAATAAAAGGTTTGTCAAAATGTACAATTATTTCTTTAAAATAACACCTG
The DNA here is from genome assembly GCF_900634775.1 of Gouania willdenowi. Lineage (NCBI taxonomy): Eukaryota > Metazoa > Chordata > Actinopteri > Blenniiformes > Gobiesocidae > Gouania > Gouania willdenowi. The sequence goes on from NC_041046.1 coordinate 34,457,331, forward strand.
TGAATTTAATTCAAAATAAAAAATTAAAAAAAATTAACAGGCTCTAAGTATAGCTACATTTAGGAACTCCAAAACTGAGAAAATAACCTTGTGCATTGCTTTTAATGCATTTGAATGTTTTCTTTTTTAACAATGTCTGTTGATCATTTGAAAAAAAAAAAAAAATACTCAGTAATGGTTTTGTGTAGAAATATAACAATTACTTTACTTCTTTTAAAATGCACTTAAATACAAGATTACTGATATAGAAATATACTCAAAAAAGTACCCATAAAAGCAACTCATTTACAGTAATGTGGGTACATTAATGAATTACTTTCACTTCTGGTCATTGTTTTGTCAACAACTTTCAATCTGTGAAAACACCAGAAATGTTGCTGAGTTTTTCAGAGTCTCGCTGGCATCAATAATGAATAAGACCTGTTTTTAGATGATATACAGGTAAAGTTTAAAAATTGTGATTTATGTGCAGCTTTAATCATTAGAATAAACAAAGTAAGCAGAAACACATTTTAATGTTATTAAGTGTATAATTCATTCTATTTGTTAAGTGTAATTACTCCTTATGCTGTGCTGATTATACTGAACCAACAATCTATAGGCACTCAATCTTTAGGTCACACAGTATTTAACAACGGTTTATTTCAAACTCTTAGCTTTTAATAAAAAAATAAAAAAAAAACCCTAGCATCTTAATAAAGCCACCTACAAGCCAGAAAGCAGATTTTCTTTTCCTTTTTAGTCACCCCTGTCTCTACCCACCTTTCCCCCGTAGTGCACACACTCAATCCTCCATGATGACCGGCCAGGATCAGACATCCGCTGCGACTCATCAGGCACAAAAATGGCCTGCGGCACACAGCTTTGCCTCATCTTGACTTGCCTCACAGCGAGAGACACATCTCTCCCATCCCTGCAGCAATCGATGACACCCTGGTCACCTCTTGTTCCAGCCCCCCCTCCTTCTCACTGATCTCTTCCACAAACCTGTGTTCTCTTTGTTTGTGTGTTCCAGCTTGTGACTCACGCGTGTCTGTACTTAGCTGCGTATGTACCAGGACAAAATAAATTAACAAAAGGCCAATCGTGGAGCAGCCGCTAGCTTTTGGAAGCATTCCATATAAAATCTAATTAATATTGGCTTGGAAATCAGGTTAAATTTAAAGACCGCTGAGCTTTCACATACTGTATATGATGTAGCTTATTGAAGACTTGATTTGAGACAGCCAAAGCATTAGTATTACTAAAACAGCAATGGTTTAACTCAAAGAAATGTTCTACATTATTAAGAATTCCTTTTATACACAAATTAATTTGACATGGTTTTAATCTTTATAAAACCATGTTCAATTAACGGAGGGCTATGAAAAAAAGAAGAAAAGAAAATTACATCAGGGCAAAAAAATGTAAATAAAAAATTGGTTAAAAAAAAAAACTTTGTGAAATGAAAAAAATCGCATTCTTTGTTTTGTGTCAATTTAATTAACATTTGCTGGTTTTGTCTTTTTATTTTATATTTCTTTCTTTGTTTACACAATTTCTCTCTTTTTATGCAAGTTTTTATACCATCATAAAAACATTCACCGCTCTATTCTGTTCCCTACTGCCACCTATGGACAGGGAGAAGTATTTGATGACTGGAAAATGTTGTAGGCAATAACAACCACAGGTGGAGTTTGAGATTCCTGCCAGGGGGGTGGGGCAAGAGAAAAAATATAATTAAATATATAGAGTCTTGAGATTCACGCCAACCACAATGTGTGTAACATACAGTGTTGTGATAGTTACTGAAAAAAAGTAACTAGTTACCGTTACTAGTTACTTCATTCACAAAGTAACTCAGTTACTATTTAGATTACTTACACCAAAAAGTAATGCGTTACTGGAAAAAGTAACTTTTGAGTTACTTAGAATTAAAGAATGTATTATTTATTTTGGGTCATTTGTGTCCATACAGCTTCATATTAGTGCTGTAATAATATAATAATCCACTGTTGATCAACTGCTATAAAACAACCATATATGATGTGCATATAAAGCACAAAACAGCTGCTTCAAAATTAAAACAGTAATTTTTCAGCCATAGCACAGTAATATAAAGTAAGCTGTGCATATTCCAGGTGCACATTCTGCTGTTGAAAATGCTTATAAAAATAAATGTGGAAAAACTAATTCACAGCATTTTTCTCAGCTACACAATGCTAAACATATCAGGCTAATGAGCTGCTGTTAGCAGTGACTCAGCAGCAGCGACAGGCTGCATATTTACAACAACATGCCGTGTAATAGTTTGGCTGATCTGTTCCTGGATAACAGTCACAGTCCGTTAAAATCCAGCCGCAGCGTTAGCTTAGCTTCACTGATGCATCTTTTGGAGACAAAAATAATGCACGTATTTCCACTCTGAGAAGCACGTCCTGCTCTCGCATTGACTCGCCATGATTAGCGCACATGATGTAAACAGAAACACGCTGACAATGCTTCTTCTTCTACTGTTTTACCATGTTTGGCACGGCATTCCGCAAAAATATGTAGCACCACTGTAAACAGGAAGTACACTGAAGCTTGCAAAGTAACGGACAAACGCACCATATTGTCACGGTAACGGCGTTATTTCTTTAGAAAAATATTGCGTTACAGTACTAGTTACTGTCAAAAGTGACGTTGGGGCGGTAAAGCGTTACTTGTAACGCGTTACCGCCCCCAACACTGGTAGCATATACAATAACGCAAACATGATTAGTAACATAACTAATAATGTTCACTACAATTGTGTTGACGCGTTGTTTAATGCTGAATATTAATGATTAATCAGGCCGGCGGTTGCCTTCTGCTTAATTTTTGCTGCAGTACCATACATGACTGCTGGGTGCAGTGTCACTTCACCATTTACATTGTGAAGAAGAATTGCAACAGAAGAACCAACCTAAAGTTTCAAAAGTTTGGGACCATTTCACTGTAAACTCACTACACACCTGACATAGAATGAACATTTGTGACGTGAAACAAACAGTAATATGTTAGAATCAAATCAGCATATATATACAGTGTACTAAAAAATCTCAATAACAACGAGGTTTCAAAACTGTAATGAAAACCATTTTACAGTGTTCTTAGATTGAGTCATGCTGTTCCACATTACAATAGCACAGTGATATTTGTGCACATATTCACACCACTGTGAATGTCACTGGTCTTGATAATCAGCAAATGGATTTTTGTTTAACCTCCTTTTTCTGTTTAGCTTTCGTCTCTTTTTTTATAATAAAATCTCAGAAGACAGGTTTGCTTGTGATTTCACTCCGAGACACCTTCGTACGCCGCAAATAAAATGTGTGTGATGATGAGTAGTAGCAGAAGTTGCTTTGTAAAAAAAAAAAAGATGGGTTGAGAGGCTGTGGGGCTGTGTGAATAATAGGGCTTGTCAAAGTCATACAATGCACAAGAAGGAGCACAGACGCTCTGAGCTAAAAATAAGAAACAGTGGTAATGAATATAAAATGGACCGTGCTTATGCCCTCTGATTACAACCACATAGACACTTGCAATTAGCGATTTAATGTCTCCCATGAGAGAGAACATTTTAATATCAAGTAGTGTGTGGCGGGCATCAATGCGCTTAATCACGTGTAAGCGTTTGCCGTATTTAGACTCTAAATTTAGAAGCGGCAAACCTCTGACCTCAGAGTTACTCTTTTGTTCTACTTGCAAGTGTTTTGAGACCAGAGAATGGCATTTGCATCCTGAAAAGACAAAAAACTATTTTATTCAAGGTTGGGGAAAGATTATCTTTTCCTTCGGACTTATCCCTCGAGTTACTGATAAATTTTCGATATTTAATGATCTTTCTAAAACTACGCGGGGTCCCTGGGAGCGTCAAATGCAGTTATTAAAAAGGTTTTATTGTTCCTTAGTTGCGCAGGGTAAGTATTAGAGAAGCAATCGCTGTAAAATTTGTTGCTAGTAAACTCTTCCTTGATACCCTTCATCTGTTCTTCATGCAGCTTGAAAGTTTCAGCCGTCGAAAGTTATTTAAATCTCAGTTTTTTTTTTGCATGATACAACGATAGAAAGCTCAAAAAGTTATAAAATGCAGTCACTTCCTCATCTGAGAAATATGACTTAAGTGTATATTATTTAATTTGCTTATTTTGGATAAAGATAAAGAATACCTTTATTAGTCACACAAAGTGGACTAATAAAGGTTATCTTTATCTTTAGGTATAAAAACAAACATATAAACTTGAAGTATTCAAATTATGACAGTTTGCCTGTTAAAGGTTGTCTGAGATCAGACCGCTTACCATGAAATTGCTTTCATACTGTCAACACATTTGGTTGTCTCACTGTGACGATTTTTCACTCGTGTAATTGCAAACTCTAAAACTGTAAGCAATGGGGGAATGTATATTGAGTCTCAAGACTGAGGCGGAAAAAAAGGTCAGAACATTGTTTTGGTGAGAGTCTTACTCTAGATGTTTCCTTGTCACAAACATGACTGTGCACGTATGGCAGTAAATAGTAGGCAGGTACCGACCGAATTCCTTCAGTACTACCTGATACAGATTCACGGAAAAGTAAACTGTACCATGTTTCGGGTTGTAAACAGAGCCTTGTGACTGTGAGGGAGTTTTACAGTTAGAGTTGGCTATTTCCATGCAGGACCTGAACATAACATTGCACACACAAGAGCGTCATGGCTCCGCTTTTTAAAATACTGTGCAGACCAAGCATTTGCAAAAAACATGGCAGATGGAAATGTGAGCTTCACTCCAGCACTTGAAAACCATTTAGTTTAGTCCTGCAGCTGTGTCGACTACAAGAGAGTTGGAGATGAAGCTGTGGAGGAAGGCCACGCTGGAACTATGTGAAGCCTCCATCAGCATTAGGAGCAGACATACTGTATTTCCTGACTGTGGCAATGCAAAACTCGCTGTTGCTTATAGTCTGTATTCACAGGTGCACAGCAGAGGTGGGGCGCACACAAGCGCGCACACATACACTCACGAGCACTCCTGTGTCAACCACTGCCCTGAAACGGACATAAATGGCCGGTATGAAAGCGAAAGTAAACGGGAGTGTATCACTCCACTATAGGATTCTCACTTTTATCATGCTTGGGCTGAATAAAAAAAAACAAGCGCGCACACATACAAACACACACACAAACACTAACAGCAGACGCTGCCCCCGCTTTCAGAGCAGGTAGACTGGGGAAGAAGTCCGCCGCTCAGCCGCTCCGATGCAACCGAGGGACGATTTCGCCGTTCACGCATAGGTTTTCACCTTTGTGCACAAATGCGAGAGAAATAAAGCCGTGTCACGAAGAGCTCTTCAGTGTAAATGAGACGATAAAACAATGCAATGGGAGCATCTACAGAAAGTTTCATCACGACAATGATGTCATTGATTGGATCGGCGAATTAAGACATTACAGATGATTACATTAATTGCATAAAATGCAAAATATCGGCCGATCTCATATAGTTGATCAGATTGGTGTAAAGCCTAGTAAATAGAATAGTGCAAAGGAAGAGAAGCACAGATCCTAGATCTTCAACAGAGTTGGTTTCATGCACAGGATATGGACGATCCAAGCACTGAAAGAAGACCAAGTGTCAGGCTGACTGTCAGTGCTGTGATTGAACTAAAACTAAATGCTTCTCCAAAGCTAGCTCCGTCTGTACTCATCGGCTGTAGCCCGTCAAACTGTGTCAGAAATAGCAGTTTGTGTACAGGAAAGCATAGCTCAGCACAGTATGGCACAACAGCACAAACAACTAAGATCAAGAGCCACACTTCCTAGGTATGACACTCCTAAAAACTGCTGAAAGACCCATTTTCTCTCTCGCTCTCTTTCTCTCCATCTTTCTTTCAATCTCTGTTTCTTCTTCAACACCCCCCCCCCCCCCCCCCCCCCCCAAAGCCATCACCCCCACCACTCATACACACACTAGCCCACGCACAGTCATAGCCAGCTTCTCTACACAGATTAACGCCCACTCCCATTCATATATGCACGTGTTGGTGTGCTGCTTAGGTCTTGTTATCCTGGACTCTGAGGATCTAACCTGCAGATCAAAGTCTTTTTTTCTTTTCTTTTTTTCTCCATCAACTTAAAGTGAACATGTCAGTCATATTTCTAAGGGGGTTTGTTACTTTATTAATAACAACACAAGGAGAGCAGAACCCTATATTGTTAACAAGGCAGCGCACACCTGCTCTTGTTTGCAGCAACTGGTATTCATATCACTCTCTTTGTTTTCATCATCTAATGGCACAAATGTACCACAGTGCACAAATCTCTAGAGTCTAGGTAATGGTGAGGAGATGGCACCCTCTTTCCAAAGCATCCCATGTTTACTCTTATGCAGAATGACAAGCACATGCAGGGAAACTGACAATGTGCAAGTGTAAATTAGGTCCCCAGTCTGCTCCACATTAATTATGAATTAAATATAATTGCAGTGGGATTTTCTGAAGTCAATTCATTTGGACTGACTGTAATGTGAATATATTCTTAGCAAAAAAGCTATGAGTTACCGGTACTCTGAACATCTTTTAGTATTAAAATATATCACATGGTGTTTTCTTCGGATGACAACATTGATTGATTTATTTTGGATTTATGCTACTTTATCCCATGCATGACATTAGTACAATAGCAATGCTAAATCAAATTTCAATGCACTCTTGTTGTGCAATTTGGGAGCAGCAGATGCTTGGATCTTTCCAGAGCAGCAAACAAGTGAACCAAAATGATTCACCTCCCTCCACAGACATCAGTTTATTTATTTTTTCTGCCTCAGCAGTTCTTGTGCAGAGCTAATAAGGCTTCTACATATTTGTATAGAGATGGTATCTGCAAATCCATAAAAGAAATGTCCAGCCCAAGTGAACCTGCAACCAACCACAGCGTACATTTAGAGAAAGCTATTTATAGATGTAGAAAAGGCACAACGGTGCAAGCCTAAACCTGCAAAGACAGTCAACCGAGGCAAAGGGCTCTGTGTTTTGGCAGTGTCGGTACAGTCGATGGGTACTATTTTAGTGTCAGTGTGAATACAAGTGAAAAGTGAACAAAGCAGGTTTTGTATGAGTGTGTTTCTGGGCATGTATTCCTGCATGCTGTGCTGGGGTTGCTATACTGTATGTTGCGGGGTGGTTTCATCAATGTGTCACTATTATTTGTGTACCCAGTGGTCAGCTTCTTCTTTTCTAGCAAATAACACTGAACCATTAACTTTCCTTCATTTTACATCACATTATACAGTTGCTTGTATTAAGTGCAGATTTATAAAATCTTCCAAACGCCAGGGGGCTCATTTGAAAATTATGCATATGCACAAAAGTCCTTTTCACCAACAGATAAATCAAGTCTATGTTTTGTAATAAAGCACTTTTAAAAAGTTATATTTAAACCAAACATTGCTTTTGCTATTGATGAGTAAAAACTTCCTTCTACTTAACATGTTGCTGCACATTATGACTCAATGGATCAATACATTACCCAGACCAATCAATGAATGGTAACAGACAACGGATAAATCAAATCTAAATGGAATTACCATGTCGATGGGGGAAAAAAGTCATTAATTTACTCTCACTGCAACAGAAATCTTTGGTTTGCTTCAAACTCATTGATGCAAATGCAAAAACGTGTTTGCCTTATTCCACCGTCCTTCCACCTCATGGCTAATGAATCGTTTTCATTCCTGAGGTGATCTGCATTGTTGTTGTATTATCTCAAATCTAATGAAAGAAGAAAAAAAGTCTTTTGTCGTTTTTATTTGCTTATTGTTAAAGGTCCCATGTCATGCTATTTTAAGAACCCAAAAACATAGTATTTAATGTTTATTTTCCCAAACGCGCCTGTTTTCCAGAGTTTTAGTCTCTGAAAAGTCACTTTCTGAGCAACTCTACACAAACAGGCTGATTTGCTGCCTACTTATGCATATTCATGAGTGGGCGTGTCTATAGACAGGACACTGACTTCCTCCTCCCTACACGGTGACGTAGGGCCAGAGGACGGCCCGCCCTCCTACCACCCACTCTGTAGCCGAGCTCATGCTGCTTTATAAACACGAGACAGAGCGTGGGGGCGGGGCGTTCACCAGTACATACATAGACTGTAGAAAATACATACATAGCACTGCGCGAAGGATGCTGAAATGCTCACCTTTATGGGCGTGTTTACATGTCAATCACGGCAGAGAGCTTCCTGGAGGTGTGGCTTCTCCAGCTCAGTGCCGCGTCAAATTTGTCATCAAAGTGGGAACGCGTCATCAAATTGGAGCGAGGTGTTTGGGCTCACCCTGCAGTAAGAAAGGAGCAAATCACCCTCTAACTAATGATTGAAGGAATCAATGAAAAAAAACACTTTGGGCATGTGTATGAAGCCCATATAGCACTTTATCATGTTTAAAACAAAAGTTGATTTAGCGTAACATGGGCCCTTTAACTTTGCATTGAATACTGGATTCTCAGAATTTGATTATTGAAAACGTGATTAAAACCCAATTTTTTTTTTTTATTTATTAATAGTTGATTCCTAACTTGTGTGGTCAATCATAAATTAGTACCAGCGAGAAGGCCTGCGACTAGTTTGTTGCTGTACAATATTATCATATTAATGTCCCCCTCCCCAACATATCGACTAATACCTAAAAGTCACTGACCTTATTTTACCAGAAACATTTTCTGTGAATGAAAGAAAAGTAAACTTTTTAATGGCTTGGTGTTAAATTTACTCAGTGAGGTTAGAATAAGCTTTTGGTTATTGGTCAACTCTTACATCAGCAGCGAAGCAAAGCAGGACTCTACAAGGGCAGAGCTGTTTATTTTTTTCAAAGGTCAAAATATTTTTGAGTGTAATCACCTGAATGCAGGATTGGGACGAGACTTCTTTTTTTTTTTTTTTTTCCAGCAGACTAGATGCCTCTCGGCACATTTCAGCCAACCTTGGGTAAACGAGGCTCTTGCATGAGAAGTGCTCGATGTAGAAAAGGGCGAATGGAAAAGTAAAAAAATAAAATAATGTGAAACTTAAAGCCATTCTATATTATTCAAATGTCTTACTTTTTCATTTGACCTTTTTCATTTAATCATACCGTTAGCCATTTTACCCCATACCTGGTAGCCCTTTGCTGTTTCATCATGTTTCACCCAGTTTTGAGGCAGAACTTTTCACTGGGGTGTAAATTCTGCTTTGGAAATTACACACTAAAAGGATTTTATTCACTTAAATCAAGAGACCAAAAAAGCATGGGAGTACATAAAAATGTGTTAAAAACAATATTTAGGGATATTACACAAGCTACACTTGTAAAATTTTTATTTTTTTATTTTTTACTATATTAACTATATTATTTGTAAAGTTTGCCAACTGTAATTGTCTTTGGATGGCTTACAAACCTGTGGTATTTTATATAATCTTTTTTTTATCACTGAAACATTAATATGTTTACATATTCTATTTTAACACATCTGCTCATGGCAAAGCATGAAATTAGTATGTAAAATAAGACCTTAGAAGTGCAGTAAGTATTCATCAGAGAGTTAATTGGAATCAGTATGCTCTAGATAAGACCACATAATGGAGAGTAGCTACGTGTTCTTGGTGTAAAATAAAGAGGTTTCCAGCTGTGTCATATGAAATGAAAAATAGCAGGTATAAATCACTTTCTTAAGATTATAGGTAGGTCAGTTTTCCTGAATATGTTCATTTAACAAGAGTGCAGGTTATCAGCACAACATAAGACACTTATGAAGGCAAAAGCAAGAAGAAATGTCCAATTGAGACCTCTTCACAGATCGTATTCTTTCTGTTTTCTTTCTGTTTACGGCACTCTAACGCCTTGTGGAACTGTGAAAGCTTCGAGCTGGAAAAGAAATCCATCAGCATTTGTTAAGATGAAGTGAATCACCAAGGTGACGAAGATGATATAAAAGAAAGCAGCGATAACAGTGGGTGACACGTGGACATGGAGTAGCACGGTAAAGATGGCCTGAATACGAGGAGGTTAGCCAAACAAACAGATTTCACATGAATGACAATGAGGCAGAAAATTGTCGAGAGCGGCAACAGACATCAGCAGAAGACTGAAAAGCAATATTGCATGAGGGCTTTAAAATATGCAGGTATTTGAGAAGTGGCCTCTAAGCACTGCGGCTGTTGCTGCTGCAGCCGTCATGAAAAACCTTCTCCTATAGCCTTCATCGTCTCTTTCTTCAACTCTTCATCCGCGATCCCTTTCGTTTAATCTCTCATAGAAGCAGAAATTAGAATAGGGGATTAACAGATTGCAAGAGTGAGCATTTGAGGTTAAGAGATAGATTTTGCAGCATCTTCTGCCTCTGCCTCTGACCATCTGTTTCACTGGCAGTAGCCTTTATCTCCCGAGGTTAAACTCTAAATTGGCAGCCACTTACAGGGGAAGGTTCAGGTGGGTAAAATCAAAAAGTTACTGTCATACACAAGTGAAAAAAAGAAAAAAAAACAGGTGACATAAATGAATAGGGCTTATGCATGACTGCTGAAATGTTGTCCGCCACCAAATCAGGATCTAGAAAAGGTTGAGGTGCAGAGAAATTGATGGACAGATGGTGAATAATGCCGACTGAGAGATAAATTAGAAAACAAAATGAGAAATGCATAGGGGGAAAATGAAACCCTGGTGTAGAATATACACGACTGAGGAACACAGATGGAGAATGAACTGAGTGTGACAGCTAGAAAGAAAAGAAAGGAAAATATGGGGATCAAAATTAGAAATCATGACCATAGATAGTAACAGAAACAAAATCTCTCAAAATGATTTATTGCCTTTTTTAGATACTTAAAATACAAACAAGCACACATGGACTACAGACACACACACACACACACACACACACACACACACACACACACACACACACACACACACACACACTAGTGCTCGAGGTTTGACAAAATGAAAACTGAAAGGGGTAAAAGAAAAAGGAAACAAATGCCAAGCTGGTATTGAGTCAGAATCTTAAGCCAACCATCTCGTCTCCCCCACTAAGACAGGCACGCTTCTTGGGGTTCACAAAGAGACTTTCTGGCCAAGAAAAATTGGATTTGCTTGTGCCAAATGTGTTTATACAAAAATTGCAAGGTAACACTAACTAGTGATGACACTTTTAGAGCAAAAAACTTTCTATTAGTTTTAATATGTGGAAATAGTATGCAGATTTAAAACTGGAGAACCATTTACAGAATCAGGTACAGGCTAGCTAGTACCATACTACTTCCTTGTTTCACCATAATGAGACTGAAATTCTCTGTTTTTGTGTTACTTAAAAATAGACTCAAGAAAAACAGCATTATATTATATTTACTGCAGAAACCTAAAGCAGTATAAGCCAAACACACAACTCTGGTTGGAGTCAAAATAGCCTGTTGTGAGTTCCACTATTGACAAAGGATTGATTGAATGCAAACTGAAGCCAGGCAGTCTTTTGGTGTCTTAGGTGGGTGTGCATATTTGCATGTGTGCGTGCGTGCTCCTGAGCCGAGAAGCAGCATCTCAGAAAGTAGGACTGAGAGCCTGTTACAGCAGTCCCAGTGTGTGGTCTTTCTTGGCATACAAACACAAATTAGCTGTGGGACGACTGCTCTGGCAGAAAGCTACACCACAGACAAAAACCTCTTAATATTCCTTCCAAGTCCATTAAGGCCTCAGGAGATTGGCTGGAATTGATTGTTTGTACTTGATATTATCAAGGGCTTCAAGACCAGATCCTTGTTGAAAATTAGAGATGGCATTTGGTGAAGCATAAGGGATTGCAAAACCAAACACAAACCTGAACAGTGTCATGTCCACAGCAAGGAATGATGGCGTAAGCCCCCCTATCTAATTAGCCAACGCTTGTCCCCCACCCATATTTAGCTTTTGGAGGTCATTGACAAGTGGATGATTTTTCCAACTCACTTAATTTCATATCTGAGACTCATATACATGGGTTCATATTTTACAGGTTATTCTGTCAATTTTTGGATTAAAGCAGTGAGCTCTCAGCACCCTTTTAACACACACACACACACAAAGACACACACACACACACACACACACACACGAAGAAGAAGAAGAAGAAGAAAGGGTTCCTTTTAGCCCTGATGCAGACCCACAGGTGCAGAATGAAAGTCTTTTACTTTATTTTTTGGGTGGGAAAAATCCTAAAGCATATAAGACTTTTATCTTGATCATTATTACTTACAGTTTTATACTGTTGAAGGTTTTCATCATGATGATTGAAACAATTTCATATATCTATACTTAAAACATAAATAACTATATAATTTGTATATGGGCTAACAGGCATTTTCTAAGTTTTAATTTCTTTAACATTTGCAATTATGACCCACTTTGTTGGCAAATATAAATATACGTGTTAGGTTAAATGTGAGGACAAAAGTGCTGCTAGTGATATAATAACACTACCTCAGCTTGGTTTGCGTTCATCTTTTTTTCTTAGTAGAAACTTACCTGCTATTAGGCGGTGATGCTAAGATAGTGAACCTTTTTTTTATCCTGCATTAGCTAAATGTATCTTTGATTAGTGTAGCTTTAATCACCTTTTTTTTAAAGACTAGCATTTTAAGATGTACAATAGAATCTTCTGCTTTATTTCTTTTATATAATCTTAAAATCATTAGTCCCAAACTTGTTGAACTGTACAGGTCTGAATACGGGTGATGGTGGAACAAATTGGACATTCTAAGTTCAAATTATTCTTTCACCTTTAGTAGAAGTAGTTTTTACTGCTGCATCTTTCACAACTTGAGTAAAAATCTGTGAACTGGGACAAATTACTATCATTATTGTGAAAAAAAAAAACATGGAGGGATTGGTATTCTGAATGTATTCAAATATTGCATAAGTGTGCTGAACAGTGTTAATTTTGACAGGAAATCTTAATTTAGTTATAGTCATAGTCTTTTGACTAAAATGCAACTTAGTTTTAGTCAAAATTCAGTATCAGGACTATTTCAGTCATGATCTATTTTTAGTCGACTTAATGACATTAGGATTTTAGTCGACTAAAGTATAAAGAATAAAAGTTTATGCATTTTTTTTTTTAAAGATTTCAAAAAATTTCAAAAACTCAATTACCATTAATCAACCTGATCTGCGATGACATTAATGTTTTTAATTACATACAGACAAATTTGATGCAATCAATGCGTAACACCACATGAATTCTGATCGGATTTTGTCCCATGTGATGAAATTACAGTTTCGTTTTTTTCCTAGTTAACAAAAATATTAAAAAAAAAAGAAATGTTTATATAGTTTTTGTTCACAAATATATATTTTTAAATAAGTTATAGTCTTGGTATTGTCACTTGAAAACTGAAGTCAACAAAAACTATGGTGAAAAATGGGAAGTCAATGAAATGAACACTGGTGCTGAATCACATGATTTAATCTTGTATAATAATAGGAGTTGGAGCAGTAGAATATATTATCTATAAAGAATATGACTGCATACATATATATCATCAAATGCAGTCCTATCCTGTCTATAGATAGATAGATAGATAGATAGATAGATAGATAGATAGATAGATAGATAGATAGATAGATAGATAGATAGATAGATAGATAGATACAGACACAATAGGACATTTGACTGAGCATATATACTGTATTTCTTGTTGGAGAAAATAGGACAATCTTGTGGTGTACTGGATAAACATCTGACTGTTACAACACAAAACAAGCTTCATAACAAAATGAATAGATGTCCTAAATACCAAATGACCATGACTAATCAATAATGGCCATCTTTGTCCAAAGGACAGACATACTGTAGCTCCAAATAGTGTGCGCCTAATCATAAAGTAGACAGGAGATCAAAGCCCATGCTCCTATTGGTTACTTAATCAGACCAATACACCCAGTGTGCTGTATTACATCCCTTCTGTCCTGCTCTGGTTATGAATTTCACCCCACAGACTGGGCTATTAATAAGGGACACACACATGCAGATACATCCTCCTGTGAAGATATGGACCAGAATGAGGCTACTGATCTCTATGGGTGAAATGTTTACTGCAGTGTGAAATAAATTTGAAGGAATAAAAACCCCATCACAAGGGACAAGAATGCACACACACACACACACATTGGGGAATCCATGTGATTTATACCCTGGGGCGGCAGCAGCAGCAGCCCATTGTCCATGGCAATGAGGGAACCTTGTTGTTCTCAGTACTGAGGCTGAGCTGGTTTCTGGGACGCTGAAATAGCCCACCAAGCATGTGGAGGGTCACATGTCACAAGATGCTTTTAAATGATTAGAGGGAAAGGGGAAAAATAGGGTCAGATGAGGGGTTGTGGTGCGACGACGAGTCATGTCTTTGACATCACTGTTACTGTCTTAGAACGACTGTAGTGTCTAGAATATCATGAACAGGGGGTGGTTCTGCAGACTGGGTTGGTCAGGACTGCAGTGGATTACATTTCAAGCTTTAATTCATGGATAGTTGCATACTATGATTACAGCATACACTGTATGATCATATAACAAAGACTTACAACAAAAGATACTACTGTAATATGATAGCAGGTAATATTATGAGCTACAACCCATCAAGTGAAGGAACACCGTGCATGTTTAGACGTTGGCAAAGTGTATTTGAGGTTTGGTATCTTATATTACGTGCATCTATTTTTCTATATTACTTTAGTGATTACATTCATTGCATTCTACTGTACTGGGTTTTTCTGCAAGCATTTGGATAACAGTGGAATCTGTGAGAAGAAGAAACTATCTACTAGGGGTGGGACGATATACAAAGTTTATGAGACAAGATGATATATAATAAAAAGTTTTCATTCATTTCATTTATTAGGTTGTTTTTTTGGGGGGTTTTTTCAAGCAGGGACAAGAAAAACAAAAAACAAAGGAACAAAATAACTCTGTGTACAAGGAAACTCCAACAGAGAAAAATAATTAGAGATGTGAACACTTATAATTGTAATAATATGTCTGGTCAAAAGGGAGTGGGAAGAAGAAAGCCTTATTTAATCCCACCCTCTCATTTGACTTTAACTCTGGACATAATTACATACTTACTCTGGGTATGACCCTTTCCCTTCAATAGGAATATGGGAAAAATAAAATAAACAATAACATGAATAGGACCAATTTGTCCTCTAAATAAAGTGCAAAAAATACCAAATATACCATTGACAATATGTCTTGTGACGTTCTAATATTGCTTTATCTTGTCACACGAGATATAGCACAAGTTAAAGAAGAAGTAACAGATCTGTGAGGTCACGATTCTTGTTTGTTTGTAGGTGCCAAATATGGATTTTACATACAAATTCTATAAAAATCATACAATGTGATTTCCTGGAATTTTTTTTTCACATTCTGTTTCTGACAGTTAAAATGTACCTATGGTGAAAATTACAGACCCCTCTCATCGTTTTAAGTGGGACAACTTGCACAATCAATGGCTGCCAAATACTTTTCTGCCCCATGCTTTATTATCCCATGTTTATTATCTACCTACCAAAAAAATATGTATGAAACTTAAACAGTAGATTGAAGCAAACACCCTCTCTTGTGGTATGCTTTACATTCAAGCCGTCTGATATTCAACATTACAGGAGAAGAAGCTGTGACCTATAGGAAGCATCTCCCTGTATTTTCGCAGAATCAAATTCTCCCTTCCAATCTTTGGTACAGGAACTCTATTTTTTGAATGTCACAGCTGAGAGCAGCCATAAAGCCCATCCAAAAAAGTTTCTTGAAAAGGCATTTGTGGTAGGAAATAGAAAATAAATCTGACTGCATATATCCATTATCAGGACACATTATCTTTTCTGGGAATATGTGGCGAGGAAGTACACCAGGGCTGGGAGTCTGTGTGCACGGCTAGATAGGAGGAAACTAAACCTGCTGTCTCCAACTACCCCTTGATTCCGTTCTCGCTAGCTCTGCACAAAATGGACTAAATCATTTTATCTAAATAAGCCAGCCAAATGTTTTACACCTTTGGATATTACTGCATGCTGATAAGATGCGGGTTCACCGTACTGCACGGAGCGTCTCTTCTTTTCCATTTTCTGTCTGCTCCTCGGCTCTTAACAAAGATTAACAGGACAGTGAGCGGGTGTACACGTGTGCGTCAGAGATAGAAAAGTGAAAAGAAATAAAGCCGGTGAGAGTATTTCAAAACCCTGCTGTTTCTGACACCTCCTCCAATAAAACAACAGACACGCCATATTTTATGTTTGTGGTAAATATTCTCATGCGCCGCACCGCTATGACAGCTTATTCTCAGGCAGATTTATCACTACCCTCATCTGCTCAATCCACAGACAAAGCAAGGCGGATGCTCTAACATGGTAGTGTGCTGATGCCGGAGGCACAGGACAAAGCTGCAATCAATACAAATCTCCAGTCTATACATTGAACAGGAGCAGGATGACACACATCCTTCCAACTGCCATACATCAAATGTTTATATCTAATTAGCTCCCCGAAGAGCAAAACACATCTTCATTCATTTATTTTATTTTCTACCAGAAACTACATACATTCATTTGTGTCTTTGTTTGTGTGTGTATTTAATTAGGATATGCTACTAAAGGTTACGTCTTTGTTTTTTATGATTAATGGTTTCCAATACAAACACTGAACACACTTAAAGGAACATATCATAAGGTCTAACACCAAACAATCAATGTGCTTTTGATTTAACATTGTAGATGATACTAAGGTAATTCTTCTGTCTGTTGCTGCTAATTCCCAGAATCAAACCACTTCAAGTGGCAGTAACAGAGAATGGTCTCCACTGGCACAGGAAGTTTCTGGCAGATTTGCTTTGTTGATGTTTTTAATGTTTTCCCAACAGTTTCACAAACTTTATTTCATTTTGAAGTTAAGGACCAAACTTGGCAAGTTGCCATTTGTTGAAAATCCAGTTTCAGTTTTTACTCTAAGTGTTTTCCCCTCTCATTTTCTAATTAAACCTTCATATGAACCTTTATGGAATCAAATCCCATTGGGATTTTTTTATGTTTCTTAAGATAGGAAGCAACTTTTTTTTAACCATGTATTGATACCATCTTCTTACATATATATATATATTTGTTTATGTAAGGTGTCTTCTGATTTTAGCATGAAATCTGTTTCCTAAATATATTTCTATTGATTAAGCAAGACCCTTTCAAATTGGTATCAGTGGTCTGAAACCTTTACTCTCAAAGGAGCCTTTTTGCCTAATCTCACCTGGATTAAAGTCCTTCCGGAGCTGAAAAAATACCTTATCAATGAAGACAATGTGTGTATAAAATGCTATACAGTTAAAATTATATTGAATAATGTTATGTAAACAACATTTTATTTTGAGTTTTAATGTATTTATGTACAAAAAATAACACATGGGCTGCGTCTGAATAGTCTCTCCTATCTCCTTTCCTATCCACTTTTCCACAACCTCGTGGATGACGTCACGGGGTTAAGGAAAGGGATTAGGAGAGGAGTAAGGAAAAGTCCATCACATTTGTTTTGACAATCAGACGCACTTCCACTAGGTGACGTAATAATCTGACGGCCACGACGGTTAGTGACGTCTGCCGTGGTGAAAAAAACTACACATTTCCGAAAAAGCACATTTTTAACACTTTCTGCTGATATAATCTCAAATATCACTAGATTTAAATGTAAATCAAAGGAAAAGAGGCAACCAGACTACGAGAAACAAAAGTGAAACTAAAAGAATGTCACATTGAGAATGGTTGCTCACACTCACCTTCCACTCAGAAATATGAATTATGTTGAATAAAACATAATGTGTCTAAAAATGTCTCTGATCCCTTATTCTTGAACCACAGAGTGTCTGTTTTATGTCAGTTATAATCTGATAATATGGCTTACATATGTTAAAATATGGGTTTGAGGAAGATTATTTAAAGTTGTTCAAGGCATATTATTGCTTTGGTAACTTACATGATCTCCGTTACTTCTCAGTCATCGTGAGTTTCCGTAAGCGCTCTGGTGTGAGTTTCCCTTTAGATGTTGTCGCCACAAGGAATTATGGGTCAGCATTATCTTGTCTCCTTTGGTAAAGGATGCATCAGTGTTTCCTAGGCTAAAGGAGGTTATAAAGGAAGCTTTGAGCCTCTTTTCCTGATCTTAAAGAGAAGCTGGACGCTCTTTATCATGTCCAACACTTAAACATTTCTGGGGGTTAAGGCACAGTGGATAGGAAAGGAGATAGGAGGGACTTTTCGGACGCAGCCATGATCATGTCAGTCAGCACATGCTAATTGCTAATTTCTTGCAACATCTCAAGCATGCATATTAGCATATTAACATATTAACATCTTTCCCTACACAAATAAAATCACTATTTTCTACTAGAAGATTCTTTGTGTTAGTTTAGTTATCTTACCAAGGATGTAAAACTTCAGGTAAACCACAGGTGCAAGGGAAGTTGATGGTCTGTAGATGTTGCAGGAGGTGGAGTAGAAAGGTGGCAGTTATTGCTCAACGTGATTTATTTTTAGATTAACAAATGGTTTTATGATCATTTTATTTGAAGTTAATGCTGTTAATCACCA
The DNA here is from genome assembly GCF_900634775.1 of Gouania willdenowi. Classification (NCBI taxonomy): domain Eukaryota; kingdom Metazoa; phylum Chordata; class Actinopteri; order Blenniiformes; family Gobiesocidae; genus Gouania; species Gouania willdenowi. Next base: position 34,475,942 of record NC_041046.1, read on the forward strand.
ATACCCTCTAACAATTATTATTATTATTTTTAACTACGGAGAGCCATTGCAAAAGGCTCAAAGAGCCACATGAGGCTCCAGAGCCTCAGGTTTGCAGACCCCTGGTCTATAGTATAAGGCAATATTTTACATATACTTGTGTATGTATGATGTACATTTTGTATTATGACTATAATGAAGGTTGATTTTATTGAGCTGTTTCACGCATAAGCAAACACTCCAACAAACCTGTCATGATGAGATATTATGTTTCTTAAGATTATAATAATAATAAAACAAGTCAATGGTGTTTCCTTATCCCCGGTATAATTTGACCCTATAACTCATCAGTCTACGGTTCACTTCTGCAGCCTTTTGGCTTCTATTTCATCTTTGTTGTTTCTGCAGTTGTTTGCATATGCCTGACTGTCGTTGGAAACTAAGGGGAAATAAAAAATAACATTGCCTTAGGCTCCCAGTGGTGCGTCTATTCGGCCCTTTTCCAATAGAGCACTTATACACCCGGTCCACACACATTAGATGGGCTTTCCATGCGTGTAACATCACTGTTGCCCTGACAGACTTCTGTGCTGTTCAGAGGCAGAATGAAAATAGTTTTTCTCTGTGTCTCGAGTCAAGTACATTTGGGAATTCAATATGAGAAATACACTCACCTTGCTTGATTTTTCCCCAAAAGGGAATGTGAGTAACAAGATACTGGTTATGAGAGGATTACCCAAGGGGACAATGTCAGCGGGCCAAGATCACACAGTTACTAGAGGGAAATATGACAGCATGTGCATCAGCAACAACAACAAAAAAAGAGAGAAATACAAATAAAAGACCCAAATGTTGGGACTTTTACAGATTTCTGACAGATTCTGATTTTAACTCAGTGCAATGACTTTGGGCAGATGACTAATTTAGCAAAGCTTCCAGCCAACACACTTCAAAAAGCATCTGTCAACTCAGGAAGAGATTGGAGATTCATTCAGTGAAGTCAATATGTTTGCTCAATCACTATAGACTCGTTATATCCTGTTGTTTCCATTATTCCTCCATTTATCTCTAAATTGTTCAATATGTCCTCCCTGACAATAGTTTCTTAAACAGTGACTAATGCCCTGCTTTGCGAATCAAACACGTTACGTGTGTTCAACAAATCAAAATCCTTTTTCTTGTCTTACAGCAACAGTCTGCCTGTGATTAAATATAGTCCACTGTAAATCTTCCTATTGTCATACCTTGCAACTACTAGGTACTGCAAGTGATGTATGTAGCGATGATGATAGTTTTTTTCCTTCTTTTTTTGTGTGTTTAGCAACAGCCTGCCTTTGATTAAACACTGTCTACTGTAAATCTTCCCAGTGTCACACCTGCTAAAACAGCCATGAATCAGAATCTTGTCTTTCAGGCAACTCTGTACAACAAGTGATGTTGATCATTTAAATATATATATCTTGAAAAACATTTGTAATTTGTAATGCAGTCATAATAATGGCTTCCCATTAACATTACAATTAGCCTTACCTTTTACAGCAATTTCTTGTTACGTTTTAGTCATGGTTTTTTTTTTATTTATTTTTTTTACTAAGGAACAACTTAATTTTAGTCAAAATTAAGCCATCAGGACTATATCTGTTATAATCTAGTTTTAGTGAACTAAATCTGTTACAGATATTGTCAACTATAATATGCAGCATACTGTGAGTTTATGCATTTTTTAAAGAATGAATTACCATTTATCAATCTCATATGGGAATACATTAATAATTGTAAATACACAGACAGATTTGATGTGATCAATGTGCACGATCAAATGAGTTCTGATTGGATTTCATCCCAAATTATTGTTTAATTCTAATTAATTGACAAAAAATATAATTTTATGTTGATATAGTTTTTGTTCACATGTATTTTTTTTTTTTTTAAGTCAATGCCTCGTCATTGTCACTTACAAGGTTGTAGTCGACAAAAACGACGACACATTTTTCGTCAAAAAAATGAAAACTGATTACAAAACAGTTGTTTGTATTAAAGCTACAGTATATTCATGAAGAGAAGCCTTCAGACAAGGCTTTACATGGAAGTTTAATCTATTTTATCACCTTAGGTTCTCCTCAGAGCTCAGCAGAGTTCAGGATGGTTTATTGACGTGAGAAGCTTTGGGTGTTCTATTGTATTACTAATAAAAAAGTGTACCCCACATCATATACAGAAGCCAATGTCTCAAGGTAACAGGGCTAGAGCTGAGCAAATGTCTTTATCTGATGTAGTGATTGCATTTGAAAATAATGCTACTTCAAGGCTTATTGAATCAAGGTGTATTTTACTTAATTTTTGTGTATCATGTTACTCATTTTACATATAAATGTCCTCATTTCCCTTTAAGTGAGTCATGTTTGACCATCAATGGCTCATACCACAACCACCTTTATTGGCCTCAGTACTAATTTGGAGTTGCTATGCATACTGTAATCAAATTTGGCTGTGAGGCCAAAGCTGGGAAGACAGGACAAAATTAATCTTGTTTCCATCCAAACAAGATTAACAAGGCATGTGACATCGGCCACAGTGCAGGTAATTGTTCCAGTGGTTGTCATGTGCACTCACTTTCAAAATGACAAAACAATGGCAAACATGAGGTTTATTAATCCGCTATGAAACGAAAACGCACAAAACGAGAGCACATCCCGGCTGTTTTAGTCTCTCTTCACTGGCTCCCAGTTCATTTTAGAATAGATTTTAATATTGAACTGAATATTGAACTGGAAGTCACGCCCAAGATCTTCTCTAACACCATCACAACAACTAATACCCTGAAGGGGAGTAAATAGGCCTGAACAGAGTCCGAGGGATGGCAGTGCATTTTCAAAGATCCCTGTTATCCAAAGTCTTCACATATTGCGTTTCCTTGGTTGCTCGGAGGTTGCAGTCAAATTTTTTGACAATGAATTTTTTTATTTTGAATTATTTTATATTGAATTCTTAAAAACTTGAGAAAAAAAAAACAAGATTCAGAAATAAAAAAGCATGCTAGAAATGATGGTTTGGAAATCAATGGTGGGAAACTCGGATGGACAAACCTTCTATCCTATTCTGTTTGCCCTTCTGTTCATTAACCCCTACCAGTCAAAGCAGATGGGTGCCACCTCTGAACCTGGTTCCGCTAGAGATTTCTTCCTATAAATATATTTTTTATATTTTTTCTTCCCATTGTCGCTAAATACTTGTTCATGCGGATCTTGTTGGGTTCTTTCTTTCTTACTATAGCCTTTATATTTTGTTCAGCGCTTTGAGATGACTTTATTGTATTTTGCACTATATAAATAAAGTTGAATAGCATTGAAATTCAAAGTCTGATTTTGATGCTAAAAAAATTCAGCTTTAAAAATACAAATTCAGACAGATTTACTGGCATTTTTGGTTCTGTACTTTTATTTATTTTGTCTCTTTTCTTTTACTTATGTACATTTTTAACCGCTGTACAGCACTTTTGTCAACGTCTGCTTTGAAATGTGGTCTGTTCATTACTGTGATCATATATGCAGTGCAGTCAATCAGTTGTTTTTCATTGCTAAGAAGCATATATTATATTTTTCCACACCCACTAATTTCAAAATAGTTTTTTAGGAGAAAGCAAAACTGAATATTGAACTGGAGGTCACGCCCAAGATCTTCTCTAACACCATCACTTGAACTAATACCCAGAAGGGGAGTAAATAGGCCTGAACAGTGTCCGAGGGATGGCAGTGCATTTTTAAAGATCCCTGTAATCCAAAGTCTTCACATCAACTATGGATTTTAGTGAATTTGTAAAACTGAGAGCAACACATAGAAACTACTGACAACCCAGTTAAATGAACTATCCTGTGAAGGTGTAATTGCTATGATTTAGGGTCAGTAGTCAGGTTTTAAACATGCAACACAGCCTTTTTGTAAATGACCGGAATGATGAGGTCATACTTTAAATCCTATTTTTGTTTATTTATCCTATTTTTACACTCCTTCCTTACTCAGATGCCGACTAAGCTCTGCTTTTGGCTTTCAAACGGAGTGGACAGATTAAGCTGAGTTAAGCTTACTTTCCATAGATGTGTCAGCATGGCACTTTAAAAGCTACACCTTTTTCTCTCCTCTCCCACTGCAAAAAAAAAAAAAAAAAACAGTTAAGAGGTGACACATCTATGCTTCCTAAACTGGAATGTAGCTCGGATTAAAGAATAAAAAAAAAAGTGTTAGTACATAATGTTAACAGCTGCAAAAAAAGAGAGAGGGAAAGAGACACTTTATAAAAATGAATCGTTCATAACCATCAGTACATTGTGAGTGCATTGCTGTTCATGATGATTATGAAGGTGATGAAATTGGAATATGTGCGGAAAATAATAAATGTTGGTATTTATTTTTTTCTTCAAAGATTTTAAACTGATGTGTATAAGAGTAAAAAAGAGAACAAAAAAAAGACAATAATACTTTAATGTTAATTTTTCATTTAAGATTTAGTCAGACTAAGTCAGTTTATGTGAAGTAAAAGTCCAATACTGGTTTCTTCTTAATCATCCTGGTTGGAAAGTATTTTGGTCTCAGCATATCACCAGCGTCAGCGATTCATTTCACAATAAAAGACTGAAACTCTGACAGGGACTGTAATGGATGTCAGACTGAGTTGAAATTCACAATATTCATAAACTGACAATCTTGTCTCCTATCTTCTTATCTTGTTTCCCAGATTAGGAACAGAGGGAACATTATTTTTTCTATTTCCATTTTTTTTTTGTTTTGCTGGACACTTTTTTGAACACCGAGGCATGTGTCTGATTTTCAACAGAGGTTGCAAGCTTGATTTCTTTGACGTACCCATATTAAGGCCTGTTAGGGTGAGTCAGTCCATTTCAATCTTGTTGAGCCCTATTCTCCAAAAGATAACAAAATAGCACAATCCATCATCTTGATGGCTGTTGGTTTAAGTGCACGGCGTGTAGGTGAGTAGCATCGCTGCCTATTAGCAGAATGATTGTGGTTGTGAACCTCTGAGTCTGAGCATGTGCAGCTTTTCTCCAAGTGCAAAATGGTTCCTGCAAAATTCCAAGACCATGTATAAGACACAATGAAGCATGTGTGCAACCAGAGATTTTTTTGTTGTGTGAACCATGTAACGCAGCCGTGACCAGCCAAGTTGATCCCTTCCTCGGCTCTAGTATTTATAGATAGACAACTTCTGAACATAAAACTGATAATCAGTGTTAATTTTGCTCACGAAAAACTTATGTCATAGTTTTTGTCGATTACATTATTTCATGTGACGAAAACAAGGCAAACACTGAATTAAAAAATATATATATATATTTATATAATTGTTTTAAATATGTGAAAGAAGATGTAGATGTGATGATACTTCTGGTAACCAAAAAACAAACAATAACTCATATTCACACAGGATGAAATCATATCAGAAACAAACAATTTTTATGCATTTCGTTTTTTTGGGGTTTTTTTCTTTCAGGAAGAGCAGGCACTGCAATGCTGATTCACCTGTCCAGAAAAAAACTAAACTTATATGAAATAAAAGGTAAATAAAATCAATGATGTGCATACCACACGGAACAAATCTGTATATATCTGTGTGTATTTACAGACTTTAATATTAATCCCATTAAAATATAAAGCATGAGAGTTTATGCTTGTTTATACTTTTTGTCGACGACATCTGTAAAATATTTAGTCAACAAAAAGCTTTATGTCATTTTGTCAGCTAAACCTTGACTGTAACTGGAAATACGCCTGATGACTAAATTTTGACTAAAAATAAGTTGAATTTTAGGCAAAAGACTATGACTAAAACTAAATCATATTAGCGATAGTTGGAAGATGGATGAATGAATAATGTCTAAATGGATTCACCTCATTTTCTCTTGTTTGCAATATGTATCTTCAACTCATGTTATATTTATTTATGTATTTATTTATCTTATTGTAGAGTATACTTCTGTTTTTTCCTTGTTTTACACCTTCTGCTGTTATACTGTCTTGGCTGATTTGTTGTTTGTAATTTTTCCATCTGACTCAAGGACATGCACAATAATTCCATTGTACTTGTTATTTTCAACTTGTACATATGGCAATTAACTATTTCTTCAGATTCCGCTGTCACATGAATTAAGTTGTGTTATTATTTCTGGAGTTATTTAAGCCTTACAAAGCTTAGTTAATCTTTCTTGTTACCTTTTTTTTTTTGAGAACCATTTGGATGAAAATTTTTTTGTGTGCAATCAAACTGAACAATCAGGAAGATCGCTAACAAGACCCATGGAAAGAAAATGACATTTCGGTAGCTCTGTAAATTACCCTTTAAATGTAAATACCGCTGTAAGGAAATCATTGGTTAGTTGTTATTATGTGTTATTTATGAAGAACTGTGTGCTTCTTAAAATACACAACTTGACAATCAACTGAAGCACTTGTTTGTGGGGAAAATGCTAATTAGATGTGGTGCGCACATGGCGACATGACTGATACACATCCCAGTTGACACATACCGTCTCATCACAACATAAAAAAAGACGAAAAAAATGGACGAATTCAGAACAAGAAGGAAATGATCTCTTTGAAACATTTATTATGAAATTCTAAAGGTTGAATAGCACTGTTCAAATCAAGCTGATGTAAACAGAACAGGGTCGCAGTGAGTGCGTACTGAAGAACTGCAAGAGTTTATTTCAGACGTAATTAGCAGATTACCAGCAATGAATGAAGGAAATATGCAAAAGCAGAGCAAATAAATAGCACAAAAAAATAAAAAATAAAGAGTCCATTATTGTTTTACACAGCACATTAGGCAAGATTACCAGGAGTTCAATTTACATGAAACATTTCATATGTACAAGATTTACATTGATGAGGGTTACAACGTCAGTGAGCTTTGAGGCCCAGTGGCAAAGCAGTCAATGGCAGTCACATTTCAAGTCAAGTGTGGCTCTTTGCTTGAGGGAGGTTTGGGTTGGCAACGCCATAATTACAACTATTATTCCAGACGCTGGCACACACTAGTGACAGTGCAGCGGTTTGTGTGTTACTTGACACAACAACCCCAGTGACAAGGACACGTCTCCCTCTGGGTTTGTCATGTCAGGATATACAGCTCTGCTTTGCCCAGCGTTTCCCGCTCACTTTTTTTTTTTTCTCTCGAATGAAAAAAAAAAAAAAAAGATGATAACAAGGGGGAAAGTTGGGTGACGTGTTGAACACAAGCCCCCCCCCCCCATCTGTCACAAATGATCAGAACACAAAGGTGAACACACCCTTGGTGATTTAACATCACGTGTAACGGCATTGACCCCAATAAAACATGGGTGAAAGGTAAGGGTGGTAGATAAGGAGTCGGGATGAGAGAGGGAGAGAGAGGGGCCGAGTGAGGGGTGGAAAGGAAAGATGGGCTGTGTGTGGGGGGAGGGGCATTCAGACAATGAAGTAACATCATAACTTCATCTTTTTATTGGATTTTTCAAAGACAAGCAAGCAAGTCAAGAAACATTTTCTTCCACCCTCTACTCTAATTTGCAGTGAAATTTGAGTTAATTCAATTTCAAACTTTAAGCTGCAGCCTCTCCCGCGCTATGCAGTGTTGGAATAAATATGAAGCAAGTACGTCAATTTGATTGATTGCCTTGGAAAAATAGGAAAAATGTGTTTTTGATTGGCATAAAGATGGTAATGACATGAAGTAATGATGGTCCCACAAAAGCCACCATCACTTTTGTGTTCAATTTCACAAAGCAAATTTCACGAAGACCGATCGTCAACCAATTGGCTTTGAGAAAAGTGCAGGAATGGAGTAAAGCCCATCCCAGCCAAAAAGGGGATGAACAAACAATAAAAGAAAATCACACATGTGCACACACACACACATTCAACAGTAATGCTAATATTGTGTTTCACAATGGAGAGGATTCTCAACATATGAAAATGTTCAAGACAAAAAAATAAATAAATAATGTAATAGGAAACACATAAAAGAAAAGTAATTCCTGGTAATTTGCCGTCATCTGTGTTTTGGCAATGTTGCCTATGGGCAGATTAAAAACAAAAGAAGGCTAATTAATCAAATATATATATTTAAAAAAATCATTAGCACTTAAATGAGAGGGAAAAAATAATAAGATGAATTACACAATTTATACAGTGTACCAACAGAGAGCTTTGATTTATTTAGTTATTTTATAAAAGTGGATCCATCCCCCTTGTGGCAATTATCTACTCTGATAGTTCTTACACCCACCACTGAAGTATGTCCCACAATACATTTCATTTTCTTTACCTAGACGTCAATGTGTTGACAACTTATTTAAAGGAATATGATCTTTTCTGCATTAAAAAAAACATCAACAAAAATATCAAATTCTTCGCTGATGATACGAAGCTCTGACAGAAACTTCATTCACATTGTCTCACTGTCTTTAGAGCTTTATTTATTTAAACAATATGCTACTTTTGAAGACAATAAGACATTACTCCAGTGAGAGTTGTCTTCCTCTGTTCATCTTTTGCCAAAATGTTTACCTGCTGTTGCTATGGCAGCCAGCTTATTAAAGCAGCGGTTTAATTACTGTGTCCAAATGGTTTTCGGTCTCAAACACGGTTTCAGTCTATTTTGTGAGCATTTCAAACCCACTGGAACGTCATCAGTCCAACTCACAAACACAATTCTGATGAAAACGAAGGGACAGCTGGGAAGAGGGAGCTATCATTCAGCAGTCGGCAACAATCTGTGGCCTCTCTCCATCTTCCTTTTTCATACTGCCAAATTCTGTGTCAGCACAGCCCAGAAGATATTGCAACAGACATTTCCCCTCAGGTGCAACATTGTCATAGTTCATTAATCTTCTCAAACGTCTCCCCCTGCCATCAGCCCCCGTACAAACTACTAATCCTCTTATTAATGTGGCAAATGAACCTGCACAAGAAGGACGACTCCCTCAAGGCTCTACATTTACAATGGTCCGTACAAACTCTTGTTTGCATACGACCTCCGTTTGATCAAATTTACAACTCCAGGAATACATAAACAAGGACTACCCTGTCCCAATATATAAATCTGATAATCCATCGCCTCTGGTTTCTAACATGTTGCTCACTGCGACAAATCCCTGCTATGAAAAGAAAGCTTAGAGAAATACTCGTATTGTGCATTTGGCTTTTTGCTGTGAATGTGATTAAACTACACTGCACCTATATATATAAAAAAAAAACAGAACCAGGTTTGAATCCCTTAGATCAAGGTGTGAGTTATAGCGTACAAACTTCCGAGATGAGTGAGATAAGTTAATTTCAGTGTTTGTATATTGTTTGCTTGCGAGAAAAACACCGTAATAACCTACAGAAAATAAGACTTTGCATCTGTGGTGTCCAGCCCACGATTTTACAATATATAAGCCCTCATATTGTGCCACAAAAACAGAATTAAGGAAAGCTTTTTTTCTAATTTCATATTTAACATTGCAATTTTTGGACAATAATGAGGGGAAAACTTGTCACTGACTATGGATGATTTTTTAGTTTTGTGGCCACTTTCAATAAGCGCCCACCTTAAAAAGCCACGTTAACACATTCATAACAAGGGCCAATGGACCTGAGAGGAAAAAAAAAAAGTGATTTTGTGTTATAGCAGAAAACCCCAATTCACGTCAAAAACATTTTGACAGGAAAAGAAAAGAAGATGATGAGGGAGATTATTATACTTGGATTCTTAGATGCTTGTGTTGTCTTATGAAACTAGGACAGTGTTTTGATGTCTTTCCTCGCTCTGTTGTTTAAACTAATGTATGTCCCTGGAGAGTAAATAATAAGTGAGATGAAAGGAAAGGCAAGCGTTGCTCCTATTGCTATAAGCAAAGTCGTTCGTCTGAAAGAAACCCATTCTCGTCGTTTGCCTGTGATGTCATTTCCTTTCTCTGTGACAACACTGAAGACTTTATGCTCCCCAGTTGCTCTCCGAGTGTTTCTAAGTGGCTATTTGTTTTTTGTTTTTTTTTTCATTACACTTATTTATTGATTTGCACTAAAGTTGCATTGAAAGGTTTTTTTTTTTTGTTTTTTTTTAACAAAAGGAGGAAAACGTCCTTTCAATTGTTAGAGAATAGGTCAATTTTAAAAGATATTTCACTCACGGCTGGGTTTCTTCATCTTCCTTCCCCACTTACTTGCCTAATTTTGGTTCATGTCAGCGGACCTAGGGTTATGGATAACCAGGTTATTAATGTTTATTTAAAAAAAAAAAGCACAGCAAAAGCTAGAATAATCAGATAGTTAGTATTCAGATCCAGCATCATGCTAACAGCAATAAAGCAATTATTCTGGAAAAAGTGTTATTAGTATTAGTATATTTGTTTAAATTAATACTGCCTAATTGTCTAAAATTCCAAGAATAAAATGTTTTAATATTTACACTTTACCTATTAGATATATTGTCCATTTAAGGATACACAACATGGTTATTTGTTGTAAATCTTTTGGTGTTTATTCCTTATTTAATGTTCCATAAGGCAAAAATACACAAAAACTACACAATGGGTGAATGTCTATTTATCAATGCTTATGAAATATAGATGAGATGCTCATGTCAATATTTATAGTAGCCTTGTGTGAAGTATTCCATATGTGGACGGGACAACGGCATTGAAAATGTACCCTGTCTAATCTGGTATGACATCTCAGTGCGGTCAATGTACTTTAATCATTTTACCACAATCAATACCCGATCTTTCAAACTTGAATCCAGGCAGGGCTTTTGATGTTTATAATTATGATAGAAAACCAACTACATACTGTATGCTTTATGAGTCTTTGTGATAAATCTCCAAAGGCAGATATTAGATATATATGGGAATATAGAAAATTTGTTTTTAATTTCATTAAAAAAATGTGCACAGCAAAGAGAATTATTGTCTTGTCAAAATATATTTGTACACGTTATAAGTAAATTATTTTTTTTTATTTATGAATACATATATATATATATATATATATATATATATATATATATATATATATTTGTTTTTTCTTTTAATCATCTTTTTAAGTTTCTCTTTTAAGTGAAGCTAAAAGTTGCTTGATTTATATGTGCAGCATTTATAGGACATGTAATCTGTTTCCTAATAAAGACGGCGATATAAAATTGTAGCATTGGCAGGAGTTCAGCTAACATTTTTTTTTTTAACACTGAGTAGTGAATAAATTGTAGAAACAACATCGACCTATGATCAGAGTTAACCCTATTCTATTGTCCTCGGAGATCACATTTATTAATTCATTTTACTCAAATTGTACTGAGCGTTTTCACAGCGGCGCGGATAAGCAAAAGTGTTTATAACAGTGTATTATTTATGTTTGTGTGCTTCTTTGAATCATTTGTCAGAATTATTGATTCCAATAAATCTAGTGTGGAATTGTGGGATGAGTGAGCAAATCAATGAAGTTGTGCTTACAGTACGGTGTCATATCTCATGTGTCCTCCATTGGGCTTGAATAGCATTCCCCCCCACAACCCCCCCCCCCCCCCCAATCGCCACGACTTTCCTCTTTCTCACACATCAACAACCACACAGACACACAAACACACACACATCAAGGGTGCCTGGCAAATGACACGGCACTGAATGCCTCCTTTGACTGCTACCTCTCACAGAGAAACACATTAAATGCAGCCCCAGATGCGGTGACCCGGAGGTATGCATCGACAGGAGTTGCAGTGTCACCCTTGTAATTCCACTCTCTTCCGGATGGATCTTATCACTCACAATTCTAACTGCCATTATCAATCTTCCCTGTGCAGTCTCTGCATCATTAGGTGAGAGTATTCCGCTTATAACACTAACATAGGTTTCGCTCCTTTTTTACTCCTCCCTTGCATTTGTAAGTCCACTGCAGGCTGGCGTAGTGCCAGGCTGTGCCATGCAGCACAACAGTGCCACCTAAGGGTTCAATACCACCACCCGCCAAGCCTGACACACTGACACCAGCCTCACTGCCTCCTCATTTTTTTATTTATTATTTTTTGCTCAACTCTCACTCTCCACCATCCTCCCTACCGCTCTCTGTGTTTGTCCACATGTGTTCCAGTAGATTAGAAGTGTGTTTTGTGCATTGGTTCCTTTATTAGCAGAAAAATTAATACAGGATTTGATTAAAAAAAGAAGCATGGATTACGTTGAAATTTGAGGCTCATTATGGGTTAATCCTTTTTGAATTGGATGTGTATCAAGTTCCAGACTAGCTTCACTCGGTTCGCTTCTGTGCTTTGAGAGGAGGCATTTAATTCAGGCTTATACGATATGGCAAAGTCTATAGTGGCATTCCCAGTGACACAGTAGCAGCAGACAAATTAGTGACTGTTGATATTGCTGCAGGTGTTAAAAAGGTTACAAAATAGTTTGTGGTATCACAGTACACGTCAAAATAAATAGGAAAACAAAAACAAAAAGAAAACATGAATACACTCAAGAATTTTATGAGAAGAGGTGATAATAACTTGTTTTGGGGGGTAGAATGTGTGCAGCCTTTTTTTTTCTACATGGCAAATCTTAATCAGAGTAGAATGGCAAGAAAAAAATGTTTCTTTCACAAAGCACATTCAGTTACAATTGGGTTTATATTGTAGTATTTTACCTTTGATAAGAACTGGTTGTCTATGTGATCAAATATGACCTTTATTCACCCACTTGCATTTAGTTAAATATGAGTTTTGGTGATGACAAACTATGCTTTCATAATCATTACTCTTAAATAACTCCTGTGAGCATTAGTGATCAACTCCTATTATAGTAATGGTTAAGTCCATAAACAGAGGGACTTGCTGAAGCAGGTCTTCTGCAGTATTCTTTCCTGTTGCTTCACAGCACCTTAGGGAGTCCCTGATCTAAACTCGCACTTCAGCACTGGTGAACAGGGCAGTTATAGGCAGTACTTATAGACCAGTAAAAGTGATCTTTTACCTGCTGTCTGGTGTGCACGGGCCCCTTCGTCTTAAACCCTCCTTGGGAGCTGCACTCTGAGGCACTGAAGTGGTCGGAGCTTGTGGAGGATCTCTTGGAAAGGGTGTCACAGCCTCCAACAAATGTGTTATCCAAAGGAAGCTCCTGAATGACATGATGCTTCTTCACGGAGACCGGTGTGTCAGCCTTGAGGTGAAAGGCTGACTGTGGTGAGGCAGATTTGTAGTGCCGGGCCAGGTCTGGGCTGCTTGGTTTGAAGGTTGTAGTAGGTGTGGCATTCCAATCAAAGCGTCCAATCCCTGGCTCTTCCAGCTCTGTGGGTAAACTTATGGTTCCGTTGATTGGTTCGTGTGCAGGATCGTCAGGTTTGTTTCCGTCAATGGTGACAAAGTTCAGCAGTGAGCTTTTGGGGGATTTCCTTTTCTTGCGTTTCTTCTTCTTGTTCTGTTTGTTTTCTGTATTGGGGGACATCCACTCAGCCCCCTGCTTTTTTCTCTGTGTCGCTTTGAACCTGGATGCATGGCGGCAGCGCAGCAGGACAGTAACAAAGATGACAATAATCACCACTAAGGCGCCAGTAACAAAAGCTATCATTATGGTCAAATAATCACCACTCTGGTAAATGTCATTACTTTCACCAATGTTTCTGTCAATTGGAGTTTCCATGGTGCGTCGAATGAGCTCATAGATAAAAGTTGAGTTGCCCACAGTGTCATTGACATAAAGAAAGACAAGCACCAGCGTATGCAGAGATTTGGGATAACCCAAGTCACTGATATTTACCACTAACCTGTGTAAGCCTATATCAGCAATAGTGGGTTTTTCCTCCAAAGTAATATTTCCCGTGACCGGATCAATTCGAAACAGGCCCTTGTTGTTGCCGCTCACAATAGTATATTTGAGCTCTGCGTTCATCCCTGTGTCACCATCTACTGCAAACACTTCTGCTATCACTGATCCTGGAATTGAAGAGAGGGGGACAAGCTTGAAAGATGTATTAGAGGGAGGGTATATGACAATAGGGGTGTTGTCATTCACATCAATGACATTGATGGTCACCTTGGCGGCTGAAGAACACGGAGGTCTACCGCTATCCACAGCCCTAACATCAAAAGTGTAGGAGCTCTGCTGCTCCCTATCAAATGACACGTTAGATTTTATCACCCCAGAGTAAGGATCTAATATAAAGTTCTCATTATCATTCAATATTGAGAGGGAAACTGCAGCGTTTTCTCCAGCATCTGAATCGGTTACAGTTATCACTCCTACAGTGCTATACTTAGGAAGATTCTCAGACACAAAAAACTGAAAGTGGTTATGTGTGAATTTGGGGTTGTTATCATTTTCATCCAACACAGTTACAATGATGGCAGCCTGTGTTTGCAGGGGTGGTGTCCCATTATCTCTTGCTGTTACAGTAAAGAGGAACCGGTCCTGATCCTCACGGTCAAAAACCCTGGACGCAGTCAGGACCCCTGTTTTGCGGTCAAGATCAAAAAATGAAGCATTTGGTCCCAGCTGATAGACAATCTCTGCATTTTTTCCATTGTCCTCATCTGTGGCGGTTAGAGTTGTGAGAAAGAGGTCACGTTTGTTGTTCTCCATGATGGCCAACTCGACGACTGGCTGGGTAAAAATGGGAGGGTTGTCGTTTTCGTCCTCTAACCTCACTCGCACCAACGCAGTCTGGTTCAAACTTGGCTTTCCAGAGTCAGAGGCTACAATTTTGAAATTGTACTCCTTTGTCCCTTCATAGTCAAGCAGTGCTGATGTCTCTAACAGATACTGGTTGTCGTACACAGCCTTAAGATGGAAGGGCACATCCTTCTCTATAAAGCAAATGACCTTGCCATTGATGTCTGTGTCTTTGTCCGACACTGTGATGAGGGCTATCTTTGTATTAATGGGATCTTTCTCTGATAGAAAAACAGTGCCATTAATAGGACTTATTATGTATCTCAGGTCAATATTGGGTGGATTGTCATTAACGTCAGTCACATTTATGGTAACAGTAGCTTTTGCTGGACTTGAGCTTCCATCACTAGCTAAAACTGAGAGCTTGTGAATAGCATTCTCCTCCCGGTCTAGAGGTCTTTGCACTGTGATAATGCCAGTTGTCGTATTTAATCCAAACAATCTTTTTGTCGCGGGAGACACCTGAGTCCCAAATACATAATGGATATCTGCATTGGTCCCTATGTCTGCATCTGTGGCCTGAAGCTGCACCACAGATGTGCCAATAGGGGAATTTTCTGCAATGTGAACCTCTATCTGACTCTCTTTAAAAACGGGTTTGTTATCATTGACATCTGTTACAGTGACTTGGAGAATGGCTGTGCTGGATTTCTGCGGACTGCCACCATCCTCTACTTTAATCTTCATCACATATGTATCCTTCTGCTCTCTGTCCAGATTCTGCTGCACAATGAGCTGGGGCCACTTCTCCCCCTCAGGTGTCTCTACTATGTCTAAGCCAAAGGCACTCTGTCCGTTGATCAGCTCGTATCTGTGGACACTGTTAGGGCCGGTGTCTGGGTCAGTTGCAGAAGGAATAGCGAAGCGGCTGTTAATGAGTGTGTTCTCTGGGATTGAAATGTTGATCACAGGTGACGGAAACATGGGTGCATTGTCATTTGTGTCTTTGACAATTATTTTGATTTTAATAAGCCTGAAATAGTCATTAGGGAGAATGACCACTTCGATTTCAAAGGAGCACTCGCTTTCCTCAAATGAGGGACCGGGGCACAGCTTCTCCCTGTCGATTCGGTTTGATGTTGTGAATATCTCTCCAGTGCTGCTGAGAACACGGACCAGTGGGTTGTCTCCTGCTTTGGAGACAAGCCGGTACACAAGATTAGCACTTGCTCCAGTGGCAGCATTAGTATGGGAAATGTTCAGGTCCTTTGGTATGTTTCCAATGAGGACATTTTCCTGCAGCTCCTCTCTGATTGGGTAGATCAGTTCTTGAGCAATTGATGGATCTAGCCATATGCAGGCAAGTAGAGCACCCAACAGGTAATAGTCTTTTAGATCCATGGCATTAATGTGTCTCCAGCCTCTGGACCTGAATGGTTTCTGTCTATGCAGCAGCACAGGCTGTAACTCCTTGCAGATATCTTCCACAAACAAACCTAAAAATACATGACAAAATTTCCCTTCAGTAAAAGTTCACAATTACATTCAAATATAAGGCAACCAGCCCTCCGGCTGTTTTATTTTCTAGTTTTGCATGATTTTTTCACACCATCTGCACTGAACTCACATTTATTTGGACATTTAAAAACAACAACAAATAAAAACCCACAGAATAAAACCAGCCACCCATGGATGTTATTTACTCCTTTAACATGCACGTTTTATGGTTTCTGAGATTATTTCAGTTTTAAAGCCCCACAGCCACAAAACTTCACAATACATTAGACAGCCTTATTAATTTAACACTCAAATTGCCAAAATAAAGAGCTTAAGCTGTGTGTGGGCTCCTACATGAATGAATATGCATGGATGAAACATAAAAAGTGAGCTCAGTCAGATTTTAAAAGCTTTGTGAGCAACTGGGACCTATTCTTATTTTACATACCCAAATCCTTGGTAACGCAGGGGGCAAAACTGGAGTGTGTCAGCTCATAGTCTTCTCATCCAGTGTGTGTTTCTGTTGGTGAAGATATCCCTCCTGTTTGATCTGCCTTCAGGTCCCGGGGGAAAAGAGAATAAAACATATACTGTTTTTTAAAAATACCCCACGGGAGTGATCAAGCAGAGGAAAAAATTCATCTGCTCAGAAAAAAAAAAACTGGTGAAAACTGAAACCTGCATCTGTCGCGGTTGCTTTTCTCAAAAAATGGAGCTGATCTTGCTTAATTTTGGGACCTGCAGTGCTCCACGACGCTTTCCAGGATACACACACAGGTCGGTGAAGGAAATGAGATCTCTTGCATCAGTACGTGTCCCAAATCCAATGCTCATCTCTCACAGAGGTCCTAAAAGCAAAAAAACAAAAAACGAAAACAAAAAAAAAACAGCCGGCGCGCGCGTGTGTCTCCTGTCCTCCGTCTACACGTGAAGGTGAAGGCGTCTGCGAGGTGAACGCGAGAGGACGCGCTGGTGTCCCGTCATGTTTCAAGTTCACGGCGCTCCATCCAAAAAAAATCAGCCTCTGTGTAGAATATTTTGAAACAGATTTTAAAGGCAATAAAAGGAAAGAAATAGATGTGAAGTCTCAGAGTCGATCCCTGTTGGAGATGAGGCGTATTATCAGTGGCGCGGGTGCGCAGCGCGTCTGTGCCATTTATCCTTTGCTGCGCTCTCGCTCCACAGCTGAGTATCTTCCACTAACTCTGTGTAAACCCACAGGAGTGGAGGTGAAGTACAGCGCTCAGAGTAACCCCGCCCCTTTACCCTGCCGACCTTCATCATTGGACAACGCGTCTCTGATTCACGTGCGTCTGCACCCGACCAGCAACAGGATTGGCCTGGAGTCCCGTCGCTTAACGCGCGGAGGAGCCGAGGGGGGGCACGTCCGCCGTGAGATGCTCTGTCAGGATGCCGCAGGCTGCGGGGACGCTTAACCAAAAACCCCGGGGCTGGAGGGGGTGATGATGATGATGATGAGGAGGAGGTGGAGGATGATAACAAAGCTGGCTGATATTGTAGCTGAGAAAAGGAGTGGGTGTCCTTTAGCGCATATGAATGAAAGGTCAGTGATGCTGAGGCTGGATCAACCTGTTAGAAGAGATGCAATAATTAGGATGAAGATATGAAGCCAAGATGTTTGATGGAAAAGAAAAGACACATTCTAACACTCCCCTGTTGATTTGCAAAGAATAAACTGCTGTATAATGCAACCTTTGTGTGAGAGTCACTTATTATTGCGCTGCTCCAAACAAAGAATGTGTTGTAAGCGTGTTTGCACGGGGTACACATCCACCACACTGCGCCCTGCAGCCAGGCGTCAGCAGCGTTTGTCCATAAGAAGTAACCTTGACACCTATCCGACTCATCAGTGCGTGTGTGGCGCGTCTCTGTGCGTAATGAGTGAATTGCACTTCTGTTTGAGTTAGCACTGATCATCTGACGTTGTGTGATTAAAAAAGAAAATGCTGATGATCAAAGATTAGATTATCTCACTGAACAAGTTTCAAAACAGCAAAACCACAAAAGAATTTAAAAAAAAAAAAAGACACAAAATACCCAAACTGTAACAAATCCCATCAAATGTGAATCATACGCAGCCATATCATTAACATAGATTACCCCCCATCTAATCATTTCAATGCAGTTGATAATCCTCATGAAAACTAAGACTGTGGCTGCTGTTTTGAGGGGCAAGCTGTTGACTTCCAGGGACGAGTATAGCCTGTCACGGTGAACACTGCCACCTTGAGGTGGACCTTAACCAAGGCCGTGGTCTGAGCTGTGCATCTTCATAACCAACACATTTCTGAGAAAGAAGTAAACCACAAGAAGGGTTCACAGTCTGGATAACACAATGAGTTACTCAGTGGTGATCTGAGTGCAAAACAAGACACAGTGAGAAAAAGAGCCACACTGTTGGCATAAGGATGATTGAAGTAATGCAAAAGACATGAAATCCACACTAGTGGAAGTGAGAAGTGGCTGAAAATGTCTCCTGAGAGGTTGGCTTAGTGCCTGGTCAGCAGTCCATTAGCACAACAACCTGGTGGCCTGACCTTTTTGCCTCTGAATTCAGCCATTGCTGTCCTTAGTTGCACGGTGGAGAGCAGCTAAAGCAGTGACGTGTCACTTCAGCTTAAAGTCTGACACCTCGATGCTGAGGAAAACCTGACAACATAACTGTCGGCAGCACAGAGACACTTTCTTGCTCCGTTGGTCAAATGGAGTCATTAGAAACTCATCACCTGCCTTTTACTCTCTGTAAGTGTGTGTGTGTGCGTGCACATGTCTGACTTTTCTTCAAGACGGGAAACATGCTGGGATTTTGTAAGTATTCCATACATTAGTGTTTCTCAAATGTTGATATGACTGGAAATGATAAAAACTATAGAAGTAAATCTATTTCAGGGTTTTTCAACCTTGGGGTCGGGACCCCATGTGGGGTCACCTGGAGTTTAATTTGGGTCGTCTGAAATTTCTGAACAATTAAAATAGATTTGAGAAATTTTGTAATTATTATTCTTTATTTTAAATTAAAACATCACACAATCTTAAACAACTGTATTTCTATAGATTCACTTTGTGAAATACAATGTAGTTCAACTTAATTGTAGTAAAAAAAAATATATATATATATATATATATATATCTGAGCTCAAACATGATCAAAAACTAATCCGAGACAAAAAATGTCACCAGAAATTCTTGATATCAAAATGGGGTCACGATCCAAAAAATGTTGGGAACATTGCACTAAATACTGTTTCTTTCCACTTATTTTACAAAATTAGACTCTTTAAAATGTGTGTTATCACTTGTTCATTCCATCATTATGCGCTACAGTTGTTTTTAAATCGTATTCTAAGCAAAGTGTTGCAGTCGGTCAAAGGGGGTACATGAGAGAAAGGGGTACTTAAGCCAAAAAAGCTTTAGAACCACTGCCATACATGACCTTATATGGACAGTCATGTAAAATTAAATCAACCAGCTCCTAATTTTCAGCCAATGTTTCTGCTAGTCAAGTGACTGACAAACTAATAAATGCTAATATATGTCCAAGGTTCAAAAGTGCACCTCCTCCAACCTCTCACCATGCTTAGAGCCTAAGGGAAGTGTCCAAACCTAAAGCCTTCTGATTTTCCATATAACAGGTGCAGTCAATCAGACTGCTTACCTTGGTGTGATTTTCATTCGGACTTATTGACGTGTTTGTTTGCACGGTTGAAATGGCTTCATGAATAATACAAAGTACAAGAATGTTTGTGTGTCCATTAAAGTACAAGGTTGTACAGGTGACTTATTTATATTCAAACTCAAACAAGGTCTAAGAAGCTGAAGCTGAAGGAAAAAGGTGGTGACAGCAGAACGGCTGCCTAAAAAAGGCTGAGCAAACGTGGTTGGATAGGCTGAAACAAACAGAAAAGGTAAAGTAGGACCTTTTTATTAGGGGTGCCCTCGGATGAATCTGTATAGAAATACATTTATAAAGCTAACTTGTATACGTTTACCTAACATTTACCCCTCAGTCTTTCACAAATAAAGACTGAGGGGCGGATTCACTAAAGGTTTAGGGGTATTAAAACATGTGCAAACGTCACTTGACGAGCTAATAAGCAGTACAAACCTCAGGGAATCAGGAGTGCGCGGCTGCTGCACGTCGCAATGTGCTTTCAAGCTATTTAGAGCGTTTCCTTCTAATGAATATGTATAGTAGACGGAGATCAAAAGGGTAGTAAAAAATGGGAGGAGGACATGCAAATAATTTAATGCGGTGGGCACAATGCAATTAATCAAATCTGGAACTGTTTGAGGTGATTGTTTTAGCACAGGAAAATAGTACGACTGACAAACAGGTGCAAACACACACGCAGAAATCCTCTGTAGTAAATGTTTACACAAAACACAGCGGAGATGGAAAAAAAGGCTCCAGTTAACTTTTCTATTATAATAAAATAATTCAAATAAAACAATAGTCAATATTAACAGCCACTGTGACAGACTGTGTTGCTGTAATAACTCAGATCAATTCCACCAACAGAGCAATAGGACAGTTTCTGAACAAATCTGTCTATTTTTCATGGACTGATCAGAGCAAAGGTATAGGACCTGACGGAGCAGCCACATTAAATTAGGGGAGGAAAAATAGAATTAGGTTTTAAAGTTGTTGGTTTTTTTTTGTTTTTTTTTTAAACATTTTCATTTGTTTATTAAGTTTTCTACATTATGAAATGTTCATGCAGCAGACGGAAAAGTCCATCTGTCTCCAATTTACTTCCTCAAATGTCATTGTGTGATTCTGTGCACTCACGTCTCCACATTGAACGATCAAAACGCTCATTTAAACAGGGCAGTCTGCACCACTTCTGCACGTGCACTAATCATTGCTGCAATCTTAGTGAATTCCTCACAGTAGGTGAAAAAACTGCGTCACCAAAGGATTTAGGAACACAACTGGTTTACCACCCTTTATTTCAGATCTCCGTGAATCCGTCCCTCAGTGTTGGCCTCAGGTGAGCAAGATTACAATTACAACACAGTATTTGTAGGGTAAAACTAACCTGTCTGACTAATAACTCAAAGATATAGTCATATATTCATTTAACATTTATTCATCATAAAAAAGGCTGAGCAAAGATGGTTGGGTAGGATGAAACAAATACAAAAGGGAAAGTATGACCTTTTTTTATTAGAGTGAACCTCTGATAAATCTGGTGTCTTTTTATATATATATATATATATATATATATATATATATATAGAAATACATTTAGAAAGCTAAGTTGTATACATTTCCAAACATTATCAAACCACTGGCTGCTCATCAGTAGAAAACTCAAGAACCATTGAATAGTAAAGGAAATTGAACTTTATCTTAAGTATGGCTTTGATTATGTTCGAAATGACTTGGTCAAGCGGTCTTTGTTTGAAAAATTGGTTTGTGGACCTTCATCATTTGGATCAAACAATAAAGCTGCTGGAAACAATTTTTAACACATACATTTTTTAACAAATAAAAACAGTGTTAGCCTCATAGATGAATAAATTGAAGATAATTTGTGCAAAAAAAAAAGATTAACATTGTCAGAAAAGTTTTTTGCACATCACATTATGGGATGTGAAGTCCAGTAAATGGATGTAGAGAAGTGCTTTTTTTCCTTCAAGGACGCATGTGGGTGGCATTAAACCCTGCACTATATTTCTAAGAGGAAATATCTGTGCCTTCTACAACATTTAAAGAGGCATAAAGAATTTCAGATATTACTTTTTCAAGGTTTTTTATAACTCTCAATGTGCTTATTATGACATCCACAGTCGGCGCTACGGTTAGTGTGTGTCAGAGAATCATTAATAAGATGCTATTTTACTGCATTAGAACCGTTTGACTTTCAACACAATCTATTTTAGCTCTATGAATAGCCAAAAATGATGCAAAAGCAATTTAGCAAGAAGAAACGCTAATCATCCAAATCCCTTGTAACATCTAAAATGATTGCGCAACATACCATAAGCCATTCTAACAATAAGGAATACTTAATTTTGCCCTCTAATTCCCACCTCAGTTGCTGTAATCAGCTGACTCAGAGAAAAACATCAGTGAGGCTATTATCACATGGGCTGCCTGAAATCCTGCTGTTTGCCGTACTGTACCAGCTGCCAGCCAAGCAAATGTGCTCTTAAAAAATTGGACTTGTGTAATTATCAAATTCTTCGAGTTCTTTTACTCATCTCCAACCTCTCCTACTGCCTTTGTTCCTTCAGCTGTGTTCAGTTAAAAACACTGTCTCTTTCATCCCTTACCTCCTAATGTTCTGTCAATGTATAAATAGAAAGTAACCATTTCCTATTTGTTTAGCCCAGCTCATCACTCTTTGTGTGAGTGCGTCTCTTTGAGGTTTTTATTTGTTCTTTGTCAACAGCAACACGGAGCCCAGCTTTTGCTGTGTAAAATTTAGACATTTTCTTTTAAAACCTTTCTGCTGTTTAACTCCTCAAGAATGTTGATTCCCCTCATCCAATGCGACCAATTATCTTTTCAAGACCACATGAAAAACTATCACCACCAATACAGGATCATTTGATATTATGAACTAGAGTCTATTTTATGTTAGAAATACACTTATCGTATTTCTTAAGTAGTCCAATATTCTTGAGTAATCAATTGAAATAAATTCTACCTAAAGGAAATCTCTTCACTTTCCACGAACAATAGCAAGCTAAAATGCACTCACTTCATATAGTTGTGCATTATAACCCAATAGTGGTTTTTGAAGTAGTCGCTTAGCTATCAGTGTACTGCTCAAAGAAAAGAAAAGCCTTTATGTCACATTGTTTTGCACATTAGAGCTTTTGGGACCAAGGCTTGCATTGACACATGTGGCATTTAGTTCTTTTTATTGAGGTATATAATGCTATTGAAATAGATAGTTCTGGATAAAATATTCAAAAGACAATAAGCAATCTGTTCTCCTTAAAGGTGCAGTCTGCAACTCTTTTAAAAAAATGACTTTTTGTCATATTTGCTAAAACTGTCACTATGTAAGGACAGCTTTACATGAAACTAGTAGTTTGTGTGTAAAAAAAAACAGGCTCATTGAGTCCACCCTGCTGCTCCTACCGTTTTTGGCAGATTGCCAGAATGCACCGCGACTGAGCAAAAAGAACCAATCAGAGCCAGGATTGTGTTTGATGGGCTGTCTGACAGCTGTTGCTCACAGTTCCGGCCCCCTTCCCAGAGCTAGAGCGCCGTCTTTTTTACAGTGTATGGTCTGGAGGAGTAGAAGATGGAATTAGTAAATTTTCTGCTTGAAAGATAATTACTGCTGCTTGATTTACATTATATTTGATTTGTAATTGTTACACTAGAACTCTGTAGTGCATGTGTTGTTCATGTGCGCGCAGCAGCCTCCGTGTGAGCTGCTGTAAGTGACACTGTGTTGATGCTGCTGCTGCTGAGGTTTGTGCACATAGAGAGAGAGAAGCAGTGCAGTAATTTGTTTTTAACGGTGCATGTTATATTACTGTGATGTTGCTGTCGGGCTAACGTTAGCTTGTTAGCTCCTCTGAAGGAGGGACTTTGTAAAGTTTGGAGGCAGGGCAAAAGAGCAGCGGAGAGGGAGGGGGAGAGAGGGGTCTGAGAGTTGCGGACTGCACCTTTAAAGGAGCATAGGGAAGGATTTGTGAATAAATAAACAATCATTTGAAGTCTTTCAATGCTAATGGCTGATGAAGTGTTCAAAACCAAAAGAATAAGCCCACACACATATCTATATCTGGTCCGGATTTCCCATGCAGAAGAAGTTTTTCAACCTTGGACCCCATGTGAGGTCGCCTGGAAATAAACTGGGGTTGCCTGAAATGTCCAGTAATATTTAATTTAAAAAGATTGCTTATTAATTTTATATGTTTAATTTTGTTGTACCATGTTTATTTATTTCAATTGATCTATTTTGCAGAATTAAAGTGTGTTTTAAAAAAAACCAATACATAATATCAAAGAAGAGATGCTTTTTCAAACACCTGCATTCTAGACTTTCACTTTCTCAAATATAAATCTAGTTAAAATAAAACGCTGAATAACAATACAGTACCTGAGTTTACTTTGTGCACTGATACTGGCTACTTTGTATTTGATACACAGTATAACAAATATGATCAAAAAATGAATTTTAGAGGGAAATATATGTTTCTGGGGTCGCCAGAGATTTGTAATTAAAAAAATGGGGTTACGACCCAAAAAAGGTTGGGAACCACTGCAGTAAACAGCCACGTGAACGACGAGTAAATTATTAACTGTGTCACAGTATCAACTGCTCTGCTGTGAAGAGTTGACTCACGCTATAGGAGTCTTTTTTTCTTGATCCTGCCCTATGCTCCTTTAAACTAAGCATGTACATTTACTTACGACTTCAGTAAGTTGCAGAGTTAATGCACTTTTTTTTGTTGTGCAAATGGCACTGGTTACTTATTCTCACAAACTTCTACATCTTCTATAACAGAGGATGTTGTGTCGTCATTCATACAGTATCTACAGCCATGCATTTATTTAGGAATTATGTTGATACAAGACTCAAAAATAGCAAGAAATAAGAAGAAAAATATATTGTTGTTGTTTTAAAAAAAAAAGTAATCAAAAAATACTGTTATCTCACTGTAGGTGCAGATTTCATTTGCATCTTTATTTTACCAAATTATTACAATCATACTTCTGAGAAATCAAAGCTGAAATACTACATTTTCTAATATTCATTTTCTATCACTAAAACAGGTTTGATTCTTTTTTTTGCACAGACTTTAGAGTTAAGTAAATGTTTGCTTATAATAGTTATTGATTCGTCATATGGCATATGGACATGTTTTTGCTATTGAGCCTCCCTAATTATTGCAAAGGGTTTTCAAAAACACTCTGCAGTAGGTTTTTTTTCTGTCTGCCACTTGGCATTTAAAAAGTGTGATGCCATTTAAAATAATCCTTGAATGTTCAGTGACAATGCTTTATCAAAGTACATTTTTGGGGAGGATTAAAGCTTTCCAGATACAGAAAGAGCAAGGTATTTCTCCTCGGCTATATTTTCTCTCTGACTGCAATTGGTATACTCTCCCGTTGCTTCTAGCATTTTTTTTTACATTTTTTTTTAACTTTTTCTTATTTCTATCCCATTTTAATCACATATCACTCTGCAAGCAATGCACCAAAAAAGGTCAAACAACCCCTCATCTTCATTATTATCAATGACTGGATGCTTGTCTGCAGTGGCTGAAATAGTTAATAGTGAAAGACCGCTGCAAACCAGGGAAAGACCTTTTGGTGTTCACAGCACAAACTGGTGTGACCTTGTTGAGTCCTAATAAAGCATCATTAAATTACACGATCCTTTAATCTTTGCTTGAGTGCTACTGCATTTACAGTCCGTGTCTAACACAGTTGCGTGCTTTTAATAGTGACATTGTCTAGACTTTCACATCTACTCATCACCTAGTTTCTAGCATCCAACTATTTTAGTCTGAGGACTAACAAAAATAAGATTACTACATGTGAAATAAGGTTTTTTTTTGGTTTGTTTTTGTAGTCAAACCTTCAAAGTGTTCCTGTATGACATCTTCTATTAGCAAAGGTAAGACGATATATCGTGCGACAAGATATAGAAATATTAAAACACCAATAGTCATCTCGGGTCCAAGTGGTATCGCGAATTTCATATTTTTCATATTCCTATCAGTTGAAAAGGTCATAACCAGTAAGCTATTTAAGTATTTCCACAGTTAAAGTCAAAAGCATTGTTATTTTTGCAACAGCATGTTTTTTTTTTTGCACATTTTTTCCTTTACAAAAATATTGCATTGTCTTTATTATCAGGAACCCGTTATTGTCTATTGCAGTGTTTCTCAAATGGGGGTACGTGATGGCACTACAGGGGGTACTTGAGAGAGAGGAAAATTAACAAATGAAAGCATAAAAAATATTGGGTTTTATCGTGTTTATTTTTTGTTAAAAATAATAACCATACTAAATATTACCAGCAACGGACAAAATGACAACAAAAACACAAAATAGTAATAAAATGAACAAATCACAACAAAATACACAAAATGACACCAAAAAGAGAGAAGAAAACTTACTATTACCAACAACACACAAATGAGAAAAATACACAAGATCACTACAAAAAAACAAAAATAGTAGAGACATACAAAACGACATAAGAAACAACCAAACAACACCAAAAACACACAAAGTAAGAGAAAAATAAACTGAATAATAACAAAAAACTACAAAAAAATTACATCAAAAACACACAAACTGATGATAGAAATAATTTTGATTAGCTCATGAACTGAAAATACAAGAGTCAGTCTTGGTTTCACACCATGCAGGAAATGACCGTAAATGATAAAAATAATAGAAATAAATCTAAATACTAAACACTTCTTCATTCCACTTATATACAAAATGAGATTCTTTCAAATGTGTGTCATCACTCATTCATTCCATCATTATGCTCTAAAGTTATTTTTTCACAGAATTCTGAGCAAAATGTTGTAGTCAGACATATGGGGGTACTAGGATTCAAAAGTTAAAGAAAGAGGGTACTTGAGCCAATGAAGTTTGAGAACAACTGGTCTATGGTATCGAATCCTGAACTCTTTGTATTTTCCCGTCCCTATAAGCTACAAATCTCTAAAACAAGAACCAGCTTAAGTGTGAGAAGTATGATGAAGTATGAAAAAAGGTGATTGTAAAACCACATATTCAACCACAAGATACACTTCCCTTCTAGTATTCATTATAACTCATGCTGTAAGGACAGCTCTTAAACAAGAAATGACAAAGCTAGAAAAAGCCTGCACTGACTCTAATTTCTCCTTCTAAAGGTCAGACTCCTTCCTGCATTGCCATTTTTGTCATGAATTACCCAAGCAGCCTCATGATAACTGAGTGGACATGGATGTGTGTAGTTTTTTTTTTTTTTTTCTTTTTCATCAAAATCTTAGAATGGTACAATTGTAATGAACAACATTGTGAGAAAGAAATATTCAGAGAGTTCACATTCTCCAGATGAAAATGAACTCAAACATTTGGGTTGGACTGCTGTCCATCTTTTTGCTGTTCAATGTTTCTGTATCAGTGCATGTGTGGATGTGCTCCTCACATAACCCACTTTAACTAATGGATATATGTCATTGACAGGAAATTCATGTAATCATTCCATCATGTGGAAAAGCACACAGGCAAAGGGCTACATTACAAAGCTCAATGTGCATGTGCAAAATAATAAGATCACCCTGTGGGTGGGCAGTTATTGTTGCAGCTACACTTCTTTTTTTTTATGTAAAATACTCCCACTGATCAGTTTTAATCGCAGCTGTACAATACAAGAGAATTATTCATTCCCTTTGAAAAAGGTGACATGAGTTTGACCAATTACAAAAATGAACTTTGATGTGGAGGATGGACTCTGAGCAAAACACAAAAGCATCGAAAAATGAGATCATGTGTCTTAAACAAAAGCAAAGTAGCTGCTCTACAATGGCCTAAACCTTGAATATTCTTTATTTCATGAAATTAATTTACATAATGTTAACAGCTTGTTAATATTCCTATAGTGATCTGTGTAAAACGGCTTTTGTAAATTCTGAAACTATCAATAAAATAAAGCAGAAGTCAGCTGCTGCACGGATAAATTATGCTATTTGTTTGATTAAAAGTTGTGAGTTCAAAACCCAGGCTTGGTTTGTGACAGCAGGGTTGGAAAGTTGTTGTTGCTTTGTTTAATTTCTAAGGCGAAGACAAGCAACTTTGTTTCAGTTTTTCAATTGTGTCTAGTTTTTTTTTGCTGCACAAATCAGCAATATTAACCTTCATAGCCTTTGCATCATTTCAAGTAACCTTGTTGATGTGTTTGTTGATGATTTTAAATGTTTTTTTTTGCTGCCGATTTTAATGATCTTATTGATTTTAAGCTGTTGAATAGTTCCTGTTGCACTTTTTGATTATGTGAAGCACATTGGAATTGCCTTGTGTATGAAATGTGCTATATACAAATACATTTACCTTGCCTTGCCTTAAAGTGCATGGATTAAATCATTGATCAGATGTTGTGCTAATGTGTCTGAAGTTGAGATAAATGCTATCATGCACAATCCTTCACCGAACTCCCATTATTCTGAACTTGGCAGATAATGTAACCTTTTCTTTGAGGCTATTATTGATAGACTGTCCTCTGAATTCCACATGAACAGACTTGGAATTACTTTTTTTATCTCCTACATTCTTGATTTTAGTGTTAGTGATGGTCTGGTCATTGTAGAGTTGATTATCCTCACAAAGTCCTATTAGTTATCTGATTCTAAAAGGTAACCCATATATATAAAATCAGCAATACATTTATTATTTAGCCTGGTTTCCTTTAAAGTGGCAGTATGTATGTTTTAGTTTTTTTGCTTCATTTGGTCAAAAATCCATAACCACCTTTGAGCATATTGTAATTTAAAGTGTTCTGAGAGGACTCTGGACCTTTGCTCCATCTCTTGGCTCTGTATTTTTGCTTTAGAAATCAAGGAGACAATCAGGCATCGTTTTACAAACAAAAAGGTCCAAACGGCCATCAAATCCAATTTGGCCTGTTTACACTGAGGTTGCATTGCAAAACAAATGGATATGTATCGGATTTAGGACCACATATGAAAGTGACCTGGGTAGGATTTGAAAATAATCTGAATTGTGCTGTTCGGATACAGGTCGCATGTGAGCAAAAAGATCGGATTTGGGTCACATTTGCCTGCAGTGTGAACGTAGCCTAAAGTCCCAAACATACTCGGGCAGAACGGACTCCACGGAGGTCCGCGCAGACTAAAAGTGGATGTCCGTGCCCACGGGCAATCTACCTCATGCACTGGTGTCAGAGGGAGAGTGATAACAGATGGAATAAATCGTGTGTAAACCTAAGAGAAGCACATGTAAGGTGGACAGAACATGTGTAATTCATTTCTCTAAAACATCAGAAAACTCTACAATAACACAAAATAAAGTCACTACATTTGTCACTATTGAGAAAACGGTTGCTTAGATTTTCACAGTTTTGCGCATTCACAAGGATACTGTGAACTTGAAACAGGGAGTGGGGAGCGTGGTTGATTCCATGCAAGTCTCACGATTCAACATACTGAAACTTTAAACATCGTAATGTTGTTTAAATTGTTGAACGTTTATTCCGGTGACCAATATCCCATTGTGTCGTGATGTACTGCTAATAATAGGATATCTACCAAAGTGGAACTAATGTTGTTGTCTTTGTAATTAAAAAAGAGAGAGAGTGAGAAGAGAGAAACTAAATCAAGACACTCAAAAGTTCTTTAGCTAAAATCTACCTTCAAAAACTATTGTAAGAACAATATTTATTTTGTTTTTTTAAGGATCTTAAATGTTGACAAATCTTTAGTATAACAAACATATATTTGGTTGTCAACAAAAGAGACATTCTGTTGGTATTCATGTGTGTTTGACGTCTGACAGACGGCCAATAATCATGGTGGATAAAACACCACGTAACCGGTAACTTCCAGGACACCAATTCAAGGCTTTTCATGTTCACATGCTTCTAACACTAGTACTTATTTGTTCCAGAAGTTACTTTGAAAAACGAAATGCTGAGTGGCATTGTTTGTGACCCGACGGTACATTCTGAGTCCAATGAGTTGATGCGCAAATGGCCAAAGACCAAATTTTCAGTATTTTCTGAATCCATTTGGCCCAGCTATGACTCATGTGTTTCGAAGAAGAAAATAAAAGTCCAATATAAAACCACTCTTATAATCCCAAACATATTTGTACTCCATTGTTGCTACTCATGCATGGTCAGGTTGTACTGGTAAAAAGCTTAACATGCCAACTGAAAAAAGAACACTTTCCATTTCAGACATAATAGACTTAAATTTCATCTTTACCTTCAGCCTTTGAAGAGCTGCAGCTGGCAGCGTTGGTGTGGGTGAGGAATCACAGGTGCAGAGTGACGCATTTCACTTTCCTCACATCCAGATTTTTTGCTCTATCACCTGGGACCAACACGCTGCTAAAGACAACAAGACATCTCTGAGGGATTTCACTGAAAAGTGCGCCTTTAATTGTTTCCTAATGAGTTTCCTCTCCTCACTAATTGAGGATCACATTCTATTATGTCTAATAGTCTATGGTTCACACACGCCGGCATCAGCAAAATCTAACCACTAGTGTTGACTAATGAAATGCGCTCTTCCCATAAAACATAGATAATAAACTCATAGGCGGTGGAGTGTGGAATGACACCTTTCATGCAGTTAGACACCAGATTATTTGGCTTCTTTCTTGTGTTTTCTCTCTGCATCCCAGCACATAAATAACAATCCAATCTATAACCCAAAAACAGATTACTTTGTCTTGTTTAAACTTGATTTAACACTAATACATGTGTAAGACAAGAGATTACTTTATTTCTCTCTTTCAAAGCTTCTCACAGAGAACTAATCAAGTGAAGGGTTATGTTGAAGGCCAAGTACATAGGAGAGCTATCAATACAATTTTGAAAGCTTTGAAATGTTGGTGTAGCTCTCTCCTCAACATCACAGACAGAGGTTGCTTCATCCAGACAGGTGTTTATTGCAAGGTTCCAATGCTTTATTTGTAAATCATCAGGTCCCAGAATAAAACGCCGGGTGTTGTTCAAGCGCCTTTTGCTAACTGAATGGGCCAATAATATCACGTCAACACAGACAACCACGTAACCTAAATGTTTAATTAAAGAATAATGAATCAGCCTTAAAGAAGCACGGACAATCACCCGTTACGGAACGCATCCGTGTCTCACTGTCAAATCTGCCATGTTTCAGCACCACGGACAGCGCAAATGCACCACTCATTTAGCCACAAAGGACACTAAACTTTCAGAACACAAAAACACACAAATACAAAATATTTACAAACTTTTACACCTATAAGGCCATGAGTCATCTAATGAATCAGCAGCACAGCAGAAAATTAAAATAGTGCTGACCTTTTATTTGTCAAAACAGCCAAAAAAAAATCAGCCGTGGAGCCCTTTGTGTCCTCACAACTTTTTTTTGTCTTTCATAAGCCAAGAGTAGCAGCTCATCTTGGCCTTGAACTGAGCCTCTCTCCAAACTTCCCTGGCCTTAATTTCCATATCAGAACTTTGACCGTTGTCTCCTTCACTTCTCTCTGTCCCTGAGTCCTCCTCATGTTCCCTTGGATAATTCTCCTCCCGTGTCCTGTCTGTTGGAGGCATTTTATTAGCATCTTTGCTACAGGTGCTGCTGCTCTTTTCTGCGATTTCCACAGAAACAACCTTGGACTCCTTTACCTGCAGGCTTAGCTTCATTTCTTTGGTTAAAAAAGCTCTTTAAATCCAACTGCTCTTTTTTTAACCATTTTCTACTGCTTCAGTTTCAGTATGTTTGTTTCAGTCAAACAAAATCTTCAAAAATAAATCACAATTTAAAAACATATAATACGACTGAAACAAGCAGAAGCAAAGTACTGTAAGTTACCATTTTCAATAATACATACAAAATAAATTCAAGCATTCAAAAATAAAATTTGAGTTGCCTTTTTTCAAATAATGCAAAACATAAATACACATACAGTATATACACATGTACCTTCTTTTATATACAACATTTAACCAACACATAACTCACAAAAATATATTGACATTTAAAAATAAAAAAAGTAAATAGTGTGTCACTCATTTTAATTTCTTTATCAACAGAATTCCACAAATGAACCCCAAGAACAGACAGACATCTTCCAAGCTGAAAGAGAAACAATTTTAGCACCAAATCATCTTAGATGGAGCATGGGCCTCTACTTTTCCACACGTGCATGGCGGAACAAAACAAGGTCGCATCGTGTCGCATTGATAATCAAATTTACCTGTTTGCTGTTGTGTCATGCAGCCAAGTCATTAAATCCAATACAACTGTATCACGCTGCATACAGCTACAATGTCAAAAGATTTTTATCTTCTAACTTGTTCACTTTTCCTTAGAGGTACGCAGCCACTTTGAGAAGCACTGCTGAGGGGTCACAAGCTGGCCCCGGGGTCTTTACCAGCGTTGACTCTACGCACAGAGTGAGGAAAACCCTGGACAGGGTGACAGTTTATCTATCACAGGACTAACACAGACAGACAGTCGTTTCAGGACAAACAGCAAGCATTGAACTTATCGACCTCCCACTGTAAAATAAGTGTTAGTCGGCCACATCTTTGTTTTAGGACATAGTTATAATATTCAGCTGCCACAAAAATCACTCATAATGTTGCCATCTTTAAAGGTCTCATGTCATGCTATTTTTCACCCATCTCCATTTGTTCTAAGAACCCCAAAAACATAGTATTTGAGGTTTGTTTTCCCAAACTGGCCTGTTTTACAGAGTTTTAGTCTCTGAAAAGTCACTTTCTAGGCATCTCTACAAACAGACTGATTTGCGGCCTACTTATGCATATTCATGAGCGGGCGTGTCTATAGACACTGACTTCCCTGCATGTCTCGCTCTGTTATGAGGGGGATCAGGAATCACCAAAGCAAATTTTTTTTTACTATCCACACACAGTTGTGATTGTTTTCTGCCAAAAAAAACTGCACATTACAGTAAAACACATGGCTATTTAAGCTCTATTGAGTTGGTAAAGTGTCGTTCGCAGACAAATAGATTCGTGACAGGTTTCTGAGGCAAGTCACCGTGTAAAAAGCCCAGCTATGTTCTCCGTAGGGCTTCTTCTTTCAGAAAGCCAAATATGG
This sequence comes from Gouania willdenowi, assembly GCF_900634775.1. NCBI lineage: Eukaryota > Metazoa > Chordata > Actinopteri > Blenniiformes > Gobiesocidae > Gouania > Gouania willdenowi. Next base: position 34,508,836 of record NC_041046.1, read on the forward strand.
TAGTCACGTATTTACACCCAAAACTTTCTCCAAGTTGACATCATAGCGACAACACGTATCAACAGCGGCAGTAGCAGAAACAACAACAGCTTTCGATGTGCAGCGGTGATAGACTGTGGAAACATCGCGCAAAGGACGCTGGGCGTGTCTGTTTACATGTCAATCACGGCAGAGAGCTTCCTGGAGGCGTGGCTTCTTCAGCTCAGTGCCGCGTCAAATTTGTCATCAAAGTGGGAATGCATCATCTATTTAGAGCGAGGTGTTTGTGCTCACCCTGCAGTAAGAAAAGAGCAAATCACCCTCTAACTAACGATTGAGGGACTCAATGAAAAAAACACTTTGGACATGTGTATGAAGCACTTTGATCATGTTTAAAGCACAGAAAAGTCCATTTAGCTTAACATGGGCCCTTTAAGTCAATCCTACAAATATGTGAATGCAGATATTAAAACACAGTTTTTCTGCACGTTTTCATTAAGTGTGTAGCGTCTTCAATTATCCATGTTCAATTACAATTGTGGTGACCAACATTTTTTCCAATTACAAATAAAATTACAATTGTTATTTTCCCCTGAAAGTCAATTACTAAAGATCAAATTCATTAAATCAAATTACTGAGCCTGAAATAAATAATCCCATAAAATGTAACCTCTCTCTTGTGTTAGCTTTCTGTTAGCATATCTTATGATAACGGGTCAGCAGTAAAATACACTAAGAAATATTGTCTGTCATCCAATTTATTTTTCTTTTTTGTTACCTTATTAGACTTCCTTATTCATAAAATATTGGTGTTCAATTTTTTGGTGTGTGTTTCTGAGCCTTTTTGTTGTCTGTATACCCCTTGATTTAAGTTTTTTTTAAATGGTAAAATGACCCCTAAGACAACTGACGGGTAAACATGATATGAAGCATATTTTATTGAATGTTAACTAAATATGTGTAAGCCATAGAACTGAAACATGGTTTTAGAGCTGGCCAATATATCGAGATTGACGATATATCAAGTTTTCTGTTTTGGGGATTTAAAAAATTACAATCGATATATATATTTATATTATAGCTTATTTTGTTTTAAAATGCTTGTTTTAGGAGTCGCTGCTTTCACTACTTCTCAGAACAGCATAAAAAGCACAGTTTGAGGGATCATTGAGTGAGTCCAAACCCAGACCTCCCACTAAACAAGCCACACCACAGAACTCACTCACACGTGCTGTCCCTTACAGGGGAAAAAGACTAAAAGTGGCTCACATTGTGCAGCTGTTTGTTAGTAAATGTGCCTGTGTAGCATTTTGCATCAGCAAATTTTACCTAGAATTGTCTTTCTAGTAAGACGAGATATGAGTTTTGGTTCACATCGTCCACCCCTACATTGTTCCCTGGTTTAATTCATTTGTAATTGGCAGTTTTTTATAAAATTTTCATTTCCAATTGCAATTACAAAGTCAATTATCTGAACTCAATTACAATTTTCACAGCAACAAATTATTTCAATTACAATTATAATTACATTATAATTGTAATTAATTATCAATTATGTGATTACAATTGTAATTGACCCCAACCCTGGTGTATGTGTTGGTACAAAAATGTTCAATAGCAGTACCGCGGTAGAACACAGCACACAAGGTCAGAGGAAGGTCATAGATGTATTTATTTACACTTTTATTGTAACGGTAACTGTCACTTATTTGACTTTGAAATGAGAAAATCATCCGTGACATTTCAATGTTACACAGAGATTCTTTATCATTCTAGCCCAGTTATCCTGCAGGAATAAAAAGGATCTTCGCTACAGACGACTGTTGCATTTAATGTGATCATATTATAGTAACTTTGAAATGAAATTTGGCTCCAGCCACTGTAAATTGAAGGAAATGAAGCGAGGCATATATAAAGCAAAGATATGGTGGGTGTACACTATTTATTTCTTCGTTGTAGTAGCTTTGAGAAACCATTAAAATGTCTCAAAGGGAGCCCATTTCCAGCCCAGGCCTTTAAAGAAGCTTTATATAAGATTGTATAGGTTGTTACTGAGTCCTTTAAGTTTAGGCAGTTAGATTGAAGGGGCCCCATCTCTGACCATTGCACACACACAAAGCATTGCCTGAAGGATGTGCACAACACTTTCCTCGCAAAGTTTGTGATGTATAAAAATAGATGTGTGTGTGTGCAAACTATATGTTCTCTTTGGCCCTTTGACATAGAATGAAAAAAAATCCAGATGTGCTCCTTCAGTGAGCCATTAGGGTCATTGTATGCAAATATGTTCATATTTAGGCTCCGAGTAAAAACAAATGCATGTAGGTCTATGTAATGTAAAATATGCAAACAGTCAATTAAAATGAAATGTTGGTGCACGGTAGCATCAACACGATTAATTTATCCTAATGCACAGCAGTGTTTGTAACAGACTGCAGGCACGCTCAACCAGGGGTGTTTCTAGACCCCCTGGGGGCCCTATAGGCAAGAAGGACTATGGGGCCTCCCGTGCCCAGAATGATGATGAATGAAGTCCAGGATGACAGATCAGTAAAGAAATACTTTATTAAATAAGTAACATATAAAATAAATAACATCGCTATCTAAACTAAATGCAAACTTTACACACAATATATACAGTAAATGCCGGAAAAACAAACACAACTGAAATGTGCAAAATTTTAAGAATGATAGTGGTGTTAGATAAGTCAGGTCTTCTTCATCTCTACAGCTATAGCTAAATTATATAAGTAATGCATACAGCCAGGGCCGGCCTTCCTGACAGGCAACACAGGCAGCCGCCAAATTTCACCCCCCAATTTTTTTATTTTGTTATTTATTTATTTTTATAAATTTAAAAAGGTATAATAAAGGCTAAACACACCCTTTACAATCACTGTACATGTTTTCTCCTAATTGAATATTAATATTAAAAATGTAATATACCTGTTAATCTTCTGCCCATATTTATATTTATTTTGTTTTGATTCTTGTTCTATTCTATATATTTTCTATTAAGTAAGTAAGTGATATTTATTTGTATAGCACCTTTCACAGACAAATAGCCACAAAGTGCTTCACAACACAGTTTAAAATAAAAATACACAGAATCAAAAACAGTACACACATTATACAAGGCCAAGACAACATAAAATCATAGCAGCCCAAAAATAGCTCGTTAAAAGCTTCAACAAATAAATGAGTCTTAAGTTGGCTTCTGAAAGTGTCAACAAAGACAATCGAACGCAGAGAGAGCGGAACATCGTTCCAAAGCCTGGGAGCAACAGCCCAGGCACAATTCTATTGTGTTTTTTGCACATTGTGTTCTTTGGTTTTAAGATTTGTGTAACTGACTAGTAAAACCAAACAGGAAAGTAGACATTTCCTTGTACTGAAACTTGTATATCTTCTTTTAACGGCACTGTTTTGCATTGCTTTTGATTTTTGGTTTGGCTTATGGTTTGTTGTGTCACAGATATGCATCTTGCTATTAAAAAATAATGTTTACATACTGTGTAAAGACTTAAAGAAAGGGGGGGGGGGGCATTAAAGTCCACTATTGCCTAGGGCAGTGGTTCCCAATCAGGGGTACGTAAGCACATTGTAGGGGGTACGTGGAAAAATTAGGAATTTATGTCCAAGATAATAAAAAACATTCTCAGTCATTTCACAAGTCCTTCAATAAAATGGTACGTGTGCGCTACGACTTGTTTTTAAAGTTTAAATGCCTGTTTAAAGAGGACATATTCAAAGAAGCTCCTTTTGTGGTAAATGTCATAAAAGTTATTATTAATTATTTGATTTGTATTTATTCATTTATATTATTTATTATTTATATTCATTCTTATTTCTAATTTCAACTTTATTATTTTTCTTTAATAACAATATAATCATAATATATTAGTATTAATCACACAGTATTAATAATACAAACGTTTACTATAAAATTATTTCTTATATGTATGATTTTTATTGCCTTGAAGGCAACATCATTTTATGTTTAATTTGAGTTATGTAAGAAGATACTTGCGTTGAATATTCAGTTGTGTTATGTTCTACTTTTGGAGAGTCATGAACACGTATGAGCGAGGGGGTACTCGTGGTACGACAAAAAGGCTGAAGGGGTACACAAGACAAGAAAGGTTGGGAAACACTGGCCTAGGGCACCAAATGACCTAAAGTGGGCCCTCCATGCAGCACATAAAACACCACAATGTTTCTCTGGTGTCATTATTTTTTTCAAAGCAGCCCATCCTTCTACAAGAAGCAATTTGTCTATAGGACTCGTGGCTTTGTTTATACCGAAAGAGATGTGGCAACACCTGCATTGACCTGTTTATCTCCATCTTGTTAGATTGATTAAACAAAGGAAATTGGTGTGAGTACCAGTAATTATTGCAGGAGGCCAAGGCAAGTGTCTATCAAGTAGAGAGAACTACAGACAGGTACAATAAAGAACTGTGGACTTGTCGAGCGTTTCAAGGTTCTCGCTATTTATCGTCGTGTGTCTCAGCCTTTATTATAATCACAGTAAAAACATTTGCATGAAATTAAAGCATTCTTTACACTACGATGGGAAACAGGTGCTTTCCCTCACTGAGTTGCATAATGACTCACTGGATAGTTAATAACCAAAAATGCAGGCAGTCTTTATTCATATTTACCACATTCAGTTTATATTACTGTGTATGACAGTATTCCATATCATGCTTTAGTTTACATATTATGCATCACATGAGATGTGACGAGCATGAAATTTGTATGTGATCACTATTAAGGGAGAAGTTTGGAAAATGATTTGCTACAGGCCAACAGGAAGAGATGTTTAAAGTATTGGACTTATCAAATGCTAGAAACAGGTCATTGTTATTGTTTATTATAATTTAAGGCAGAGATATACATGTAAATATGGACTGAAAACCACAAGTTGTCAGTTAAATAGCTTTAAAAAAAAATGAAGCGAGTGGTAAATGAACGCTCTGAGGCTCAGAATCATTTCAGAAATTTCAAAACATAATGTTTATTATATTGATATATAATGAAATATAAAAACTGAAAGGTAATTGCATACATTTTGGTGTTCAGCTTCAAGCAAGACAATTACTTTTTTTTATTATTTATATAGCGTAAACATTATATTAGTAATTGTAAGTAGAGATTAACACAAACCTTTTTGAAAAGTTAAGTTGTGATATTTCAGGACCAAGTTTTCCAATAATAGATTATATTTCAAATCATTTTCATTTATTCATTCATTCATTTATTCATCTTCTGACATTTTATTTTCCTATGCACTGACATTAGGAAGAAGGGAAAAAACGAGGAACAATAGACTCAATAGAGGGATAAGACTAGGTAACTTATCAACATCATCCTGCACCCTTTTGAACAAAATATGAGTAATAGAGGTGTCTATTTAATTTTTGCCTGATCACTTAGAAATTACATGTATTTTTTTTCTTTTTCTTCTCTGATCCTGTTCAAATTCAAAGAATGGTATCGTGTCCACCCCGAGGTTTGAATCCAGGACCAGCTCATCACCTTATTCTTTTTTTTTTTTTTTTTTTTTTGATATATATAATTGTTGCAGTAAGTTAATTGTCATCTATAGTACAAACCTTAAAATAGACAATAATGTTATAATAAAGTTTCAATAGTAAACAAAGTTTAACATCTCTATTAAGCTGCTGGTCATTTTTTAATTTGTTCTCTTTGTTCGATGGTTTGATAATGGACCTCGTGAGGTTTCATTGGTAATCAGTTCTTTAATGGCTCCTGAATGCATCTCATCTGGACTTTATGTGTTTTGCCCTATCCAATTATAACTTAATTGCCTGGGACACGTTGAACGACTGCTGCTTCATGACATTAAGAGGTCAGAAAGATAACCCTAATTCGCACCAAAACAAAAACAACGCCAGGATTACGCCTTCTATCTCCTCACACAACATGTTTACCACAGAGAATGCTTCACTTTGAAGTGCGCTGTTACAATAGCTGGAAATCACTTTCTGTAATCAAGCTTTTGAAATCAAGTCCAGTCTGCTTTGTTGTTGTTGTTGTTTTAAAAGTACAGGACAAATTGTGACATAAAAGATGGTCGTTAGGCCTACAATCAATGACACCCCAGGCTTTTCTCCTAGATCAGGATTTATTAATGAGTGTCATGATAATAAAGCAAATCTCAGTTCCCTTTCTATCTATAAGCATTTGATGTTAGATTGAATACATCTTTCCAGATTAACAACATAATCGAAATGCATTATTGACCTATAGCTAAATTATTAATGGAATGGCGTGCACAACCAGAGACTTAAAGCTAGCAATTAAAAATACATTATCATACTATAGTTCTTCATTGCTTAGTGCTTTTGTGCAGATCAGCACAAATTCCCTTACAAACTGCTTTTTTCAACAGTGCCCGACTGCCCCCACTGTGATTTCTCTGTGATTTCCTGTATATCGGCAGCTTAATGGAGAGGCTTTGTATTTGCAGCGTTTTGAAGCTTCCTGCAACAAATTCAATTAGAATCGTTCCCTAAAAGGTCAAACAAATTGAGAGAATAAACACAAAACACCATGAAATTAGAATGTTGCTGAGAGAGGCGGAAATGTATTGCGACAAATACAAATTGTTATCACAGAAGTGTTTGCGTACTGAACTCTGCTGTGGTCGTTTGCAATTTTGCGCCGACAAACATAGCATGGCTTTATCTCCCTGATGCACAGTGAGATTTTGGGTGGCTGGACAATCCAACTTCAGAATGTGGAATTTTAATATTGAGAGAGAATGAAATGGAACGTTTAAACTAAACTAAATTCAGAGACATGAATGATAACGTATCGTACAATTTTTAAAGTAAATTCCATTATAAATCCAATTTTATTTTATTATTTTTTATTGGGGAAAAAACCTTTCTATAAATGCTTCTGCCTTCGTCACACCCGGATATCCCGCCCTAAACCACATCACTTCCTCATGATTGGTTCTAACCCTTTCAGTTCGGACTCGAAAGGCAAAGGCGGGAACAGCACAAGATGGATGCTGGTGTTTGTGAACACCAGGAGAATCCATCTTGCAGACAAGGATAGCTGCTTGCTGCAAGGCTTCAAACACTTGATGAAGTTGCAACTTCATTTATTTTCAGAGCCATCCACTGAATCAAAATATAACCTTTTGAGACGATATCTACTCACCGTACCCTAACAATTCTATGCTCATTTAAAGTCAAAACTTTGAAGACAGCAATCGATCTAGAACACATTCAAATGCTGTTCAGATTGACAGGAAACAAGAGTGTATCCCTGCTTACTTATGGCAGAAGGCAAACACCTTGGACAGGTCGGCATCCCTTTCCAGAGCAAACATCCAGCGAGGGGTTGACAGGTTTGGTTTTGTTTTAAACTGTGTGAGTAAACAGCGTATGAGGGAAAATGATCCCAGGGAGAAATAAACTACAGAAAAATAAACCTCAGAAGAAGCTGGGCCAAGAATCACACAAACAACATCAAAACATTGTCTGTATTTGGCTTTGCATCAGTCACACTATATGTGATTGTGAACCTTAAAAACAATAATCAATGCTTCTGTGCTGAATTTTCAAACACAACCAAGGTATTATTACAGTAAAGCACTGAGAAGTGCATTTTCAAAAAATACCATTACAGACTAAGGGTGGATGATTGGCTCTTATGCGTTACAACATGGGATCTGCAATGTACTCATAATGTGCCAATAAACAGGGGTGAAACAGAATAGAGGGTGTGGAATGTTACTTTAATTAATCTAAACATGTATAGAAACAGCACAACATGCCTTTCTTTAAAGCCTCATTGAATATGAAGCTTTCTAATGGAATGACTAAAATACAAATACATGAGAACCAAATGATAACTTTTAAAGCACTTACAACAGTTTATATTTCAAAGCATGTTAAAGGGATCCTCTACTGTTTCTACAAGTGTGGCCTAAAACCTTTAAGATGTACTTATTAGAAGATCTATGGCTAATAAAACACATTATTATGCACCATATTCATTTAATTGCCTTTCAAAAATTGCACTACTTTACAGTTTAAGAGCCAATGTTGCATCATCTTGAAATCATGTGACTGATGATGTCACATGGCCCGAGCCTGCTCTTTAGATAATTTGGCAGCTTTTTTTGTCAAAATGCCAACTTGCGCTGCTTTTGGTTGCTCTCAAAAATCAGTAAAAGTTAGAGATGCCGATGTATTCCCTCTATGGTTCACTGAAAGAGCATAAAAACAGTTAACTTAAATCATTATTTATATGTACTGGGACTGGGCAAAATGGTGGCACCCATTTTCCTCTGGATTTTATAATGTTTTGAATTAAGAACAAAAAACTAGACAACGTAATTCAATTTTTTATATAAATACTTAAAGTATTTGCAGGTTCAACTGAGTTTCTTAGGTAGTTATACAGACTTTTTTTTGGTTAAGGCAACAAAAAAGATCTTTGGACCTTCAAAACACAATTATTTCCAGTCTTTTTCTGTGAGTGCCAGTACTCACATTTTTAACACTTATTTCCATTTTTTTCTCATGAATTTTATTCCCTGATATTTTCAACAACTTTAAAAAGTGAAATGTTTTTCTACACACTTTAGTGGAGGTTTTTACAAAGCAGGGGAGAAGAGTTTCTTAGAAGCAGAGGAGGCTCTCAGGAGATTGTCAGGATTCTTTGTTGTCGGTCCTTTGCTACTCAGCACAGTTAATGAATCACGGTCCATTTATAAGCTTGTCCCTCCACATCTGCAGCCCCAGCCACTTCAGATGAGCACAACCACTACACAGAATCAAACTTGAAAAAACTTTAAGCTCAAATATTGTCTTGGGGCTTAATACAGTACATTTGTTGACCTGAGCACCTGGACTCGAGATATCAATGCCAATCCCTGTATTGGACTAAAGTATTGCATTAAATCATCATAGTTTCATAGATATGTTTACGCATAGCGTTATACAGTGTGTTTGTTTTGTAGATGAGGACAGCGCGCCATGTCAGTTGCTCTGGAAAAGCAGCAAATCTCCAGTCGTGTCCTATACTGCACAGCTGCTAACAAGCTATCCTGAGAAGCTCGCCAGCATTGAAGTAAACAGTGCATTGGTTTGGCTCATCAGTGGAGGACAGAACATCCTGGAGAACAGAGACGCATAAAAAAATCACTCTCACAAAACAGATTCTTCTCACTCACATTCATCAATGCATGTTTACTCACCGAAACAAAACAAAAACCTTTCTTATGTAAGTGGGTGTCTCTTATTTCTCTTTGTGTCCTTCCCATGCATCATCCAGTTGCACCTTGTTTACAGCTGGGCTCCACACTGTATTACAAAACGCCATTAACCCAAGATGGACGACTTCCTGTTTGGTTTTGGGCAGGGTCATAATGTAACTTTTTGCTCATCTTGGGGTTAAGAATACATGTAAATTTGATGCAAATTCATTGAAAAATAGCCAAGATACAGCATTTAAAATATGATGGCGAAAGAATTTCCAGTGACATTATAGGCCCCTCCCACTGATCACAGCTTGTTTTTTCTTCACCAGCGACCTGCTTCCATCTGTCTAGGTTCATCAAACACAGTTTTGAAATCAACACGACATATCGTCTTTCCACTAGAGCTGTTAGCGTCAGACGCCACTGAAAATAGCGCCATCTAAAAACGCAAAGCATGATGGGTATTTTTCACAAGGATTCTTGTTTAGAGCCGGACAGTCATCACGTGTATCAAATACGAGGCTGTTTAATCGATGTATATGAGAGTTATAGAGGCTTTTCTATTATGGCATACTAAATGGCGCCAGTCGAGAACACAAGGCATGATGGGTAATTTTGTACATTGAGTCTTGTATAGGGATGGACAGTCATCTTGTGTAACAATGAGGCAGTTTAAACTTTGTATTTTAGAGTTATATGCATTTTTCTATTATGGCGTGCACCATGAACTTTGACCCCTACTGATCGTTTACTGGTGGGTCGTACAGCTTTGGTCCAATAAAATACATTACTCCACTTGAGATGAGCTTTTCAGAAATGTAAGCATCCAACTTGTACGATAAATATTCGCAGAGATATGGAAAATTTTGGTTTTTGCAGCTGTTGAGGGCGGGACATCGAGACGTCCTCTCAGAAAGTCCGGATATCAGCTTTAAGTTAATTCTAATGTTGAAATAATAAGCAGAAGAGTCAGGTAAACCCAATATGTATTTTTATTGAAAATGTATTGAGTATTGAAAATGAAAGCAGAAAAATTAAAGGTAGGGAAGGTAATTTCCTCCAGATACAATTTTAAAATTTTTGGTTGACATTTTCTTTATCTCCTGACAGAAATTAAGATCCTATATGTTTTGAAAAAGGAACAAAGAACTTCCGTCAACCAGTAAAGACTATGACCAATAAAAAAAGACGGTTTGTTTTTTAATAACCCTGTCTCCCTGCTTTTCCTGACCCATTGCGTGCACTAGCTTACACTCAAATTGCGTCACTGGTGACAGAGTTTAAACTGAGTTTTTAGTCACGTTAATGATAAAGCTTAGTGTTTACTTACCGCTGAATGAGACATGAGACAACGTAGTTTCTACACAATACAAGCGATGAGCTGAGGTCCGCTATTCGAGCACCGGCGCTTGTGCATGTGAGTGAGCGACGGGGCTTTAGAGGAAGCACAGAGGGGAAGAGGCGGGTAAAAGCGCAGCACTCGGAGGATGCTACTTTCAAAATCATGCTAGTTTTCAGAAATTACCTACCCTGCCTTGAAAGGGCCCGTGTTACGCTAAATCAACTTTTCTGTGGTTTAAACATGATAAAGTGCTATATGGGCTTCATACACATGCCCAAAGTATTTTTTTCATTGATTCCCTCAATCAGGGAATCAATGCAGGGCGAGACCAAACACCTCGCTCCAATTTGATGACGCGTTCCCACATTGATCACAAATTTGAGTGGTGGCCAAGTGGTTAAGGATGCTGGGCTTGTAATCGGAGGGTTTCCGGTTCAAGCCTCACCTGGGCCATCACTGTGGGATGTTGAGCAAGTCCCTTAACCCCGAACTGCTCCCCAGGCGCTGCAAAAATGGCTGCCCACTGCTCCTCAGGGATGGGTTAAATGCAGAGGACGAATTCCATGTATGGAACAACATTACATGGCCATTTAAAGACGAAAGCCCTGATTTAATCTTTAATCTTAAATTTGATGCGGCACTGAGCTGGAGAAGCCGCGCCTCCAGGAAGCTCTCTGCTGTGAGCTCGGCTACGGAGTGAGTGGGAGGAAGGCGGGTGGTCCTCTGGCCCTACGTCACCGTGTGGGGAGGAGGAAGTCAGAGTCCCGTCTATAGACACACCCACTCATGAATATGCATAAGTAGGCTGCAAATCAGCCCGTTTGTGTAGAGTTCCTCAGAAAGTGGCTTTTCAGTGGCTAAAACTGGTGAGTTTGGGAAAATAAACCTCAAATACTATGAAGTGTTGGTTTTACTTTACTCAGATAAAATGCAAATACATGTTTACTCATTTGTCCATGATTAATTTTTGCGAGAAACATCAGGAATCTATGAAACCTCAACTGTACTGTACATTATCCAGGTATTTATTTCACTCACACTGGTTGAATTATTATGTTGCCTGCAAAGTTACTGAATCGATTTCAAGTCACTGAATCGTTTTGGATCTAATCTTTCTAAATTAACCAATATCATCCTCAAAATCAAATCGGCAACAGCGAATCGTGATTCAAATTGAATCGTTGCTAAAATGATTTGTTACACCTCTAGTATTTAGGTCCCTTTCCCTATAGTTAGTTTGGGTGAAATTGTTGGGGAAAAATGATTCTATCTTTCCTCTTGCAGAGGCTAACCTAGTTTTCCCCCTTTATGCTGTTTTCCCTGAGTAGCTAATATCACCTCCGACACGTTCATCTCCCAGCGGATGCGTCACCTGGAAACAAGATTACTCACCTGCTTTTCTCCACTCATCCTCCTCTGCAGGAACCTCCTGTGATTTCCTCAACCATCACTCCTCTCTAGCTTTAGCAGTTGCTTCTGCCACGTGTTAATTCTGCATTATGGACGTATTTACGCAGAGATCAGGTCTCTCATGAGGTGCTTCTGCTACTTCATTTTTATAGGTTTTACAAAACTTCTTTTTAGTTGGCCAATTAGTCATCTTCCAAGGCCTCTGATGTTGTGTTTGCCTCAGGGCTTTGTAGATTATTTTTGGACTTTTCAACTCACGGTCGTAGAGGTTAGGGTGTTACACAAACCTAGTAAGGTGGTTTTTTCCTCACCAGGCACGTTGAGTTATGCTAAGAGTTAACTAAGGTGCTGTAGCTCTCTTTAAAAGTTATAAGGTCATTATGTTACTGCCAAAGGGAACCTTTCAGTGGTGACTGTTTTGCATAGAAAATACATATTGTAGCTGTTTTGCAATAACAAGCAAAGTCGTTTTATGAACAATGAAACACCGTTTTCTGAAGGCAGAGACAATCCAAGTAAGGATCGAAGTAAATCAGGGCCTTAACGTACCAAGCTAAAAAAAAGGGATGATTTACAAGGATAACGGGATAAGTCTTGCAGCGTAGAGTGAAATGTTTGTTATGTGTGTGCTGAGACAGGACTGGGGATGCACCAAAAATATTTTTCTTTTTTCTTTTGGGGCCCCAAATTGAAAATCGGGCTTTGATGGAGCATTGATGCGTACACATTCATAAATTATACCTACCAAATTTCAGCACGATCCGTTCACGAATAACAGAGGAGAAGCAATTTTAACTAGTGTACACCACAAGAGGAACAAGAACAAGAAGAAGAAGAAAGTAAGAGGTGTTTTGAGTCCGGTAGCCCGGCCTAAAAATGCAGCTCAAAGAGCTCTCCCAAAGACAACAACAAACAGAACATCCACCCCGTACAAACCCCGCCCACCACACACAGACACACAGGTTAAAATAAGGACAATGGCACATGGCTGGTACAGAGGATCTAGGTAAGGAGACATCACAAGGAGCCGTCTGCACCAGGAACAGGACACAAACCGGGGCCACAGGGCGACGAGACAGAGCCCCCAGCACAGCAAAAAAGCTAAAGCTATTCACCAACACTGAGGGCCACGATACAGACGGCACCACTGCAGCCACAGCCCATCACAGCCCCTAGTGCAGAGGGCTCCCACTGAGGAAACACTGGGATTGTAATCCTAAAAGATAAACCTAAAACTATAAAAACAACATAAAAGATAACAATCCTAAAACTATAAAAGCATATAAGATAACAATCCTAAAATGAATAAATAATTAGTTACGGTAAACGATTATTTGAAAAGGTGGGTTTTGAGCCTGTTAGGCTGGAGAACGGAGAATATCTGAAGCACTGGTGTTTGGAGTAATATGCATTATTCTTATGCTACACATTCTGGTAAATTTTATTACATGCATGAATAAACTATTTAATGACTGAATAAGTAGTTGACAAAGTGTGGTTTATAAACATATAGTACTGTATGTTGCATTGTTCAGGCAATGCTGCCTTGGTTTTCAGATCATCTGACGTTTTCATGTTTTCCCCTTGATGAAAAAAAAAAGCAGCTACTTTCAAATGTAAATAAATAACCGTCGCGTTCAGGTTGTAATACCATTAGTTGCCATATATATGATGAAAGCCATATGAGATCTATGAAAAGCCTGAAAGACATGAAAAAAAACAGATGTCTATGATAGTGATAGCCTTCATTGTTATAGCTACAAATGGCCATATTACTGGTGGGAAAACGTAGCTTAATTGCGACTTAAAATAAATCAGTTTACATATATTTCAAATGATGTCAAAGGACAGTATTTACACATAGCTATATATCTTATCACAACATTTTGTAACCTAATCAATTCGTTGTTGGCTGTAAAATAATTGTATCCAAAAACATTGGTCTGCGTCCAGACGATCTTTGCTGGAGTGAATGCAAAGAGTGACGCCTGTGATGATGACAACAAGCAGGTGTGAAAATGGAAATCTTGGTTGTCTTATAGCCTGTGTGCGTGCGTGCGCGTGCGTGTGTGTGTGTGTGTGTGTGTGTGCGTGTGTGTGGAGCCAAAGACATGACCTCTACATCTGTAGGCCTGTTAAGCTCCTAAAGCTGATGTCACCTGTCGCTCAGCTGTTTGCTTAAGCGCTGTGTACATAAACACACCTGGGTCAAGATCGGACCCCATTCCATTATAGTCCTCTTTCTCATTTCTTTGGGACTTATTTACCACATCACCTAGCATTGCACTAACGGGCTGTAGCGAAATAAATAATCCCGCTTCCTCTTTGTATTTTTTTTGAATAGCACACAATCCCCTCTGTCTGCGTTCTGTTGTCACTTCTGTGTAGGCCATTTTAGATAGCTTTCTTTTCTTTTTTACGTCTCACGCTTATTCTCCTTTGTCTCTCTCAAAGCTGGCAGAAGGATGCCATCGATCTTCATGAGGTTTTGATACACATCGTTTCACCTCCTGCAGTACCTGCTTTATCAGGAGATTGGAGGAGGACGGATGACTGATCAGACTGATATAGCTTCTCCTGCATTTCACTGACAACCCCCCCTTTTCTTTTCTCCTCTTTTCTCATTCCACTTCATCCATCTTTTCATTCCTTCCCTCAACCTCCAACAGAATAATTGAAATTTTAACAGCTTTAGTCCCATGTTGGACTCATTTTGACACAATCATGGCATGGTGAAAAATAAACGTGTACTAAAATTAAGAAGATGGCGCCGCTGTATATGGCTGTTCATCTACCTGTGGTCCATGTTTTGCTGATAATGTTGTTAAGTTTTTAATAGTTTTTGTTAAGAATGCGTCATTGCGACTGGTGTATGATCGCCAGAGCCTGCTGAATATCTGCGATACAGTGGTAAAGCCAACAATCCATGGCTGTGGTGGACAGTCAAAGACGCTTCCACCGTTCCTGGAGTCTGTGCCCCACTTCCTGCAGCATCTACCTGTGCCCCTGTCCCGCAAACGACGCCACAGAAAGTGGGGGAAACGCAGCAGTATACTTGTTAGTTTGACAGCCCACCTTGTGCAGTCTTCAGTGAATAAAACCCGGCGTCTCATGCGACTTCCATGAAGCCGCCATGTTGCTAGTTGGAGATCAGCTGCCTCCGATCGGCTGTCCCGGGCGCCGGCTTCAAACGTCCCATCCGCCCGCGACGTGTCAGCGTCTGCAGGCTGTGCCCTGTTGCTCTTGGTCCCAGGCAAGCTGATCGCACACCAATACGTATTGCTCTCATCAATACAGGAGTTTTCATAGCAGAGGTGGCCCCTAAATAAGAGCAACTCCTAATTTGTGGGAATTTCAATATCCAAGTTTGTTGTCCTGATCAGTTGGCCACTGATTTTAAATGTTTTCTAACATCTTTTGACTTAACTCTAATTGTGGATGAACCAACACATAATGCTGGTCATACACTGGACTTGATTATTCCCAATGGACTTGCTGTGTCTCCTGTTGAAATATCTGTGACTTCCATCTCAGATCATTCCCCCATTATTTTTGAAGTTCTTACTCCTCATTCTGTCAGCAAGCCTCCCGTCCCTGCATCTCACTGACGAAATATCACTTCTTCAACAGCTGGGAAGTTTTCTGCTGCTTGTGGGGACTCTGCGTTCTCTGCCCTCCATGAAGATGCTCTTCCTGGATGCCCAAAGAGCTTTCTGTCATCCTTTTATGCAACTTGCTCTGGGATCCTGGACACTATTGCTCCTTTTAGGCATAGGTCCACCAAGCCAAATGCTGATCCCTGATTAATCACCCTACCTGGACCCTTAATTAGCGCTGCAGACACAAAGAATGACGCTGGAAGAAAGACAGGCTACATGTATCGCTGGAGAGACTGAGAGACAGTCTCACTCACTATCAGAGGGCTGTGAATTACTGATTTTATTTCAACAAATTGACACCGCTCTTGAGTATTTTTCAGCACAACAAATTCTGTTGTCAGCCCACATACCAATCCTCTGTCTGATGCCTCTGCTTCTAAATATGAGGACTTTTTCTGCTTTTTTGTTGACAAAGTGATTTCTGTGAGAGCATTGAGCAGCTGTAGCAGTAGCGTGGACGATCCTGTTACGGCCTCACACTCTGCTGTGTTTGACCACTTTGAACCTGTCTCTCTTTCATGACTCAGTGATATAGTCGAACATATGAGCACAACGAGTTGCCCCTTGGACAGTTTTCCCACTAAGTTGTTGAAGGAGGTGTTTTCTGCTGTTAGAAATGGTAAATGGTAAATGGACTTGATTTTATATAGCGCTTTATCACCACACTGAAACAGTCTCAAAGCGCTTTACATATCAGCTCATTCACCCAACCACTCTCACATTCACACACCAGTGGGACAGGACTGCCATGCAAGGCGCTAGTCGACCACTGGGAGCAACTTAGGGTTCAGTGTCTTGCCCAAGGACACTTCGACACTAGTCAGGTACTGGGATCGAACCCCCAACCTCTCGATCAGAAGACGACCCTCTACCACCTGAGCCACGGTCGCCCAGACCTTGGACCTTCTCTTTTGGTTTTAATGAACATTTGTCTTAGCTCAGGATGTGTCCCTAAGTCTTTTAAACATGCTGTTGTGAGACCCCTTTTGAAAAAAGCACATCTTGATGCTAATGTTTTATCCAATTTTAGGCCTGTTTCTAATTTGCCTTTTATTTAAAAGGTCCGTAAAAGCTTGCTAGACTTAACAGCGGCATTTGATACAGTGGATCATTCAATCCGAACGTCTCGATCAAATAATTATGTTGACATCCGTGGTACTGTACTCAAGTGGTTTAGTCCTACCCGACCAATAGGACCTTTTTTGTAATCATCGGTTATCTGTCCTCCTCTGTCGCTGCTTTTGTCTTGTGGAGTGCCCCAGGGCTCCATTTTGGGCCCTTTGTTGTTTTCACTTTATATGTTGCCACTGGGGTCAATCATTGCTGGACACAATTTAGCATTTCACTGTTACGCCGGTGATTTGCAGCTTTACTTACCAATGTTTCCAAACAAAAGAGGTGCCCTTCAAGCCCTATAATACTTTATTGCAGGCATCAAGTCGTGACTGGGGAAAAAAATCCTCCATTTGAATGAGGATAAAATGGAGTACATTTTTTTTTGGTTACAATGTTCTTGTGGAGTCCAAATCCTTGTCTTCAAAGTTAAAATGGTCTGTGAAGAATCTCACGGTGTTTTTTGTGATAGCAGTTTTAAATTTGATAAGCAACAGCGTGGGCAGGGCAAGTTTTAACCATAGTAAAGCCTTTTTTAAATCACACTGACCTTGAAAGGACTATTCATGCTTTTATTAGTTCACGAATAGACTATTCCAATTGGTGCAAAATAATTTATTTTTTTTCTCTTTTTCCTTTTTTTTTGGCTGTGGACAGAGGGAAGGAGTGACTGGTAATACCTAAAGTAGGTATTTGGGATCAACGTGTCTAAAGCTAAGCCCAGTACGAGTTGATCTCACATCCCAAGGCGTGCCAGTGCATCGTAGACCACTGTATGTGCAAAAACCGCTACTGCAAACCCAGGAGCCGCCTCGGGCCCGCAGATGCAGCCAGGCCAGCAGAAAGAGTGGGGGCCAGGGAGCCCCAGGCCACCCCCCCCACATGGCAGAGCAGCCCCCCAGATGCCCTTGAGATCCCAGGCAGAGTAGAAGCCACCGCCCCCCACACACACATCCGAGAAAGCCCCAAGGAGCCGAGCACCCAGCGCATCCCGCCACTGACCCCAACCACCAACCCCAAGGCCCCCCACCTGCATCTCGCCCCCCCAACCCACCCAACCCCCCGAGGGGAGGGCCCAGACAGCCCCCCATCCGAGACCCCAGCAGAGGACCCAAGGCCCACGCCCACCAGAGCCAGCAGGGACCGGCCCCCAGGCCAGAAGGACCCGGAACGGATGCAGTACCGAGAGCACCCCCCCCCCAGGGACAATGACCACGCCCATAGCCGCCTAGGGCACCAAGGGATGCTGCAAGTTGCCCCGCCGGCCGCCAGGCGCACTGACCGAGCACCCCAAAGCGCGTCAGATCGTCTTTTCTCGATGCAGCCCCGAGTCAAAGGCGCCCCGGACCCACCCATCAGTCCGCAGATAGCAGGACAGACCTACCAAGCGGCCGATACCGACCTCAACCACCGGAACAGCTAGGTCCACAAACCATCTCCTACTGGAATTCCCAAGAGCCAACTACAAACACTGGGGTGACCAGGCCTTTTCAGTTGCTGGGCCTAGACTCTGGAACAAGTTGCCCCTGACATGCACACTATCACTGACTTTGGCAATTTTAAAGCCCGGTCTAAAACATATTTATTCAGACTGGCTTTTAATACTCAGTAATGTGGTGACATTTTATCTATTTTATCTTTCAGCTGATTTATGTTAAATAAGTAAATTAATAAATGGGTTGAAGTGCATGTTCACGTTTATAATATTATGCACTTGCCAAATACATTAAATAAATAAGGTACAAGATAACTTCATAATTAGACTCAAATGAAACTTAAAATACATTCACACCAAATATCAGAGTATTGATATTAAAATGTGTACTTCTAAAACGATTTTCAAATACGTACATTTTAAAAAATTACACGTATATTTTAGTAAAACACATTTTTTATAAAGTAATAGAGTACAATTGTTTTGAAGTGCGTTAAAAGTGTTTCCGTGAAAGCCTGATGTTTTTTTTATAGCTTAACGTTCATATTTTTCAAAAACAGGCTCAAGACTCACCTTTTTAAATGAGCTTTTAACTAATGAATTATTTATTCATTTTAGGATGGTTATCTTTCATGTTTTTATTGTTATATTTTGTAGTTTTAGGATTGTTATCTTTTATGTTGTTTTGATAGTTTTGCTATGTTTTGTGTGTATTTTTTATGTAAAAACACTTTGAGCTGCATCTTTTTTGTATGAAAAGCGCTTTTTCTAAATAAACATTGATTGATTGATATATTTAAAAAAAGTACAATTTGTGTACATTTTAATATACTTTTCACAAGGGTGGTTTTTATTTTCCTCACTATATTTTAACTATATACTGAATAGTGTATAATCTAATGTCAATGTAATTTACACTGTTTTACATCCCCATCTGCCTTTCATTCATATTCTTAGTTTGGGTCATCTCAGGTCAAAATCTACCACCTCATCATTTAAATGCAAAAAAAAAATTAAATTTAAAAAAAGAAAAGGAAAAAAAAAAAAACTTCCAAAAACAAAAATCACATTTTCAATCAATTGCTTGCAAAATTTCCCAATGCAGCAGGTCAAGGTGATAAAAGGATTTCTTTGAGGATGATTGATTTCCTAAAATGAATTAATTTCCTTTACCACGAAGTATCAGAATGATGATATTACACACACACTTCATGATAATAAGCTGTGAAGAATGGTCACCTGGGAGCTTTGTTTTGTGATGCATCCTGAGCGCCGTGTAACCTTGAATGGTAATAAAAAAAAAATGTGACAATGACACCTGATATAAACACCAGTTTAACAAATGAAAAAAAACAACAACAATGTACTGTATCGAGCATGTGGTGGATTTTATCTGAATAGCTAGATAAAACTCCCACGGCTCAGAGACAAAATAAGTAATTTTCACAACCAATAAAGCTCAACCAAAGCCAGCCAATAAAAGGGAAACTCGATTTGCCGCTTGATCTTTGTTTTTTCAACAAAACCAGTCTCATGTCTATTCTTAAAGGAACCGCTGTTTTCTAGCAGTGCACATGTTTTACCTGTTTCACTGAAAGGTCTTCACCTCATGTGGAGATGTAGCAAGACATCGAAAAGGAGCTTGGCAGGCATTATGAGATAAAAAATACATATATTATAATGTTAATGTAGTAATACTGTTGGTAGATCCAGTAAATACTAAAGGTTACTAATCAACTATTTAGGTTGCTCAGTGCTTAGTTTCTAAATCATCAGGTCCCGGAACATACGTGTTGTTCCGGCAGTAAGACAAGACAAAAATGTCACGGAATACATTTTTTAAAGCACCTTTTGCTAACTCAATGTCCCAATAATATCATGTGAACACAAACAACCAATTAACCTAAATGTTTAATAAAAGAATGACGAATCAGTACAATCGGTACAAACAATTGCCCGGAACAATTACGGAGTGCATCCGTCCCTCATTCTAAGTGACAGCTGTCAAAATCTTCCATGTTTCAGCACCAAGGACAGCGCAAAACCACTGCTAATGTAGCCACTCATCACAAAAAACCACGAATACAAAATATCTACAAACTTTTACACCCATAAGGCCATAACTCCTCTAATGAATCAGCAGCACAGCAGAAAATGAAAATAAAATATGTGCCGGAATGTGGGCCCTTGTGTTCCGGAGCTGTATTTATACTTCAGCTGTAATGTACAATTAATAATAATTACATTATATATACAAATATAATAAAAGTCAGAATATAGATACAGTATATGTAAATACTATCATATATATTCAAACTTTCATATGTATTTATGCTGCAGATAAGTTGGTGCAAATAGGAGCATCGTGACAGTAAAAACTTGTATTATATTGACCTCAAACTTTGGTGTGAATATTGAAGCAGGGTGTTAAAGCTTGCCAGCCTTTAGCGAGATGTACTGTAACCACACTTTTGCTTCTTGAAACCAAGCCATGTTCACATTGTTCTTAATATTCTTTGTTTTTCTCCTTTGTTTTTTTTTTTTTGCATGTACATCTGTATGTGTTTTTATTGTGTTTTTCCAAGTCTGGCAGCATGGTTCCTCACTATTTTCCTCCCCCGTGTTGCACTCTCTCCAAGCTAAGGTTTAAATTTCAGCCTGTGTTGTTAGTATTCTCACCCTGTCCCCATGTGGGGTTTCCTCTAAAAGTTTTGTTTTTCAGAGACACACATCCCAATGTGAGGGAGAAACATGTCACAGGTGCAATTTGAGGTGTGAATGTGTGCATCTGTGCTTTTGAGTATTGGGCTTTCAGAAAGTATTTCTATGACACTTTTTTTTTTTAAGGGAAAGGAGAATTGCCACTTTGATGGTAACCTGGAATGGACCTTATAGCTCTAAACCTTCCAGATCTTCATCCTAAAGAGAAATGAAATGATCAGCGTATGTGTAGTATGTTCACTCACATCACCACCATCACCAGCCTCTTTCAATCCTGCAACTGAAAACTGCTTGAAGATGTTTTAATATTACATGGCATCCTTTTCGTTTTAAAAAATTAATGACTGAGGTATTGATGTTGATTAGAAGCCTTTAGATGGTTCATAACAAAAAAACCAGCTGCATGTAAAAAGTTGCTTTTTTTCCTGATTAAACGCGAAATCATCCAAGACGCATTATTGATGCTACTCAGCACTGAGTTCCTTTTTGAGTTGCTTCTGTGTACCTAAGTAACCCCATTCATTTTTACACAGAGTGAAAACAACTTTGTGCAAGGATTTCTGAGCCTTCTTTTTTGTTACCTGATCAAAGCCCTGACTGCCGTGCCCGGTGTTATATAAATGTTCAGCGTTAAAATGAATGGTTTTGCCATCTGTGGCCTCCCACGGTGGCACAATCATGCAGCTGAACTGTGATTGGAAGTTGCCCCCTGATAGGTGTGACAAGAATAAATGCTAAAGTGTTAAACTGTGGGACAGGCTGGGAACAATAGACACTCAGATCGACGGTGCACAATATTCTGAGCAACAAGACAAATTCTAATAACTTTAAATCAGTAAAGGAAGTAAAAAAGCTTATTACTGCAGACAAAAATATTAGTGGAAAGTGATTTCTCCAGTTAAATTGCCCAACATTAATTCCAGACAGTTAAAGCAGCAGGGTCTGGTAAATCTGTGTAGGCCCGTTGAGTGAGCCTGCACTAAATTAAGAGGATGCTAAATGAAGGATAAGGTCAGAAATGGGAAACCAACGTGTTGGGAATAGATAAAAGGTTTGGGAAGAAAAGAGAGCAGTGAGAGGTTGGCAAGCCAAGCCTTTGCAGGTGGCCCCATCACCACCCAAACGCGCGCGTAATAGCTGCCATTCATTATCGAACGTGCGACTGCCTGGTGGAGGACCAAGTACCCCATCAATCCCTGTCAGCTAGTGCCATGTCAATGACAAAACCTTAATTACACCATTAATTAATAGAACGATTTTCCAGCGTGTGCTTTCTGCCTGATATTCGTTAAGCCTCCTTGTGAGCGACTGCTCGTGCAACAATAGCATTTAGCCGGCTGAACATCACAGACAAAAAAAAACAAGTCAATGAAATGACATCTCGAGGAAGGAAAGCTCTCAAAACGTCGTGGTGTTCTATTGACTGAGAAGATAGGAGCGAAAATGGGTCGATCTGCTGAGATACATCGTTAGTTGAAGCAATTTGTGTCCATACAAAGCCAATCATTGTATATTTGACTTGAAAAATGAATGTCAAGGAGTGCGGGGTGGCTTCCAACACACAAGTTATATAAAAGCAAGTGTGAGACCAAATAAGAGACAAATTTACATAAAACCAATGGACAGGTTACACATAGGGTCCTTATCAATTTTAATCCAAGTGTTTGTCATATGCTTACCTATAAAAACAGTAATTTTAGACTTACTTCTGAAAACTGAATTAAAATGTCCTTAATCGTAGACCGTGGAAAAGTGGTAGAGTGGGTCGTCAATAACCAAATGGTTGGGGGTTCAAATCCCACTCTCGCCAAGTCATTGTCGTTGTGTCCTTGGGCAAGGCACTTACCTACTCCGGGTTGAGCGACTAAATAATTTTAAAGGTCGACTGTACAGTATGTGCATACTAGTCAAGTCGACGTCGACTAGTCGATGACGTCACCAAGAGCCGAAGTCGAGTGCTGGTGTGTGGAGTGAAAGAATAAAGCACATCAATGTAAAGTGCTTTGAGCGTCTATGATAAAGCGCGATGTAAAATCCAATGCATTATTATTATTAGTATTATTAATAATAATAATAATAATAATAATAATAATAATAATAATAATAATAATAATAATAATCTATTTGGCATTACTTAAACCTGTTACTTTTTCAATTTTTTTTAAGGCTAAATAAAACAACACTGCAGATTTTTCTGTTTTTGGCACGATGAAAGTAAAATTTGCATCTTAAAAATTCTCTGACATCAATCATTAATCATGTCTTTGTATATCTAAAAGAATATGCAGTGTCATTGCAATATTGAAAAAATTATGACAATGGAAGTCGTAGATATGTTTTATTACCTAGCGCTAGACCAGGGAGATTTTATAGTTTATGGTCAATAAACTTTCTGTTAAGAATCATATTTCTAAAACTTGGTTGCAGAGTTTTGGTAACACTTTACTTGAAGTTTTATGACATTATGCTGCATGTCATTAGCATGTATAAGGTGTCATGAAGGTTGTCATTAAGTGTCATTTGATGAATTGTGACACCTTTGGAGCTATGTTGGCATTTTTGGGTTAGGTGGAGGGATCTAGTATGGTTAGGTAGGGTTAGGTACGGTTAGGGTAACGAACAACACTTAATGACAGCCTTCATGACCCCTTATTCATGCTACTGACAGGTGTCACATCACAATTATGACAGTGTAAAGTCTGCCTTTATGTATAAAACTTCAAGTGTTACCCAAAGTTTTTAGCAAATAAATAACATCAATGATTGGTTAGGTGTTTTACTTTATGATTAAAGCTGTCCCTTTAATTTTTTAATGTAGTAGAGAATCCATCTTCATTCAAAGCTCTGAAGGACCTAATTTTTCCTACGAGCCTTGAATTTCATGTGTGCTTAGGGGAATTTGAAAACCTAACAAAGGAGCTTGGTTTTCTTCTTTTTCAAGTGACATTGATAACCAGTACTCAGTTGTGCGAATCAGGTTTAAATTGATTTTTCCAGAACTAAAGGCCGCTTGGTGTTAAGCTCCTGCTTTCAAATCAACTTTAAATAGTCCTATTACCTCTGAGTATTCTAAGGTGTGTAATATGTGGCTGGAAATTCAAAGCATCTGAGACGTTTATGAATTTAATCTTTTTCTGGTACTGCTCAGAGTAAAAAGTAAAGATGGAGTGTAAACGGTGTCCTTTGCAATTTAGAGACTTTCCAACTATTTCCTTTTTATGATAAAAAATCCACTAGACAGATAATCAAACAGTGTTAATCATCACATAGGCCAACACTACAGAGCACGTCATCAAACTTATTAAAGTCTCAATAACACTCGTGATAAATGTGAGGCGACCCAGTGTGACTGCTATGGCGCTTATTCAGTCTCACATAATTGCAGCAAAAACAGTGCAAATATTGTCCCGAGTTAATCCTTTAAAACCACTCATGAAGACATCTCGACAGCAGTAAAGTTGGCGAGAAAATGAGCACAGCTGAACGTCTTTTCAAGGCAAGTGAGAAAAGGGCAACCGGAGAAAAAGACCGCTGAAAAGGGCAAAATGCTTAGAAATGATGGTTGAGTGCAGAAAAGCTGGGTACAGAGGTGTGACCAGTGTCAAGGCCTCATCAGTCGCAAAAGAGTGGCAGGCCAAAAAGCTGAATAAAGCATCAAACCACCTGAATGTGAAAGAGGTAGAAATAGGACACAGTGGTGGAAGAGAATGAACTTGACCAGTTGTTTAAAAATAGTGGTTCTATCTATCTATCTATCTATCTATCTATCTATCTATCTATCTATCTATCTATCTATCTATCTATCTATCTATCTGATGTTAATTTTTCATTCATTAATGTTCTGTCGCTCAAATTTGTTGTACTAAGATTTAAATCAAGATTGGAACTAGATGATTTGCATTTCCTGATTAAAATGCAACTGAGAATCTGGGTAGGAAAGAAAACTTTCACAGAATCAGTTTGTATTTTGAAGGCCCTGTAAGGTCTGTAGCCTTTACAGAATTGGTTTTATTTTGAAGGGGCAATCTGCAACCTTCAAAGAATTCGTACTTTGAAAGCATTTACTATGTAGCTTCTGAGCACAATAGTGTGATCAGCTTTTATTTTGAAGGGGCCATCTATAACTCAGTAAGTAAGTAAGTCATCTTTATTTATGGAACGCTTTTCACAGGTAAAAAAACCACAAAGTGCTTTACACAAATTTCAGTATCATCCCGTCTAAAGAGAACATGGAAAAACAGTAACAAATAACATGGGAGACAAGAACGAGAACACTGTGGGTCGCCATGGGTATTGGAGGCACCCCGTATTTAGATGACAAATGGGACAAACAACATAAGGAGAGGTGAGGGGAAAAAGCAGATTATGAACTGAATTCCCATAAGGAGAAACGAAGTACAGAACCAGGAAAAACCTCTCAGCTATAGAAACACAGATAAGATAACACACATTCACAGTATAGCATGTGGGCAGGTGGGGGTTGGACCTGGGTCGGGGGTGGGGGGTAGGGGACGGGGCTGGGCGACAAGGGGGTAAAGGATATTCAGCCGTAGTAGGCACTTCTCCACACTTCCATGAGCTGTAGAGGTGTGTGTGGGGTGTCAGTGTATGTGTGTTGGGGGGGAGGCTTAGACTCAATAAGCATAATCCGTCAGCTTCAGGATGACCCCTCAGAGTCAGTATAACCCTCAGTTTATCCCCTCAGAGTCAGAATTACCCCTCAGTCAGTATAACATTCAATATACCCCTCAGAATCAGTATGTTGTCATTGTTCCATTAGGTTTAAATAGAAAAAAATAATTTCTATATTTTATCATTTCTCTATAATTTTCCTTCTTTTTAAATATTTTGTCATGTTGCAGTCGTTTTTATAAAGCACGAATCAATGCGGTTTAAACCTAGTCTATTATATTCACACACATTCTATATTTCATTCTCAAATTTGATGTGCTGACTGCAAGGTTTAAAATCAAGACATGAATTAGAGGATTTGCACTGCAACATGTGGCTATATTCAGCCCTTGGATCCACACAGGTCAATGATAGCAGCAAATCAAGCTCCTTTACGCAAATGAACCACATTCGGTTTGATCTTGAGCAGCTGCTACCAGAAGCATCTGCAGGATCCTAACAGAACTCTTACTGTTAGCCAACTCGCCACCAAAGAAATCAATCAAATAATAGCTTTTAAGTTGGAGCAGCTGCTCAGAGATGAAACTATGATCAAGGTCATTACTAAGGAGGAGGGCAGCTGGTGATTCTTCTTATAAGGAACTGAAACCCTGTACAGAGCTTTGGTTGCCTTTCACAGAGTGCTGGACACTTTGTAGCTAGGCAGGTTTAGTATTTATTATTAGGTATTCATCTCCTGTATCCAGTTCATCTCATATAGAATGTCTGGTCCTTGAGAAAACAAAAAAAAAAACCCTTGTATCAAAAAAAAAAAAAAAAAAAAGAAGATTCTATTCTTTGTCCAAAAAGATTATAAATCTAATCAAACATGTTATTTTCTGCATTGAAAAAAAAAATTCTTATTTTAAGAAATAACTGCCTACTTTTTCTAATTAGATATGTTCGCTAATTCACAGCTGGATTGAACCACAAACAGGATACAAAACAACTTTACCCAGTAGAGCAACAAGATTATTAGTAAAAAATAAATAAATAAATAAAAACCTCCTACAATTTCTAAATTTAAAAATGCAAAAAAACAAACGCAATTTAAGGTTGGGTTTTTTTACAATTTCTTTTTTGTGTTGACTATAAGTCAAAACTGGCTTTTCGATTTGTTGGTGAAAGTTACTCAAATGTTGAGGTTTTCTTCTTTTTCATGTGGACTTCAGCAAATGAATTGGACAGTTTAGAAAAATATCAAATGAGAGCTTTTGAGTCATGACTTAAGACAACATGATTATTCTATTTCAAGAAATTGTCTCACTAATTTCATGCTCGTGAATAAATCCAAATTAAGGTGTAATTTCTTAAAAATGTACCTAATCAAGAGATCAACATTCTATCCCGCTTTTTATGGAAGCAGCCTCGTAACTGGAGGGTCGCTAGTTTGAATCCACTGTGGGTTAACAGTGTAGAAAGTTGAGCAAGCCCCTTAACCTTAGCTGCTCCTCATGGATTGGTTAAAAAAAGAGACCATATTTTGAGTAATTATACCTGTACAAATACAACTTAGTTATAGATTTTGAGAACTTCTCTAGTTTTAAGGCATATTTTAGTCTTGAGGGCCCAGGAAATGTGTGCTTAGTATGAAAAAAAAAAAAACCTTACTTGTTCTAACTGGGGGTTTTTCCACTTGATATGTGTCCGCTGCGCCACGGCACCGATTCGGTATTGCCCCGCTGTCCACCATCTGGTAATTCACACCGGTTGCATTTTGAGTGCGCCACGGTGCACTCCTGTTGGACGACTGAAACGATACAGAGGAGTTCTCACAATATTTATATAACCGCGCGAGAACGCAGTTAAAGGTATGTGTTATACACGCAACAATAAACAGATAAACAGGTCAATGTTCCTAACAAAGGAGAACAAGAAGATTGGACTGGATTTGTCATAGACACATTGTTTAGCAACAGCCAACAGAGAAGAGATAAAACTCCACCATTAAAACATGAACTAAATCTAAGTTGCTGCAGTTTACAGTGTAGTTACAGTATGAGAGGAAACAATATAGTGAATGTGATTTTGTTTTTACACATTATGACGTTTTGGTGGTGGTGTTACTTGAAATATAATCTGAAGTATTTTATTTTGAAAAGTAACCCAATATTTGATTGCAAAATACGTGCTTAATTTCCTGTTTAGCTTCATTTGCTCTGTGCTGATTGATGCGTCGTGTCCACCAGAAATAGAAGTCCTGCGTACCGGACTACCGCATCTGGGATGGAGCAGACGCAGCGCAGCGGACCCGGTGGAAATGAACACGTAGACTAAAGTGGAAACCTATCAGCTCAGGTAGCGCGGGGCAGACCTAACGCAGCGGAGCTGCATCCAGTGGAAATTGGGGGTAAGAACCCCAAAAACATAGTACTTGAGGTTTATTTTCCCAAACTCGCCTGTTTTCCAGAGTTTTAGCCTCTGAAAAGTCACTTTCTGATCAACTCTACACATACAGGCTGATTTGCGTCCTACTTATGCATATTCATGAGTGGGCGTGTCTATAGATGGGACACTGACTTCATCCTCCGCACGGTGACGTAGGACCAGAGGACGGCCCGCCCTCCTCCCACCCACTCCGTAGCTGAGCTCATGCTGCTTTATAAACACGAGACAGAGCGTGGGGGCGGGGCGTTCACCAGTACATTCATAGAATATAGAAAATACACACATAGCACTGAGCGAAGGACGCTGAAATGCTCACCTTCGTGGGCGTGTCTGTTTACATGTCAGTCACTGCAGAGAGCTTCCTGGAGGTGTGGCTTCTCCAGCTCAGTGCCGTGTCAAATTTGTCATCAAAGTGGGAACATGTCATCAAATTGGAGCGAGGTGCTTGTGCTCACCCTGCAGTAAGAAAGGAGAACATCACCCTCTAACTAACGATTGAGGGAATCAATGAAAAAAAACACTTTGGGCATGTGTATGAAGCCCTAATAGCACTTTTATGATGTTTAAAGCACAGAAAAGTTGATTTAGCGTAACATGGGCTCTTTAACCCATTAGCAGGTCTATTTGCTTGATACAAGACCATTAGAAACAAAACAAAACAAAACATAAAAAAGACGGGGACACAAACAAGACGCTTGTCCATCACACAGACAAAAGTCCACATTTACATCCCACCAAAGTGCTGAGAGAGCATTCAAGATAGTACAGTTCTATTACAAAATGCAACATTTAAGCATCTATACTAGGCTTCCTACATGTTGTTGTTGTCTAAATGATAATGTTGCCTTCATCATATGATCACACATTACACACCCAAATGCAGCACAATGTTGATATATGATTCCTATGGCTGATAATGGACTGCCGTGTCACATTTGTGTAAGGTGGATAGATAAGTCTCATTATTCTCATACATACAGCAGAGTAAAGTCTGCAATGTGCTTGGTCCCAGTGGGAGTGGCTTTGTTGTTGCTTGTTCCTCTGTTGCAGTTGATTTACTGCTCTATGGAAGAAACAAATGCTCACCGGTATTAAATAGATTCACGTTAAAGCTGAAGAGTAAACCAAGCTCTCCTCGCTCAGAGAGCCTGCTTTTTGTTTAGTATTTTTTTTCTTTTTACAGTGTGAATCACTTTATTATTACTATAAGCACACCAGATAATCACACCTCATTAGTTATGTTTGATATTAATGGGGCAATAAAAATAAATTCCCTGTGTGTTTCAAATGGCTAAGCAGGAAAACACATGGTCCCTTATCTCACAGCTAATGTGCTCTGGGTAAATGGTTTGGCGTTGAGCTGCTTGAGCCCGTGTGAGGGTGTATGCAAAGTCACTGCTTATCCTAGGAGCATTTCTGAGCTGAATGTCTGCACTCGTGACAGCATGATGACAGATTCCATTCAGTCCAACTCTAAGCAGATGTCTAAGCTCTCTCTGAAGCTCTCTCTTACATGCGGATATGTTGGACGGTGGGTGCAGAGCACGGGAAACATAACAGAGGTAAAGGAAGTCAGGGTATTACACGTCCACATTCACTAATAGAATATGACAGACTGTGTGTGAAGCTGGAATCTGTCAGATCTCCCCGCCCGACCTCACACTCTGTGTGTCCTGCTTGAAATTTCTGTTTGATTTTTCACTGGGGAGAAGAGTCGGTCATTAATACAACGCAGTATCTTCCATGTCCTTTGGTGCTAAGGGAATGCTTTACCGCATCCCTCCTCCAAAGTTATGTTAATCAAAATGCACATCAAAAGCCATTTGCCACATTAAGCGCAGCCTGAAAATGTATGTGTGCATGCAAGCAACCTTGACAAACCTAAGACTCCCTCTTGGAATTCCCTTACCTCATCTAAAAATCAACCAAGATGAGAAAATGAAGACATAATCAAGCAGTTTGCTTTTAAAAATCAATGCATTCAACTTGTTTACTTATGAATAAGAGAAATGTGATATTTGCGTCAATCGGAAATTCTACCATTTTACATCTTATATGTAGAATATATTTTACATTATTTAGAATATGAGCTATGAAAACACTTTAAATGCACCGCAACCAAACGCGATCTGGTGTCAAACAAGTATTTAAGAGCAAGAAGCGTAATTGGCACAGATGTGAGACAGATGTGTGCAGGAGGTCATCCCACTGACATTGAGTGTGTTAGAAGTTCAGTGTGCGTGCGTGTGCGTGCGTGTGCGTGCGTGTGCGTGTGTGTGCGTGCGTGCGCGTGCTTTGGCAGTAGCTGACATACAAGACGTCTCTCCTCTCAAGTCGGCTGTGATAGATTTAGTCCGTGGCCACGATTGAAGAATTAATGACATATTCAAAGCTGCAGGGGACCATTTTTTTTTTTTTCATCAGATAAGGACATAGTGTTGGCTTTTTAGATCAATACATTGAAAATCATTTGCTGTAAAAGAAAACATTTTTGCTCGAAAATAAGATGGAAAAGGTTGAATTAGCTCCCTAAAAGTTTTAATATCATGCTATTTTTCACCCATCTCTATTTGTTCTAAGAACCCCAACTCCATTTAGAACTATCTACAAGTGCATTCTGACTAATCACCATTCCAAATCAAAATATCTTCAACTCCCATCCATTAAACATATCTTTAATGACGTGTAGATATCTTTAATCACGTTTTAACTAGTCAAAATGACGTTATCGATATCTTGAACTGGAGTTACGCCTAGTCAGAATGCACTTGTAGATAATTTACATACATAATATAGTTGCAGATACCGATTATCGAGTTAGAGATATCTTTAAATTAATTGTGGTTAGAGATATCTCAAATTCAAGATATATTTAATTGTAACTTGTCAAAATGTAATTACAGATGTCTTGATTGAGAGTTTAGACTAGGCAAATTTATATTGCAGATATGCCTGACTGTCATTGTGACGAGTCAAAACTGAATGCTGATATTTCCAACATATCTATAACGTTAATTCCAGATTGTCAAATCTAGCTATTAAATGTTAAAAGGGCTTGTCATACATTTTGTGTATGTAGCTCGCATGCCTTTAGCTTTGAGAGAGTGGGCGTGTATGTTCACTGTGGAGGCGCGGCCGGCAGCAGGCACTTCCTGGAGGGGGCGGTTCAGACTTTTGTGATGTCACAAAAGTCTGACAGCTCGTTCTTCAGAAGAGGGCAAAGCAGCAGCTCAGAAAGCAGGATTAGTGAGGATTGCTCAGAGATGCAGGAAGGAAGCCCAATAATACTTTGGGGGTGTTTTTGATAAGGAATTACCTTTGTAACAAGGTTGATTTAGCATGATATAGGCCCTTTAAGAAGAAGTGCCATAGTGACTTCCCAACATTTTTCTGGTGTTCTCATGGACTGAAAGTTGTGGCAAAAAAGGCTTCCAAGGAAAGATTTATGTCCGGCTGAAAGAAAATAAAAGTTTCTGGCAAAGAAACACAAGAAATCATGATAAGAATGAAGGAAAAACACTTATATGCATCTGTTTACGGGACTCCACATCCCACAATGCAATGTGTGAGATTCTTCTGACATTGTCAATAGGAGAATGTTTACAGTGGAGATCAAAGCAAACTTTCAAGCAGCAATTTCAACCTTTTACATCATATTTTTCAAGGAAATTATTTTGGATTTATTGATCTATGAGGCCTACACTCTTTATCTGAAAAAAATAAAGAAAAAATGTCTCCAGCAGCTTGAAATGTAGCATGTAATACATCACTTCAGCATTCATTCATTAAAACAGTTGATGTACAATGGAGTACATCTAGTAAAATGTAGGGCATCCTCAGCGGGTGAAAGAGATCTTCTTTCATACAGTGTGTTTTTTCTAAAATTGTAATAATTTCAACAAAATAAGAGTCAAAAAGTCCATGAACTTAATTTCACATTTAGCACAATACTCAATTTCTTCAGTAAGTGATCCAAAAATAATATTTGCAGGACAACTGTGCAGAAAAATTATAGCACAGATTGTGTCATCGTCTCTATAAGACGATGATTTCCATAGGAGATCCACTTGATTAAAATGTACCAATACTTTAAAGCAGGTTTTTTCTTTTTCAATTCTAATGAAATATATATATATATATTGTTTAAATTGACTGAATATCAGAAAAACGATTTATCATTAGGATCATTTGCCAAACATAATTGTTTCTGGGTTGTTTTTTTAGGTTGGAAAGTTCATTAATAGATGTAAACATTTTATCTGTTCACGGCAGTGGGGAGTAGTCTGTGAAATATTACTTTAATGTATTTTACTTTGATCTAAGAGTCAAAAGGTTGAGGTTCAGGTGAGCCCACAAACTCATGTGATTCGTTTTGATGTTGAGCTGTTGATATATATATTTTTTGATAGAAGGCAACAGCGTTACGGGTCATTACTAGCTCAAGGCTAAATCATGAGACATGCATGCACTACCCCTACTAACACCATGTGACGCTCGAAAGAAGTTTGCCTCCTCTGAGCTTTAACACCAACCTAATTCTACATTTCTGTATTAATCTTTCATGTACAATAAAGCAGTAACTTCAGTTGGGGAATCTGAAAGCTATCATTTTTGACACATAAGGAACTTTGAAATTCAGTCCAGAGAATTGAAGTTGATCATTTTTAGTACGTCTGAATTATGCAGTTGATCATTCAGTATTGACAATCTGTCCTTCTGCTCTCTGTATGGTTACGTTACAAACAGAAGGCATTCAGGAGACATTTTAGCAAAGGGATATCTGCCAGAGGCCATTTCAAGGCTTAAATGGATTCCTGTAGTGAAGCAGATTGGAGTGGAGGTGGTCTACTCTGACCACAGGAATTAAAATATAGAGAAGGGGCTAAACAGGAGAATAGATTGCTGTCACAGTTGGTAATTTCACAGCTTGATTGATTGTCGGCATATTGTATTGCTCACGCAGAGGTGATTAATCCTTCTTTGCATAGTTCAAAACCTCACTGTCACCTCATTGTCTGTGACTCCTTTGCGCCATCATACTTGCACAATATATTTCATTGTTCCTTTGATTCTATTTTCTTTAAATTCCTCCCTAAACAGCTTGTCTGTTTTCACACTCATTAGCAAGTGATTATGACAAAAAAAAATGTCTCAGTGAATGTTATTAATCGTTTAATAATCCTGCATTGTTTACTCAAGTGTACATACAGAATATGCCTGGATACACTGATTTGTATTTACTTTTTTTTTTTACCCTGAAATTGAAACCTGTCAAAAGCATAAACAGTTGAATTTTGTTAAATTAATGAGATGGAAAGAATACGAGAGGGCAGCAGCAGGTAGACCAGATGACGGGGTCAAAGGCAGACACCATAAAACTAAGCATGATTAATGACAACACATCAGAACAGTTGTGCAGGCTGAGAGGAATTCATCAGAAAATGAGCATCTATGGTTACGTCGTGTGCAGCCGGGAACAATACGAATAAATAGTGGACGTTTTTGCCATTCATTGATTTTCAGCACAGAACCTTGATAAATACACAATTGCAGACCTGCCGTTTTGAGTATTTCATGCTTCATAATTTGTTCCTCCATACATTCCTATAAGAATGACGACAATATTGTGTATTTATCATAAACCAGCTACGTGAGAATGGAAAGCATACGAGTGATGCTACTCCGTAATTACAGCCACTCATATCCTGGGAGGCATGTTTTAAGATGTGTTCAACAGATGACTTCCATGGCTGTCAATTTTATTTTCTCCCAGAAAGCATTGCAAATAATCTGTAGGTCAGAGCACATTTTCATAAATAACTCACTTCAAGATATTGTCACAACCAGTCATGATATCGTGCATGGCTCCCTAACATTGCGGAGTTCAGAAAGTAATTGGACATCCTGGCAGTCATTTAGCTTAATCGCTTTTCTACAGGAATTCTGATATGGTTATTCTCCACACTGCTGAGAAACCAACTCCATTCAAATTGTAGTGTAAAATGAACAGGAATTTTACTAAAATGATAAAATTATTACTATTATTACTATCAAGAAGAAGAAGAATATGTTCCCTCAAAGTTTACAATTGTCTTTTTAATTTAATTTCCAATGTGTCTATAATCCGATCACTTCAACTAATTAAAACAAACGGGACAAGATGTAAAAAAAATTTGAAAAAAAAAATCATCTCTATTTCTAGATAATCCCTTATTCATTACAACACTCCAGTGTTCAGAGGGTCTTTAATTCCCACAACAGGATTCTCCTCCTCATGCTGTAAATGGCTGGATGTCATGATCCCAGCAATAGGCAATATAAAAGTGTTTTAAAACTACCAAAGAGGATAGGGATTAGTATTTCACAAGGGCAGTAGTTTACCACTTAAACAGGATTTTTACATCAACAAATTCAAATAATATGTATATAAACCAAGTACTAAATAGAAATTCATGATTTAAAATAGGGCTGACACTGCAACGAGTTAATTCAGATTCATTAATTACAGGAAAAAATTCTGGACAAAAAATAAAATAACACTGTTAATCGCTTTTTAATTGTTTTGCACAAGGAACCTCTCTCATTATTAGATTTCCCGGTTTACCATAATACTGATGCACAGAATACAATACCGAGACTTCCGAGCTTCTCAGCTTCGTTTGGGTTCATTTTGGCTGATAAAAACACCGGATGGAAAACAAAAGCCCAGTCGTGTGCAAAGAACGAGTTGGCCAATCACTGGATCTTTTGCAGCCCACGCTACCACCTCAATGCTAAACATGTAGCAGCTAGCATGGACACTCACTCAGACAGTGCTAACTGCAACATGCTGTGAGCACGCTGTGTCTCCAATCCACACTGGACAAGATAACAGGGTTCAGAGCCAAAATTAATAAGTCCATGACTGAAAAATTAACAAACTCACTGGTTAAATATTAGTATCTAAAGGAGAGAAAAAGCAACAAGTTCGGTGTTCAATAATTGTATCGCTCAGAGAACTGTTCTTACTGTTTATGATGCGCTAACTTTATATGGACCTGATGTTTTACTTCATTTATATTTTCTATTATTTGGAGATTGACAAAAGTACACATCAATATTCCCCCCAATGGTTAAAACTAAAAGTGGCAGCAGCCCTTGGTACTAGTCTCAAATACAGCGGAATGTAAATGTCTACGCCTGTAATTATACAGATGAAAGGTTTTCAAGAGGTAAAGTCTCCATAATTCCTCATTGTTGGATGTTGACATATTATTGAAAGCAAAGACAGTTTATCTAAAGCCAGCTTCACCCACAGTAGCGATGCTGAGCTCTAACAAACAAAAACCTCAGCACTGCCAACGTAGAGCCTTCCTCTGACCCAGCTCCCATTTGACCTCAGAGGTTACGCAAGAGTGAATGTGTGGGTGTTTACTCTCACGTGACAGGAATTCTTCATGGTCAGGTGAGCTGCATCAACTTTGTTGACGTCACACAATCACCTTCAGCTGGTTGAAGCTATCAGTTATTTAGAGATTACACCAAGTATAATAGACAACCCTGCTGCTTTTTAAAGATTCCAACAGTTTGGTTTCATCTCAGTTGCATCAGCTTCCAAGTCGTGCATGTTGCACAGTTGTTTAAAAAGCAATCAGGAAAAATAAATCTTCATGAAATATCAAACAAATCTCCTTTTCAATTTACTGCAAGTGTAACTCCCATTTTCCAAACTGTGGTGTTTTAGGAAACTCTTTCCTGAATTGAAAATTTTGCCCTGAAAGCATTTTTTTATTAAATAAATAATAAAAAAAATGCTGCAATGTCAAAATGTGCATGATGTGATGCTGCTAGACGTGACCACATGCATGGGCAAAAATGCCAATCCTGCACATTTCTTCCTGTTGCTTACCTCTGACCTGCTCTTAAAAAAATCTAGTCAGCAGCATTGCACTGCCTCTAATGATGTGCATTCACACTGGTTTCCTGCATGAAGCATAAAGTGTTGGGAGAGACCATCAAAAAAACATGGATATCCTGGGACATTTTAGGCAGATGGTTATAATCTTCTTCACTCACCATAAAAATCAGAGGACATACTTTCACACCTCAATAAACAGACCACTGAATACTTTCATATTTTTGAATGAATAGCCATGAAACGGCCTAATTAGTTGAGGGTTTGAAGCTTCAATCTGTCGGAAGCTGTGAATGACATTGAGCAATGTTTCTCCTAACACACTGAATGTATCCGATAATTTCTCCCAGAGTAAAGAGAGAAAACCATCAACATTATTCATTTTCCTTTTTAGATGCTTTTGAAAAACTAGGAGACGTGTTTGAAAACTTGTAGCCGTGTTTACTTTGGCTGGTTTAATTCCACTCTGTGCAGCATTCCGTTTCAAGGCAACTGACACTGAAGCAGATCAACTGTTGAATTCTAATGGAAATGCAATTAAATGCAAAAAGATTGGAAGCATAAGTGACTATGAAGTAGATGTTTATGTATGACGGATGGTGAAAGACTTTTTAGGCCTAAAATGTTCAAAATAAATGACACATTATTTGTGATATGAAACTCATAGCTGTGGAGTTGCAGCTGCATCATCCTGACACATTTGCATGAATTGTGACTCATATTTAAATGTGTGAAAGATATTTCATTAAATAACCAGAATTCATTCATTCATCTATCTTTCTGTTCAGGTTTCCGGGGGTCTTTTGGCCCCAGTCCCATGCAGGGCAAACACAATCATACAGTCCCATTCACTCCTACAGGCAATTCAATGCTTCCAATCAACTTAATGTCCATGTTTTTGGCTTGTGGATGACACCAAAATCCACCACACAATTTGATTTGATTACGATTGCGGGGACTGTGGTTCAATACATCATGATTCGAAGCATGTAAATACATATTTTCACAGCATTTCGTTGTTTCTTACCGTCCCCACTAATGTAGTTATGTGTTTAAAAACATTTGCATTCAGACTTAGGAGACAAATTGACCTCTTATACCTTTTATCAAACCAGCAGAGGATATCTGTAAACTGTTCAGTTAGACCTTCATGGCAAAGTGCATTCTTGCTTGTAACATGTACAATAAACAAACACTAAACTAAAAGGGCTGTTCCAAATTATATCCTATAAACAATACATTATTTAAACTAAATGCACAACTCAAGTCTAGTGTTTTGAAAATATCCGTTAACATTCTTTTTTGGATATTCCATGTAAATTAACATTATTGAAAATGTATGCATTGATTATCGATTGCTATGTCTGAATGATGCATTGATTATTTCTCTCAGCCCTAAAGCACAGGGAGAACATGCAAACTCCACACAGAGAGGACCTAAGTGACCACCTGCTAACCACTACACACCCATGATAAGTTATAATCATATATAACAGTGGTTCCAAAACTGGGGTACACGTACGCCTAAGGGTACAGGAGCACATTGCAGGGGGTACTCGGAAAGATTTAACAATTAATTTAAAAATAGTTCCTAGTTCCTTTTTAGACTATGTTTTTGGACAAACACACAACAAACTAACAGCACTATTGCTCAATAAAATGCTAAATGTTCTTGTAATTTATTAAGACAGGATTAGACAGGCGTTTTTTTTATCAATCTTTTGACAATAGGAGATAATAATTAGCTACATTTCACAAGGGAGACTATTTACTTACTATTGAAGTAATCACAAAATGTGTCGTTTAACTAATTTATAGTCATTGTTTTAAATTAGGGAACCAATGTTTGAGACACATTTACTGAGAGGGAATTTATGATATGAAGAGGGGGTACACATGATTTGACAACAACGCGAAGGGGAAACATGGGACAAAAAAGATTGTGAACCACTGTCTTATAACATATAATATCACTCTGCATTTTCTTTTCAAAGTCAAGAACCATTATTAGCATGATGGTTTTAGAGAACAGCAATTGAACACATTTTGTGGATCGATTAAGCAACTTGAGTGTGAAGTCCCAACCTAAAGGGCCATTAAGGGAAGATTTCTTACTGCATCAACTTGCTTGGTTCGTTGAGAAACCTACAAGCGGAAAAGATAATTGTTTTTTTATACCCTGGTAAAACAATGTTAGATACTTGGTTCATACATCTGCTTGGTAACAGATTCCATTTATTTAAATCTTTAATTCCTTATTTCTGCTGTTCAGATTAAAAGCAAGCTGTTTCCCACACCAAAGATATTGGACTGTACACTCCTTGTTCTTCCCCAGGCTAACGGAGAATTCCTAACCTAGAAGTAACTCTTGACCCAACCATCTTTGGTGTGTTAAGAATAAAAACTAATTACTCTGAAAAGAAACCCACGTAGGGTGAGATGTAGTGTGCTAACGCTACATAATTGGAAGAACCACAGAAGAAAGTGCCAAAACGGTTTCTCTCTTTCTATTTTTGAAATTTTGTCTCTGATTATATCACATTTTCAACCATGGGTTAAGCAGTTGTTTTTTTTTTTTTTAATTCAGTTTAAAAGGCAACTTTCATTTTCTTCAGGAAATGCATTTTCTCTGCTTCACAATGTATTTGGATCAAGGCCAACTGAGATCCACATATTTTAGGGAAATGAAAGAAAATGAAAGTCGGTGATGGAACCTTTCCCATGTCTCTTTCCACTTTGTCTATGTGACATGATCGAATTCTATCTCATCAGCTGCTGCGTCTATTGGAAGATGTAAATTGCTTCCATAGTGTCAATCCACTCTGACGTGCCCCATCTAAGAATTTACAGCTGAATCTTATACATGTACAACTTGCAAAGCGTCGAGGTGAAAGTACTGTATTTTAGTTGCTTTTATGAGTACTTGTACTTTTTTGAGTATATTTCTAAATCGGTACTTGTACTTACTTGTACTTAAGTATGTTTTAAAAGAAAGAAATGTATACATTTCTACACCCAACCGTTACTGAATAAATTATTATTTTTTGTTTTAAAATGATCAACAGAGATTGTGAAATTACAAAAAATGAAATAACCAGACAACAATCAAATGCATCACATCATAGCCGACCAACCAGATTAAACATAATGCACAATGCCAAAAACAGAGTTGAATGACGGTTATCTTCTCAGTTTTAGAGTTCATAAATGTAGCTATACTATAGAGCATGAGAATGTTTTTTTTTTTTTTTTAATTTTGCATGAATTCATTTGTGTTATTTTATTTAATAAAGAATTGTACATTTTGACAAATCTTTTATTTTATACAGATGCCTAATAACTTTCACTTTGAGTACTATTGATATGAGCTACTTTTTAGTCAATGTGTATATGCATTGGCAGAAAAGGCTCTTTGTAAGTGTTCTGTAACAGCATTACACAGACGCAGCGCATCAAAATATCTCCGGAACGTGGCTGACCGAGATAGTATTTACAGTAATCCCTCGCGGTTCACCTTTTGTGGCCTCGTTGTTTTATACAGTATAATTTTGGATGCATTTTTTTTTACAGCGTATGAATGTGCATTGTG
Organism: Gouania willdenowi; assembly: GCF_900634775.1. Classification (NCBI taxonomy): domain Eukaryota; kingdom Metazoa; phylum Chordata; class Actinopteri; order Blenniiformes; family Gobiesocidae; genus Gouania; species Gouania willdenowi. Next base: position 34,548,284 of record NC_041046.1, read on the forward strand.
TTCTGCATCCTGATTGGCTAATGCTGCATTCACCCACCAGCGACACATCCAACTCGGTGAGTTTCACTACCTGCTGAAGCGAGGAGCTGCGCTCCTTTTTCTCATCTCACAAACATAATAGTGTGATTAGCGGCTAAAGCCATCCTAGCTCAGTGCTACAGAGAGAACTTTTACCTGCTACTACCACCTCCTCGCTGATTCTCCTCCACGCCTAATTCTTCCTAGTCCGGTCTCGGTTATAAAGGCCGTGTCATACAGCTCTAGGTGGTCACACACAGCTTCTACTCCATAACCGGTGTCCGTGTTGACGACCTGACGTCATCGTCAACAAAGACTCTGAATGCGTTCGGCATCAATGTCTGATCGCTAGCAGTGTGATTCTGAAGTGCTGTATGTTTGAAAACAGGTTTATGTTTTAAAATCTATGAAGGTTTGAACTTTGAGAGCGTTTAAACAAGAGAGAAATGTTAATTCCTGTCTGAGAACAGTGTATAAAGTGTGTGGTGAGGGGTTTTACAGCCTTAAAAACATGTATAATATCTGTAAAAAATATAGCTGACTACTTTGCTGATTTCGCCTATTGCGGGTTATTTTTGGAACGTAACCCCCCTTGATAAATGAGGGACTACTGTACAATAAATAAATAGAATTTTGTGAAATGTGTGGCCTTCCAAGGCACTTTTTCAAGCAGGAGGTTGGAAAATCCAGAGTTCCGAGTTGCTTGAACTTGAGGCAGCTTCTCATTCACCTGCCCGGCACACTCCACGCCCCCTAAGCTAAAAATGTGGTGGTTTTCAGCCTGACGGCATCCTATACAATTCCCCTTTAATAAGAGGCTGGAAACTTATTGAACTAAGGCATGCATGCTAAATGCTACTTAGCAGTACAGCCATAATGATGAACTGCTATGTAAGCAGTGAGCATGCTTATGTTATTGGTTTAATAAATACCCGGTAAGTGCAAAGCACATTTCTTTTCATATGTTGTTTTACAAGGAAACCGCATTCAGACGGTCCAGATGTAGGAGTTTCACAAGCTGACTATTCTATGCTAACAAAGAACACAATTACGGTAACTTGCAAATAGACTTAATGCGGCCCAGTCAAACGCGAAGTTTGCGGCGGGGCAGGGGGGTCAAAACTTTTCATTAGAGTTTTCCTAATTTTTAATATAACACACAATATATAAGTATTTTAAGTGCCAAAAAACAGTGACTAGGAAATAAAAAAAAAAACAATATAAAATTCAAAGGTTCACAAAATAAAACCAAGTAAATAGGTTTTAAAGGACCAGCAGCCAATGACATTTGACCCTCCTGCTTCCCGCGGCAGCTGAGTGCTTTGTTTACAACATGGCGGACACCGCGGGTGCTCCATAGACTCACTAGTCTGTTGTTTGTCGTGATGCACTGAGAAAACAAGCTGGCTAGAACAGACAACTAGCAAACCCTGCGCTCAGTGTCTGGATATAAAGCGGTGGATTGAGCGGTGGGTGTTGTGATAATCTACTCGCCCCCGCCTACCTCGTGACAAAATTGGCATTCACCGGCCGCGGAAGCACATAGACAATCAGCCAATGTGGTCTGTGGAGTAACGTTGTTATAGATTTTTAATGCCATAATCTACGTTGTTGGACTTTTAAATGCTTTTAATCCATATGGATCCTTTTATTCCCTCCTACCTGTTGTTTAACTTAGTGATTTACAACTGACAGCAAGTCTGTCCCTCCATGTTAAAGTCTATCTCCCATATTAAAGCACATGTATCGAGTGTTGTACGATATATCATGTAGAACATAATAAATAACAACACTGCTTATTTTAAGCAACTTTACTCTCTCTTTCTTTAAGTTACAGTGGGTGCTGAATATTTCAAGCTGCATTTTGGATTAATTTTGGCAGGTCCATAATACAGCTTTCAAAGCTGTTGTTACAAAAATGATAATAAAAACAGTTAGATTGGTAAATTTGTTTTCATTCCTTATTTGTGAAGTGAAACCCAAGACGTTATATATATATATATATATATACTGTATATATCCCCCCGGCAAGAATCTCAAACTCCGCCTATGGGCCCAGTTTATATTAGATGTATATTATTTAACCTTTGGAAATATGCTAGTGTCAAATTGGGGTTGCCAATAAGATAATACTCTTTTCTAAATTTTACTAAACATTTTTTCTTCCTAACGCTGTACAAGTACATATAATAGATTTAGGGTTGATGGGTTTTAGTCAATAGATGAGTGCTATTTGGGTGGTAATTTAGTCTAGCAGTGCATTAATATAAATAAAGCAATCAGTGTGTGTGGCTTGGAACTTGTTAGGGCCCCAAGAGCAATCCCCTCGAAGCCCCTCGGTCCCAGACAAGTACTTGCCACGATGAGCTGCAACAGTGACTTTTAATTTCCCTCTTCATCACATCATATTTGCAGCAGGCCAGCAAAATAAGGAGAGGAAAGAGATTGCCAGATTATTTGCATCTTTGAATTCTTATCTGGTGGTTTGCCTTCATCCTATCCCCTCCAATCCCCCCCCGGCCCCAACACACACACACACACACACACACACACACACACACAAAGTAATTGATTTTGGAGAGAAGGAAATTAGAAATGAGAACGGGGACCCCAAATTTGTCATAGGTTCTTAAATGGTGACAAAATGAAACCCTGACAATCTGGATAACCTCTACCAAATGACCTCTACTTGCCCCCTACACCCAATGCCACTCCTTCAAAAATCCCTACTAACATCTTACTGTTTGCTCTTATAACCTTTTAGAGCTCCACATCTTAAAAACAGTCAATTTCCAAGCCAAAGTGTGCCACCTGCTTTTGGCAGCTGGAAGCCCTGGAAAATGTAGATAAATGAACAGAGCCACCTGAGGGATTTTATGAATCTACTGCTCCTTGGCAGATTTATTTGCTCTCCGCTACAGAGCACTGCACTGGTAAGCACAGATTACAGCGTACTGCACAATTGCACATGCCCATTCTCCTGTCCTACCCTCCTTGTGTCCACCCATACAAGTGCTGAGAGCTTGTTGACCTGTAATTCATCAGTATTTAAAATGGTGAACTGCAGCCTTGTATTTTTATTTATTTTTTGTTGTCTTCCTCCCTTTGTCATTACAGCTTTGGAACAGATTGCATTGCACCCATGGGAAGCAATGGATGTGTTTGTTTAGTGTCTGATCTAATCTCACAACATTATGCAGAAGGGTATTTGACTATATCATATAGGCCCATAATTAGATTTTTATCACATGCTCTGCTGCTGCATAGTATACATTATATGTTAAAAATGGATCGCATAATATGGTTTTGTCTCAGCCAAACTCATCTTGGCAGCTCCATTCTGTGTTATGTTTTCTCCTATATTGACTTTACCAAAGAGTTGCAAATCTATTATCTTTTATTTTAAAAATAATAAATATTTTAGTGCATTCACAACCTCTATCAATAAAAGAGGTTATTTGTATCTGGTTTGAAATGAAAGCTAAGAGAAAGCAATGAGGTTTATTTCAGGAGGGGAAATGACTGAAGCAAAACAAGTGCCATACAATAGAGAAGGAAAATGTCTCATACAATCTCAAATATTTTCGTGATTCATTTCTAGTTGTTTGTACCTCAAATTCAGCTGCAACGAAAATGAAAATATGCAAGATGGTACAATAATGTATATCTTTAGCTACAAAGTGAAGCTGTACATTGATCATGTATAGTTTGTTTTAGATTGTCATGACGTCTCTAATCACCAAGATCTAATCTTTTGCAGTCCAATCAAGCTAACGTTTAAGTGTCGAGGAAACTTGGTAAACCAAGGGAAACACAAGAAAAACATCCAAACTCCGCATCGAAGAGTGCTTTTCAGGATTTATTTATTCAAGTTTTTTTTTATTTAAAAAGTTAAATGTCATCCCTTTATCACTTTTGTGATGAAAATCTCTTTTAAAGGATTTACCCTATACAAGGATGATTGTGAATTACTAATCATTGGTCTCAAAATACAGTCAGGTTCATTATTAATTATTCATATACATTAGACTAATATTTATTGCTATGAGTGTCAATACTACAATTGCAAAATTAGGGAGGAGACATGCTCATCCCGGGCATCAAACAATGTGCTGGATCAAATAAATGCACATAGAAAACACAACAAAAATCAATACAGGCTGCTACAATTGCTCACCAGTTTATTGGCACATATATATATACTGTATATATAGATGGATAGTACAGGAAATGTGTACTGACTGCTCTAAAAAAAAATGTGAGCCAAAACAACCACTACTTGAATACATATGAACAAATACACAATATTTACACATATTTACAATATTTACACATATTTACAATATTTACAATTTACATTTACAACCGCTTTTTGCAATTATGACAAACACACTGCAGTGATGGTACAAATAAAAACTGCTACACAAACACCGTAAGTCTGGAAGCACGATTACAGAAAGGGTCTGAGGTCAAAATCCTCTGAGACCTTTCGGATTCCGTGCGTCTAATGCGTAAATCCAAAATGCTTCTCTTTTTAATAAGAGTTCATTAATGTTCCCACCTCTATTTGACAGTTTTATTAGTTTGATACCCAGATATCGCAACATGCTCACATTGTGATGTAGTTCTGTAAAATGGGTTGCGACAGGACTCCTAGGATCATGATTGCGTATGTTGGACTGATGTTCTGAGATTCTATTTTTGAGGGGTCTCATGGTTTTGCCTATGTAGGCTAGGCCGCAAGGACACTGGAGCATGTAGATGACGTTGCATGTGTTGCAAGTGATAACTCCTTTGATGCAATAGGATTTTCCAGTTCTTGGATGGTTGAAGAGTTTGGTCTCATACGTAAAGTTGCATTGAGTACAGTGTCGGCACCTGTAGTTACCGTGTGGGATTGGCTGTAGAAAGTGGTGGTAAATCAGCTCTGACCAGAAAGTTGTTCAGATTTGGTCTTTTAAAAAACAATGCAAGGTGGCGATATGTCTTTTAAATTAGGATCTGTTTGAATTATGTGCCAGTGTTTGTGAATAGTTTTTGCCGAGAGGCGAATACTGAATGATGCAGTTTGTCCTGGAGTCTACTTGTTTTATTTTGGTAGGTTCGAGACATTGTTTTTGTGGGACTGAGTTGAATTTAAACTGGTGAGCAATTGCAACAGCCTGTGTGGCTCTTTGTTGTTTTTTCTAAATACAACAATTGCTCTCACAGTTTTTCTGTTCATATTTTCAGATGTTTAAATGGTACATGTGTTATGTATTTTGTCCTGAGTTTAAACACCAATTTGTATCCCTTTTCAGTTGGGCTTTGATTTACTGTTAGTTGTTAGTATAATAAGTTAGTTTCTCGGTATCTGGGGCAGTGTTTGGAATAACGGCGTTTAAAATATCGGCGTTAGGAAACGGGGTAATCTATCTAATTACTTATTACGCCGTTACAACGCCGTTAAAGTTACCGAACGTTAAATGCGGTGCGTTACATGCATTGATTGAATGAACTGTTGTCTGAAAGCACCCCTGGCTTCATACGCAGCTGTAGTGAGGAGGTGGGTTAAAAACAAGGTGAGCGATTATGATTGGCTAAGGCGGCGTCATGTTTCATGGTAGCCATTCAGAGCCAGTGTTTTTACACGTGTGCCAGCACACGCGCCACACACGCACCCACTACAGATTTGATGAAGCAGCAGAGATGGCGAGCGTGGAGCAGTTTGATGAAAAGGTGGCATTTTTAAGGTGGCGATACAAACACTACTTTAAATTAATTGCGGTCAAAGGCAAGAAGGTGCATGTGAAGTGCACTTTATATCAGGAGCGAAGACTTTGTCGACATCCGTTGTAAGAAACTCAAATTTAATGAAGCGCCTCACAACAACACACGCATCTAAAAAATCTGAATTCTTTGACAAATAGCAACTTTTTTTTTTTAACAGTAACGGAAATAGTTACTTTCCTTGGTAAATGAGCTACTTTTATTATAGAGTAATTAATTTACTAACTCAGTTACTATTTGGATCAAGTAGTGAGTAACTATAACTAATTACTTTTATAAAGAAACGTTCCCAACACTAATCTGGGGTAGGTTTGTTTCTGTGTGGTTTTAGATTCCAGAGTCTGTCAATACACCTTGTCATTTCAGTATGTATGTGTATGTGAACATATGTGTAAATCTGTGAGTCATTTCGGTCGGTACTGGTTTTTACTTTTATTATCTTTGTTTAGTATCCAGTTGATTTTTGTTTCGTTAATTAATAGACTATAGTTTGGACACCCCTCCACCTGAATCCCTTTTCAAATCTGTGTCCCAATGCTCTTTTTTCATTATCTAGTTTTATTTTTTCCCCTGGTTAATAAGTCCTGTACGGTGGCTGAGAAGTGCAAAACACTTTTACATATGCCACAGCAAATTTACAATTTTTAAAACAAATTTACATAATGAGCTAAAAAAAATAAATAAAAATCACAAATAGCAAAACACCTTTAGAATGTTGAAACAGATTTACAAAGGCACATTGTAAGTGAAAAAGTGTTTTCCATATTTGTTAATTTGTTTTGACCTTTTGTAAAAGTGTTGCAGTAATTTGTAAATGTGTTTTCGAAATGTGTAAATGTGTTTTGGTCATTTATAAAAGTGTTTTGCTCAGAAATGTAAATTTGTTGTGGTATTTGTAAATGTGTTATGGCCTTCTCAACCACCGTAGTCCTGACCAGTGTTCAGTTACTAACCTGGTACAACACAATGCATTTCTAAGTCAGAAAGAGAGGGAAAAATAATATTTGGCGCTTAAAACCCATTTTATCACCAAAACACGATCCTGAAATCATTAATATGAATTTTAATTTGAATAAAATAATAAAAAAAGAGAAAAAATCTCTCGCAGTCAACTTCTACAGCCAAGCAGTTTAAACGTTAGACACTTAACAAATTGATTAATGCTCCACAATTACAGCCCTTTTGCTGAATACACCTAAAGTTAATGGACCCTAAATTTCTGAGGATGTGTGAAGTTTTCGTTGGGGATTAGCAAAGTTTCTCCTCCTACACTCAATCTATAGAAAGAAACTCGAGTTGGGTCAATTCCCATATCAGCTGGGAGCTCCTGTGGGGAAAACGTCCATTGCTCTCATTAATTGATTGTACATTTAAAGCAGGTAACCTGAAACCACAGCAGACACTGGCTGAGGGCACAGCAACAACTACTGTAAACTTTCTTTTTTCACACTCACCCATCGCGGTTTCTCAGCAATGTTGGGTTTTGAGTCATTTTATTTGATGATATAATTGTGTCTGGTACATTAATAATTTATTGGCAACTGGTTTTTCTATTTAACAAACACGGAGCTGAACTTTTTTTTTTCTTCTGTGCTGTGACATTTAGACATTGACAAAAAGGGATATTTATCAAGTCCAAGGGAATCTGGAAAATCAGCAGACTGCTTATTAAGCAAGTGTAATTTGCACTCAGTGCTCAACACTAGTAAGTGAAAAGTTTAGCGCCGGTGGAAAAGATAATAAATAGCATTTATGAATCATGTTGACCTTCAGAGTACAGACTGAACTACGCAGAAATGCCGTTTCACGTAGATTGTTCAATCATGGACAATAAATGGAAGTCCTAACCCTGTGACATCTAGATACTGTATGTTTCTATAGATCATTGGGTCGCACAGTGAGGTGTATCAATGAGTATAGCAGATGGATGATACACTGATAAACCTATGATGATTAAAAAAAAAAAGGTTAGGTTGATTTTCAACCATACTTTCTTTAATATCTAATTTAACTGTAGGACAAAATACAGAAAACCTTATTTCAGATTACTACAGATCGTTTAAAACAAGGGTCACCAACACGGTGTCCGCGGGCACCAGGTAGCCGCATGGACCATGTGAGGTGCCCCCGGGGACTCTAGTCACTAAGATTAAACTCACACATACTGTAAATACATGTGACAGATGTAGTTAGTACATAGTAAAGTTAAATACTGCTGCAAGTAATAACGTTTTTGTATCACGCTTATTTTCACTAAAATATTGTGACAAATGTTGCAGATTTGGTGTACGGGTTGTGGTTTGTTATATATGATATACAAAATATAATTTTCAAAATTCAACTGTTACATCTTACAAAGGCTATGTTATATTATTAGTTAAACGTTGTTTGTTAGTAGCTAGTAAAATGGGAAGATGATAATTGTCTATGAAATGTAATGGAAATGAAACAATTGTATACATTAGAAATAAAGTGTTGCATGTTGAAACTTAAATATTTCCTTCCAATTTAAGTGCCTGTTAGCCTTCCTTATATTATCTTGCCCTCTATTTAAAGTGAAACCATGAACATTTGGTTTTGACCAAATAAAACAACAAAAAAAAACTTACAAACCCCAGCTTTAAGAAGTGCTTTTCAAACTGGTGTATAGCACCTATGAAGTAGCTCACAGTTTCAGAAAGAAATCCCCCAAAAGAGCATCAAACAGCTACAGCTGGTTCAGAACGCTGCAGCTCGGGTCTAAACCAGAACAAAGAGGAAAAGAGGAAAACATTACTCTCGTTTTAAAACATTTACACTGGCTCCCAGTCAGCCTTTTCCAAATTTCCAAACTTTCTAGGTTTCGTCCAGCAGGATATGAATATGTCTTCTGATTTTTGAATTTCTGATCTTCTGAATTTTGATTTGATTTGATTTTTATTTGCACAAATTACAAGACAAAATGTATACAGTGGTTCAAAGAACATAACTGTGTAAGAGAAAGTGAGAAGACCATTAGTGGTCTTATAAGACCACCTCCCCAAAGTCAATTTAAACAAGAACAGGTATGAGCAGGTAAGTCAATGTTTCAAATATATATACACATACATTTGTGAAAGATTACTTGTTTATTAACATTCTTTTTAGCTGTCTTTTAAAAGAGTCAAAAGTGGATTTTGTCTGGCCAAAGTTCTACAGAAGGGCAGATGCAAATCTCTGCAATGCCTGGTGGAGTAAGCATGAACATCAGAAGTATAAATGAAAACTTGCTATAAGCTCTGGGCAAAACATTGGAAATATGCACATATTTATACACGAAAAGACAAATGCAATAGATATTAACATCATATATTGTCAAAACATTAAATTTCCTGAAGAGAGGAGCAGATGAGGACAATCTATTTGAAAATTTCATAATTCTTAGAAAGAAAAAAAAAATTGTATCAATAAAATCTTAGTCAGATATTTTTAGCATGTAGCACCCCAAATCATATTACAGTAAGTTATATGTGGATAAATTAAACTATATTACATTGTCGTCATACATTTAGGGTCTATTAAGGAGCAAATTCTACTCAAAATACCGATAGATTTCATTATTTTTTGACAAACATGTTGAGTGTGAGATTGGCAGGTTCATTTTTGGTCTACAATGACGCCCAAAATTTTAGTTTGAGTCACTTGACTAATTTTGGTTTGATCAATTAATAGCTCACCCTCTACATTAAATCTTTTATTTTTTGTGCAGAATATTAAAAAGTTTGTTTTTTGTATATTAAGAGAGAGTTGATTTATTTTAAACCACTCAGAGATCTTTGATATTTCTTCATTTGCTTCTCTCATTAAACTATCAAAATTCAAATGAGATAATAAAATAAGTTGTCAACAAACATAAGAAGCAGTACTTTATTGCAAACAATACTTAAATCATTGACATAAATTATAAAATAAAAGAGGTCCCAAAATAGAACCCTGTGGTACCCCGCATCTGAGTTTACCTGTGTTTGAGCTTTGATTGTTAACATAAATTGTTTTCTCTCATCCAAATAGTTTTGTATCCATTTTCAGACATCATCTTTAATCCCATAATTTTCTAATTTTATTAAAGGGATATTATAGTTAACAGTGTCAATTGTCTTTGACAAGTCTAAAAATATACCAATAGTGTTTTCTTGTTGTCTAGATCAGTGATTCTCAACTAGTGGGTCGGGACCCAAAAGTGGGTTGCGGACCTGAACTGGGTGGGTCGCGGACAGCTGGTCAAAAATAAATAGATACTTAATGTCTCTCATGTTGGACTTGTCTTTTATTTTGAAAGAAACTTTTTTTTTGACAGGCGTGCTGTGAAATGCATGTTTCACAGGAAAATTTACAAAATCTTTTTTAAAACATAAATTTGTATGTGTGATTTCAACAGCTATTTTTGAAAAACTAAATTTGGTCTGATGAACTGGGTCGCAAATTAATGACCGTTGCAAAATGTGGGTCCCAGGGTGAAACCAGTTGAGAACGCCTGGTCTAGATCTTTTGTGATTTTATCGACAAACTGCAAAAGGGCCATTTCTGTAGATATTTTTTCTCTAAAGCCATAATGATGGTCATACAAGACACAATTTTGGATCAAGTGTTTAGATGTTCATGTATAAACTAATTCTTCAAGTATTTTAGAAAACAAGGGTGAAACAGAAATCGCTCTGTAGTTATTAAACAAACTGGAATTGCCAGATTTAAACAAAGGAGTTACTAATTTAAGATCTCGAGGTACAACATGAGAACATGAGTCAAGGGCTCAATAATAGAGGAAGCTACTTTCTTTATAAGACAAGCTCTAATTTCACCGTGTCCTGGTGCTGCGTCCCTCATCTTTAATATTGTCTGAAGTACCTCATTTGGAGTCGGAGGATCAAATCCATTTAAACAAGAGTCATTTTTAGTACATTTTATAGGAGTAGATTATCCTGTTAATACAATATTTTTTGCAAGTGAAGGACCAATATTCACAAAAAAAAATTGTTAAAACCATTTACTATGTCTATGGGATTATTATAATTTCTGATGTCATAGTTGTTTGTCTTTTGTTTAATAATTCATTTATGACATTTCAGATGTATCTTAGGAGTTCTCAACTCAGAAGACTTTAAAAAAAAAAAAAGGGTGCCCAATTGCATCTATTGAAATCAGATGTCTTCATAATTGAGGGTTGAAAATCTTTAGTTTCTAAATTATTTATGGACTGCATGAAGAAATATATAGCTGTGAAATAAAACAGTGCAGAAAGTGTTCTAAATCTTTTACCTGTAGCAATCTCCACTGCAAAGAACAGTAGCTTAAAACCGAAAGTTGCCAGTCATATTTTGATACAGAGTAATTTTATTCCTGTAAAGATTGAAATGTGTTTTTTTTCCCCTCACCGGGTTGGTCTCAAAACTGCAAAGCTCTCAGGATGAACAGTGTTTCTCATGGTATGTAAACATTTTCCTCAGTAATACAGGAATGGATACTGGAAGGGAAGTAGGCTTTTTTTTTTTTCTCTGAAGCTTTTTTAGATTGCCAAAACTAATAGTTTGCTGCCACATAATTTTCGAGGAAGCCATTTGGCTCCATTCAGCAGGAAAACATAACCACAAGTAATGAGGACCACTAACAACAGGACATTGCTGTTCTTGATCTCGCTGTAGTAAGCGATACATGCTTTAGCCTGAGGCCACATCTAGACCAGGCAAGTGTTTTTCTTTTTCTTTTTTTTTTTTTTTTACAAGTATACTGTTGCGTTTCTAAAAAGGCTCCCTGGAGTAATGCAAAATGCTTTCTTTTATTTTTTCCTGCTCTTGCAGACGCCTTAGATTTAGATTTGTTTTCTTTTAACTGTGTGCCCTCTCAGACAATGTAGGTGATGGGAAGTATATGCCTTTTTCAGAAATATGTAGTACAATATAAGTGTTAAAAATATTTTTTAAATAATTTGACCTAAATACTTAATTGAAGTCTGCAATTATCTAATCTATTGAGTAATGATAACCCTAAAGTAGTCAGAAATGGGTTAATGGAATGATTCTTCAAGTCCATACGATTGAAGTATGTGCAACATTTCAATTTTCTCTTTCTTATTTTCCCATTTCCACATTTGAAATGGGATTCGAGTCCAAGTTTTTGCTCCCGTGGAAAGAAGCAAACTCTCTGGGGTGGATTCACAAAAGGTTTAGTGGTATTAAAACGTGTGCAAACGTCACTCCACACGCTAAGGAGTGAAAAGCCCAGGAAATCAGGACTACGCATCTTCAGTGTGTCAGAATGCACCCTCATTCATTTAGTGCGTTTCCCTCTAATTAATTTGCAGAGTAGGCGGATCTCCCAGGGGGAGCAAAAATATAGGAGGAAATGCAAATAAATGAATGCAGGGGCTCCGCTAAGCTCCTTTCTCTCCTTGTTTTGAACGTCTAAGTCTCGTGTCGTGTTGATGTCAGGCCACAATCAGCCCATCACATGCGTAATTTAAACATGATCACTGATGGCACAATGGTGACATGAGAGTGTGTGTGACAGTGCTGCTCAGACCTGCACTGGATGATGGTCAGTAGTTCATCTTCAAAGAATGCAGACTGATTGACAGACTGTGTTGCTGTATTAACTCAGATCAAGGGCAGATCAATAGGAGGGTTTCTGTCCTAATCTGCTTGAAAACTTGAAAAAAAAAAAAGATTGGTTTAGTTTCTACGACCACAAAATGCACTCAGTAATTTACTACCAGGTGAATATTATGTTGTGATATCAGTCTAATAACCAGCGATTAAAATGATGTGTGTCCATTTTTGGCAGCCCATATGTTGGTTGCAAACCGTTAAAGCTAGGGTAGGCGATTTTCTCCAGATACACTTTGGTTGAAATTGTTTTCATGTTCTGACAGAACTTAAGATGTTATGTGCTCTGAAAAAGGAACGAAGAAAATCTGTCATCTGTAGCAGCTGTAAACCTGTAAAAACTTCGACCGATGAAAAAAGACGGTTCGTTTTTTTTTTTTTTAACCAATCATGTTTGTTCTCGACCCCCGGTGTGTGCGAGCTCACACTCAAAGCGCGTCACTAGTGACGGACTTAAAACAGAATTTTTAGTCTCGTTTTTTTGACATATATAATGATATAGTTTAGTGTTTACTTACTGCTGAATGAGACGACAAACTTTCTACACAATACAAGCGATGAGCCTAGGTCTACTTCTGGAGCAGCAGCGCTCGTGCATGTGAGTGAGATGGAGCACAGAGGGGAGGGGGGAGGGGAAACAAGAATACGTTTGATCCTCACCAGAGGCTGTCAAAGCTACCCCCACAAAAGCAATTCAAAACAAGTTAATGGTATATCAAAACTTTAGTTTAGTTTAGTTATATTGGGTATTTAGAAATAAAGCCATATGACAATGCTCCTTTGGTTAATATTGCCACTTTAGCACCTAATGGATAATAGGATCTTTTTTTGTATGCGTGTCCTCTGCTTTCTCTGTTGACAAGCCTGATTTAAGAGATTCTGAGAATTGTATTTGCATGTACATAATAAAAATAGAGTAATGGTATTCTCATTAAAAGATAAGTAACTAAACTATTATCATGACAGAGTCCCGCTGAGTTACCATGGCAATAACTTACCTTTACTATCTTTTACTTTGCTTTCTTGAGAGATTGATCTTCATCCTGAAAACGGCACATTAATGGCCATAAAAATGACCCCACAGTACCGAGGATTGCTTTTAGTACATGCTGTATGTCTCTGAAACTTTCTGAGTTGGCGCCAGTTTAATTCCTCACTCTCGCTCTCCACGTGCCAAAGTGCCCAAAGGCAAGACCCGAAACCAATGATTAGCTTAAAAAGCTGGACAAGCCACACGCATGGTATTTCCTGGAGGGAGTAAATGAGATTGGAATTGCTATGCACTTTGTGGCCACTAAAGAGAAGATGCAGCACAAAGGTGGAGTCCATTTCCGATTAGGTCACACCAATGTGTGATCTTAAAAAGCAGCTTTCCGGAATCAACGATAACACATTATCCTTTTCATGTTAGGGCACATCTTACTTTTACACCAGTGTCATTTCAGCTCTGGGCAAAAAGGTGAAACTGGGTCTTGTATTATCCGTGTCTTTTACACATTGCATTCTCACCTTGAGCAGGCTGTGCATGCGTGACCATCCATCACTCGTGACACGCTTACACGTGTTCCTGGCTGTGTTTTTCTAATGTCGCAATTCTAGTGTAACCTCCACGGTGGTGCGTATGTGTGGGATTTATTTACTAGTCGTAGCCATATTTCTATTTTATTTTTATCTAATCTTGAAACAATAGGCAGTTATTCAAATGGCACAGTAAAAAGTAAGCATCTACATAGCCTTGAGATGATATAAGTTAACAAAAAGGCAATGCACAACCCTGAAAATTCAGAGGCTTGAAAACTAGCTTGGTAATTAGATGCTAAATTAGTCCACGTAGACCAATTAGGCAAGACAAGACGTGGGGGCTCTGTAATGCTTTGTCAACAGAAATGAAACCAGCACAAGGAGACAGGCTGGCTGAAGAGGAACAAGTCTCAATGAGAGACAGAAAAAGAAGGGAGGGCATGAGAGCATGTACCCTGATTAAAGGCACGGGACGATCAAAGAGATTTTATTTGGCATGCGTGTGACGATTAAACAAACCTTTAGAAGAAAAAAGCACCCCGTCATTTCCTGAATTCATTCTGCATTAAATTTTAATGCAGAAACATGGCTTGATCTCTTTTACAAATGATGATGCTTTGATTTGGATGCTTTAAAAGCAAAGCAGATTCCCACTGCACACAATTCTGAACATCTTCATTTATCTCAACTTCATTTTTAAAACTTTCATTTCATTGATACTTTATTTAATTAGACAAATATTCAGCAATACAATTTTGGTCAACATTGCAAAACAAGACAATTTGACTGTTTTGTACCTAAAAATTGGTTTCTTGAGAGAAAGTTCACAGGGAAAATGGTGCTGGTAATGCAGAGTCCTCAGGCTGCACAATTTTCAGAAAAGTTGTTGCTGACTTTTTAGACTTCTCTCAGATATCAGACAGCTTTAGGGATGAATGTTGAACCTTGTTCCCCTTAATTTGGCAGGTTTTGTTATTACCCAATGTAATGTGTCTCTTTAGACGTGCAGTCGTTTGGGCTTGGAATTTCAGCATTTTAGTCTTCACTGACTTTAGATTTTTTGTGGAATTACTTTACTGTCAATCGGCTCCATCATCAGCAATGCAAAGAAGAACAAAATTAGCATAGCCTCGGGTGTTGGGGTAGGGGGTGCTTGTTACTGCCCTAGAAAAAGTTTCTGAAAATGTTTCTGTACTAGTTCTTAATGCCTTTTGAGGAAACTGAAAAGAAAAAAAAGTAATGCAGGACACTGTCAGCAGTTTGTAGTTTTGTTTGGGAACCTGATTGCCATTGATTTTTTTGACAGCAGTGTAGACAAAATAACTGGATAGCTGAGTGAATAGTCAGCTCCACAACAGTGTTGACCCCATATCTGCAGTTGAAGATACGAGAAAAAACCGATGGCGAAACCTCTGCTGCTCAATATTGAACAATGATAAGTTTTTGAAGTTGATCGATGTTTTGTCTACTCCAACAACTTTTAATAGGGAGACACTGACTCACTTTCATGTGCCGTTCAGTAGCACCTAGGCTGAGCGTAACATGAATTGGGGGCTTGTCCGGTATCGGCAGAGATACCGGCCAAGAGACACGCCCACAGAGCACAACACAGAAACACATGCAACACACAAAACAAAACAACATAAGACAGCAGTCGTAACATTTGAGGTTAAAAATGATCATCATAATAATGATGATGGAAATGATCTTGATTAGAACATGAACTGAAAATATAAGGGTCAGCCATGGTCCCACTCTCGAAATATATTCATTCAGGAGGCACTAAACACTGTTTCATTCCACTTACTGTATTTACAATGGCATTCTTTAAAATGTGTGTTATTACTCACTCATTCCATCATTATCTATAGTTGTGTTTTTCAAAGAGCATACTTGAATTCAGAAATAAAAGGGGGCACCTGAGCCAAAAAAAAGTTTGAGAACCACTGATATACAGTATGATGATCACTGAATAATTTTGGTATTGTTTAAAGCTTTAGTTATCAACATTACCCTCGGCTATTCAGAGGTTAGTGTGTAGGAAATAAGAGATTATTATGGCCATAAAAGTCTAGAAACATTGTACATAGCATATTAATTACTAGGTTAATCATGTCACTATTAAGCTAGGGGCAAAAGTGAGTGTATTATTACGACTAGCATTAAATGTCACTGCAAGATGATCATAAAACACACTGATCGAACAAGGCTAGTTCAGAGTAAAATGCTGGCCCTTTAAGATGTGATTATGACTACAGTAATAAGTTTCTCTGCTTACTTGGAGCAGCCTTTTTTGTCTTTAATTCAATATTAATTAATATTCCTATTGTTGAGCTTTCACAGTCCTTATGTAGATCATCTGATTAGAGTTTATAGTTGCTGCAGCAGGCCATAAACCTTCCACTGTTGGGATATGCAGCCTGTTTTTGTTGTGATGGTGCACCTGCACGGATGCGATAAGGGCACTGATGATAACAACCTGTCGGTATTCTGACATTTCTCTGGACACTCAGCAATGAGCTGTTGGCCCGTCTCACTGAAAGGAAAGGGAACAACAATTTGGGAGTGTTAAACTAGACTTTGTCTGCAATTTCTTTAAACATACACAGCACAGGATATTTAAATGCAAATAGCAATTTTCCTCTGAAAGCAACATGGATGGGTTACCTCAAAAGGAACGCCTCGGCAGCAGATACCAACCTCACCACAAAATATGAAAACATTGAGCAACATCACGTGTAGCCAACATAACACAATTTAACAGCCTAAAATGCACCTCATTGGAATCACTTTCAATTTGAATCTTTAAGTTACATACTGTGTCTACTTTGTAAATTAAAGGTTTTATCAAATAAGTGATTACATTTTTATATATAACATACAAGATTAAGTTTAAAATCTAATTAACCTTCACGATACTTCATGCAATTTTCCAAAGCCTGGATTGAGGGCAAGAATCATGTTAAAGCGCTTAAGTCAATATCTGTCAAGATGAAGGACTTCGTATATGACAGGTGTCAGAAAAATATCCAGAGTTTCTCAAATCATAATTTTCGACCATTTCATCAAACACACAAAAAAAAAAAGTTGACAACTCCAATTCAAGAGAAAGCTGTTTGATTGATGTAGTTATGATATCATTTGTTTAGCATACTGTAGACTCAATCCATCATGTCTGAAAAGGAGGTTGGAGGAAGCTTTCGAAGGGAGATTAACGTCTGGTTTCCTACTGTCTCTTGAGCAAATAATAAAAACAGTTATTCAGTGTTTATCTGTGCTGATGTAACACACATTGTACAATCTTGTTGCTGTGCTCTTACATGTGCAGGAGTTCATCTTAAGTTATAAAGTTTTTTTTTTCTCCTTCTATCAGTAAAATAGTAAAGTAATGTTGAATCACGTCTGGTTCGTGACATCAGTGTGCTGCAGTCAGCCTTGAAAAGATTGCATTAATTCCCTACCTCTTGACATTTACAAGGCAAGATTTACACAGTCCTATTTTCATTGGAACTGTACCACCTTAGCAACATTTCATAGTCTAAAGCCGTTTTATTCAGATACTGAATTTCTTTGATGTCGTTGAAATATCAACTTGGATTTGTAGATAATTGCACCTTGCTAGAAGTAAAGGATATAAGAATTTCTGCAAGGAATGCTTTATTACAAAGTATTTTTGGAAAATATAATTTTTAGTTAAATAAATATATTCTTATAGTGCTACAAAGAAAGTTATACTGTAAAGTGTGGCATAGCCTCACTTCAGTAAGAAGAGTTACAAACTAAAGAGGACAAAGTAATGCAACTCTTGCTAAGGCACACTGGGCAACTTAATAAATTACATGATTTACTTAAAAATATAAATGTATAGTAGTCACGCAATTATTTTACAGGTAAATATCTTGTCACAACACTGAAAATAGTACTTTATTAAGGTTAGCACATCTTCCTTACAGCAAGAAGGTTCTGGGTTCAAGCCCTGGGGTGGACACGTAGGTCCTTTCTGTGTGGAGTTTCCTGTGCTTGTGTGGGTTTTCTCCATGTACTCCGGCTTCATCCCACCATCCAAAATGTTTATTTTTAGGTAAAAAATAATAACCATACTAAATATTACCAGCAACTCACAAAACAATAGCAAAAACACACAAAATAAGATAAAAAAAAAAATATACTGAATAGTAAAAAAGAACAGACAACCACAAAATACATAAAATGACACAAAAAAAAGCACACAGAAACAATACTTGCCACTACCAGCAACACACGAAACACACAAAATCAATACAAAATACACAAAAAATAATAGAGAAACAGACAAAACAACGTAAGAAACAACCAAACGACACCAAAAACACACACACTAAGATAAAACATTTTAAATAATAATACCAACTAAACACAAAAATACAAAATAAGAGAAAAATATACAGAATAATAAAAAGAACAGAAACAACAACAAAATACACAGAATGATGATAAATATGACTTATGAGAACATTCCACTTATTTAAGTAAGTACATTTTATTTATAAAGTGCTTTTCACAGATATGAATCACAAAGTGCTGAACAAATTACGTTTCAATTACATCCCTTCCAAAGAAACATTAAAGGACAATCACATATAACATGGAAGGACAAGAACAGGAGAACTGTGGTTTGCCATGGGCATGGGAGGAGCCCCGTATTTAAATGAAAGTGGGAGAACAACAGTAGATATAGATCTCATGCTTACAAAATACTAAAAAAAGAAAGCCCAGAGAATACACATGACGTGAAGAGAAAATGGGAATTAGAAATGAAGATAATAATTAAAGATGATAACTGGGAACAGACATTGGGGGAGGGACATAAAATAAACAACCCGAGCATAAGAGAATTTAAGTGGAAAACTAAAATTTGTTTTTTTTTTTTTTTAATTCCCTTTGTCACATCCAAGTTTGGTAGAACCTCTGATTGGTGTTGGAGTGGGAGACCATACCCATGTATTTTGGGACTGTCCAAAACGAATTACCTATTGGAAAAATATACAAGGTGAAATTAAAAATGGTCTCAGCATTTCTTGTTGTATTTGATCTGTATTGAAGATTTCCAATAAAACAACAGGAGGAGAGGTGAGGGGAAAAAGCAGGCGTTAAACTGACTTCCCTATTGGGGAGGAAAGTATAAAAACTACAATATAAAATTCTTTAAATTGTGTTATCACTAATTCATTCCATCGTTACGCTCTATAGTTGTTTTTTTTCACAGTATTCTGAGCATTACAATACTTACTTGCATTCAAAAACAAGAGAAAGCGGTACTTGAGCCAAAAAAGTTTGAGAACCACTGGTCTATCGTATTGTACCATGAACTCAGTTTATCAAATCCCATCCTTCAGTGCTGACTTGATGCTTCTTTTATACCCGGCGGTGAAACTGAACAACAACATGCAGAAGAAAAGATAAAGAAGAAGAAACTGTGTCTAATAGTCGTCAGAAAAACATTTCCATGCTTTTCACACTCCTAAGAACAACACTCAGGAAAAATACAAAAAAGATTAAAGCAGAAATATTCAGAGTTCAGTGTTTAAAGGATGATCACGGTAAACATTTTGTCTGAAGAGTTCAGATAATCTTACACAATATGCAGTAAACCTTAACATGTGTGTATTGGGTAAGAATAAAAAAGACAAGTGAAGGAACACATTTATCACACTGTACTGTATATGTTTCTAGTAAATAATATAAAGACAATGAGAAATTAAAAAGAAAATCAAAAGTGAGTTTCTAATCTAAATTTTATATCAGTGCAAACACGACACCACGCTGTATTAAACCTAACCGTTGATTTTAGTCAATATTCATTGACTGAATATAAATTGATATTAGATTGTCTTTTTAATAGGACATTTTTTGTAAACATTATCAAACCTTTTCTGTCACATATGCAATATTTTGTTTTCAAAAAGAATGGTTTCAGCACCAAGTATTCAAATTATTATAGGAAGTTACTATTGTAATTCTAAAGTTGATAACCTGTAGACTGCTCACTGGTGCAGAGACTTGATGTTGACATTTGCATACAAATCAGGTCTGCTCTTCATTAATCATTTAAATTTAAATCATTTAAAACTGATTGTTGACAATCTGTTGTCCTGAAAGCTTAGGTTATGATTTATTAAGATGTTGCTCTTGCTTTATTAGTGCATTTCAAAGTAGCAGGTGGACAGAGTGATTAAAACCAACGACCTGCAACGCATCTTGAACTTGTTAGAAACATATACTTGTGTAAAGCATATATGATTGTAGAAGAGAGATGAGGAATGATAAGAATGTGAAGCAATTCAACCTACTTCCAGCTTTACCAGAATTGCCATGACCCGGATGACTAAAGAACCTTAGCAACTTTTTGTAAGACATATGTGATTAATGATGATCTAAAAAGTTCAGAAGAAACTTGGTGAGGGACATTAATCTCCAGCACACTTGATGATGGTATTATGGTGGGAAGAAATGTCTGAAACACCTGTCAGTATAAATGATAGCACACAGCCTCCAAAAAGAGCAGAAAGTAGATGAACATTTTGTGTGTACATGCACAAACTCACACAACCACACAACGGCTGTGGACATTTTTGCTGATGGGTTTTTGGTAGGGATGAGCGACTACAGCATTATCTGTATCTGTTAACCATATGCATTATCTGTATACGGAATGGGCGGGACCTAACCCAAAAGTGGGTGGGATTTAATCCGGAAGTGGGTCGGGTTGTCTTGAAATGGGTGGGGCTTTAACCGGTATGTTATTTTAAGCATGCACTTGATATGGGTTGATCAGAAATTGTTACATTTATTTCTGATTAGAAAACTATTTACAGGACAGCATCAGCATTGAGCTTCAGATCAATGGTTTTGATCACGATGGCAAACAAACTATTTACAGAACAAGTTTTGCAACAATGAATACAACACATGCGGTTGCAATTAGGAAGTAAAATGTAATGAACAAGAGTTTTCATACTCAACATAACTTTCTTTTTGTACTTTTTTATTTTTTTTTAATTTCCATTCCGGGGGGGTATTTCATCAAAGTGTTTAAACCTGGCTTACCCAAGCTGTCCGTGACCATGCTGGCTTTTACCACGCACCGCAGCTCAGCCCAAAAGGTATTGCAATGACGTGACTCGAGCAGTTATCACAGTTTTACAGGCTTTAATGGAGGTCATAGCAAGATGCCAAAAATAATCAATCAAACACACAAAGAACCGTCTTACACCGTCATACACTCACTACCGTGGGAACAGAATTGTTCACTCTTTTCCCCGCTTACGCCCGCCCTTTCCCCATCCTCCCAGCCAATCAAGACTTACAACACATGTAAACAAAGACACACATTGGCAGAGAAAGCTGCACGTAACCATGGGAAATCTCAACATCACTTATTCACTGAGTACACACAAGTGGAACATAAACAAAACATAGAACCCAGTCCGTTACAGCATAGCAGACCAGACCGGGCGGCCCGTGCGTGGAGCGCAGACCTGTCTGAAGCACGCAATCATATTTGTTCCCTGCGCTCCAGCAGCAAGTGAGGAATGAGCAAAATCAGCAAATAATATTCAGTGAACGTGAGCGCTGAACAACAAAACGTCATCAATATCCCGTCCCACTACTAGCAGAAATCACTTTAGAAATGATATCACAACAATATAGAAGTGTTTTTGTGTTTATTAAAAGATAATATTAATATAACAGAGATTTAAAAAAAACTTTTTTTAAAAAAAAAATCTTGAAGCCCAACCCTAGGCTTCAAGATTTTGGGGTCGGGCCCAGGCCTAAAATCTAACCTCTAAATCACACACTGATCATGTGAGTTTGATAAGTTTTTTGTTTGTTTTTTCGTTTTTGAACATCTGTCAGCGTTTAATAAAAGATGATATCACAATTAAATAATATGTCATTTATGACACTTGCGAGTGCTTGTGAATGATTTATTGGAATTCAGCACTAAACATGAAACAGAGGGAGCAGCTCAGCTGTGTGCACCGCTGGATGTCACATTCAACACGTGCAGCTGCACCCGGTGCAGGTGAGCAGCGCGCACGAGAGGTGCATGCACTGAGCACGTCCCAAAAAGAGATAGTGTTCATGGAGTTTTGTCATTGGGGAGCCTGCTCTGTGACTGTCCCTGAACAGCCCCTCCCTCTCTGTATATTCAGAGCTTTCTTATTATTAATTTCTGATCAATGAATGGACATTTATACCGTACGGTAAACAAAGTGCGAAGGATACACACACGTATCCATATTACTGATGGTTTAAATAGATAAAGACTGATTAAACGTTGAACTCGTTAAAAATACAGTACACATTAAATAATATAAATAATAAATAATGAGATGATTCTATTGTCATTTGTATAGATTTAAATTCTTAATTAAGAATTTGTCATGATATTATCTTTAATTTCCTTTTAAAAGAAGTCTTTTGGACTCCTTTATCTTTTTGCAGATCTTTGTTGAGTGTTTTTAAGTATCACTAAATGACTTCTTTAATAATGATGATGTGTTATTATGGTAACTACGGTGTTTTCTCTTCGATCAAACCGCTGTTCCAGTTAGAACCTGGCTTAACAAAGCTGGACTCTCAGGTTAAATCTGGACTTAACCCTGAGCTGGGTTTGATGAAATACCCCCCGGTTGGGGGTGTGTGTGTGTGTGTGTGTGTGTGTGTGTGTGTGTGTGTGTGTGTGTGTGTGTGTGTGTGTGTGTGTGTGTGTGTGTGTGCGTGCGTGCGTGCGTGCGTGCGTGCGTGCGTGCGTGCGTGTGTGTGTGGCTGAATTAATTTGTAATATTTTTCTTTTTTATGAAATACAGCAAGAAAGTGTCAGACACTCAGTCAAGTAAAAAAAAAAAAAAAACTGGTAAGAGCCAGCTGATGGTTAAAGAAAGAAAAAGAACAAAATCTGAGTAGAACGCGAGTCGCATTCTACCAAGCACCACGTCTGAATGAACACACATTTACCAGAACTCTACTGTTTAATAAGTAGTATAAATCGAAGTACAAAGACACCGGAAGCTGAAGAATCCCAAAACATTAACGGAAAAGACCCGCAAACCTGAGTGAGTATGAGCATAGACAGAGCTGCTGCAGGACAAAATCAGACAGCAACACATCTGTATGTGTGTAGGGGAGGAGCGCTGTGACTGACACAGAACGCAGACACAGTCAGCTCTGAAATGAAGATTTTCATTCAATCCGAGCACAGATATCGACTCGTATTACTCGTATAATACTCGTACTCTGCAAAAGCACCTTATCCGAACCGGATCGCTTCAGCAGAGTGGTTTGGTTAGTTGCCATGCTTTTAGAAAGATGAGTATGGTTACGATAACATACAGTGAGTGACCAAAAAAGCACCTCGTCATGTGACGAGGTACGTCACGTCATGTGATCAGATACCGCACGTCATGTGACCATGTATGTCAGGTTCTTTGACATCTATTTGCAGAAAAAGGGTTTCCATAGCGTTCTTACAACACATTTTAATATTGAAAAGTCTGAAATTCCTCCTCATGAACACGTAAAAACTTTTTAGCAATATTTGAGTGTTTTTTCTAAATTCAGGTGTTCCCATTACCAGTTTTTATTGCGCTTTTTAGATTTTGCGCATTTTCAAGGGTAATGGAAATGCAGCTTATAAAGGCTAGACCTCACAACCCACAGAAACTAAAAAGATGTTTCACAAGTCAATGATCATCAGGACTTTGTTCGCCACGCCATGAAAGTAGCGGCTCCAAGACAAGGGACAATAAACGCTTAAGAAGGGTTTTTATCGTTTCAATTAATTTCTATTGTCTGATATTGTTTTTTGTTGTTGTTTCAATTCATAAGATATTATTGTTTGCTGTATTCATGGATGATTGAATGTGAACAACAAACTGATTGAATGTCCTTCAAGATTAATCAAATTTGATCTATTCTGGTCTAATCTAATCCCCTTTAATCTAATGTTCCTGATACCATAGCACACAGTTAGATTTTTTTTGTAGTCCTTGCTTTAATGTGTCAGAAATAATTTGCTTGTAAAACTAGGATTAGAATTGCATTAGGTACTTTAGTATTTCTTCAAAGCCAGGGCACCATTTGCTTACCCTGGCATCCTGCGTCGTGGTGAGTGGCTGGTGGTAATTCTTCATCATGACTGATCAGTTTATAGAGAGAACCGCTGTCCCTTTGTCTTTGTCCAACTGCCTGTGGGACTGTAGTCATGACCTAAAAAAAAAAAAAAAAAAACCTTTTATTACAGAAACATTGTGTGAATGTTGACACTGCTTTTGTATCTTGTTAACTTTAGAGAGATGTGTCGCTATTTCATTCACATTTTCAAGGCTTTTGAGGCTTTGTAAGGACACTATTAATTCATTTTCTATAACCTGTACAGGAGGGGTCGTGTGTTTGAAAAGCGAGAGGCCTACAAAAGACCCTGTTTCTATTAGAGGAGCTAGAAAGCAAAACATCAATGTCACACATCACTTTGTTTATTTTCTTTGTTTATTTATTTTTTTACATGACTACTACTTTTTTCTGAAGAACAGGTATTCTGCTTCCTGATGGATGCAAGGAATCTTTAGTTAGAGCTTTGTTTCTTAAAAAAAATAAAAGGTTCCTTTGGCAAAAACATTTGCAACCACCTAATTATTAAGGATTATTCTTTAAAGGCACACTGTCTAACTTTTGGCCACTAGGGGCGCTAGACCAGTAACTTTCACGCAAGCACCCCTAGTGGCCACAAACGCCGCAGCACTCAACCAACAGTCAGTTGAGCCAGCCTCCCTTGTCTTTTGATTGTGTATGCAGACAGGACTTGTCAAAGGAGGTCGACAACGGCGGCGAGGTCAGGGAGTAGGGGGGAGCGCCACTGGAGCAGCGAGGCAGGCCTACTTGTCAGCCGGTGAGGAGGAGAGTGCGGCGGTGGCGGCTGCTCCTCCAGCCCACAGACTGTAGCCCTGCCCCGCGAGCCAATCCATATCCCAAAGTTACGGATCTGACTTGTCGACTTCCCTTACTAAAGAATCCACATTTAACTGAAGTATCACGGCGATTAGTGCACCATTAACCCAACAGAAAACTACCATATTGTGCTCTTTTGGCTGTAAAAATACACTAAACTTGTTTCAGCTGCCCACAGCAACGGCGCCGGGTCGAGAAATGCCCGTATGTTGTGACATCACGTGGGAACTAGAAATCCGAGCCTGTGGTCATGTGACTGCCGTAAAGTGAAATGGTCTCCAGGCATTCTACAGGTCACATGACTTGGTGAAAGAAGGAATAATAATACGTTTTGTTTGTAATGCAATTGACACCAAATCTCAAAGTGCTACATTGGACGACAGAATTAAAACAATACAATACAACAATATATCAAAAGACAGAACTAAAAACAAGCATTGGCTGTTAAAATAAGCTTGCCTAAAAAGATGGGTTTTAAGTGCTTTCTTAAATGAGTCCACCGTCTGCGGGGCTCTGAGGTGGTCTGGGAGGGTGGTCCGGGAGGGCGTTCCACAGGCGGGGAGCAGCTGCTTCAAAGGCCCTGTCGCCCATTGTTTTGAGCCGTGTCCTGGGCATGACCAGACGGTGCTGTTGGCCGGACAAGGTCCCAATTAAGGTATGCTGTGTGAGCAGATCAGTGAGGTAAGTGAGGACCGCTCCGTGCAGGAGGTTCTTGTACTCTATGCGGGACTGAATGGGGAGCCAGTGCATTGTACGGAGGATGGGGGTGATGTGCTCATGTTTTACTCATGTGTTCCTGCCAGGGATCTCGATGAGAAGTGCGTTAGAGTAGTCCAGCGTGGAGGAGACAAAGGCGCGGACGAGCTTCTCTGCAACAGAAAGGGAAAGGGAGTTTGAAAATGTTACAGAGGTGAAAGAATGCAGTTTAGCAGATGGGGGTGTCATGATTGTTGAAGGAAAGGTGGGGGTCAAATTTAATCCCCAGGTTTGTGACAGAGGGAGAGAGGGGAATGGTGTGTCCAAAAAATGAAACAAAGGGGATTGGAGTAAAGCAGAGTTGATGAGAAGTTCCAGTTTGAATGGTTTCTGTTTTTGAGCCATTTAGCTGCAGGAAGGTTTGACTCATCCATGCCTTTGTCTCCTCCGGGCAGGAGCTGAGGCAGGCAGCTGTGGCAGAGGGGGAGCAGGAGTGAGTGACATGGACATAGAGTTGTGTGTCGTCAGCATAGCAGTGGAAATTATTTCCATGCTTGCTGACGACCAACCCAGGGGAAGCATGTAAATGGAGAAAGGAATGAAACCATTGAAGGGCGGTGCCAGAGAGACCTGTGTAGTGCTGGAGTTGGTGCAGGAGGATGTGGTGGTCTACAGTGTCAAACACAGCAGAGAGGTATGAAGAGGGATGTGGAACCAGAATCAGACGCCATCAGCAGGTCGCTGGTGACTCTGATGAGAGCTGTTTCTGTGCTGTGGGAGGGACGAAAACCAGATTGAAATTTCTCATATAGCCTGTTAAATTTAAGATGATTATGGAGCTGGGTAGAAACAACTTTTTTGGAAATGAATCAGAAATTTGAAATTGGTCTGTAATTTCACAGAAGTTTAGGGTCCAATGTGGGTTTTTTGAGGAGGCGTTTGATGAGAGCAGGTTTTATTTGAATGCAGTCATAAAAATCTGAGCGGCTTGTTCATCATAACACATTAAAAACACACTTCAGATGATGTTCTGCATTAATTTTCAATCACAGAATAGCATGGTCTCTACTAGCATCATTACACGTATAGCACAGGACTTTGAACAGGGTGATGTGCAGAATAGCACATATTTGTTTGTTTGTCACATTGTCTAAACATTTAATCAACTATTCTTTGGTGAAAAACGTTCTGTAAATGCGTGATAAACTTGCATGCGAGGCATTTCTGCGTCAATTGGGGACCCAATTTTGTTTCTTTAAAAAAAAGATTTAAAATGAATGCAAAAACATCTGCATCCACCTGATTCTTAAGGGTACTGAATATTATTAACAATGACTTCAGCCTTGATGGATAAAGCTTAAAGTGTTTAAAACCTGTTGTGCAAAACGGAAGAAGCTAACATGTATCTTTATGAACTGGGATTTAAATGTGTAGGTCATAGACTGATTGCTCAGTATGGGTTAGTTTTCAAACATTTTACATATTTAGTATGTTTCCCACTTATTATTATTATTGACTGAAGGGTTGTCAGAGTCATAGTAAATAGCATAGATGAAAAATGCCCTCCTGCTATCAGTGCGTGTGTAAAATGAATATCATACTATAATATCTATACTCTATGATTTTATACTAAATGACAGAAAATAGTAGCATGCTGTTCCAAGATAGGGGATATTTTGAGGGTGAAATTAGCCCAGTAGCAGTCCATTATCTAACCCAGCATGGAATACACATTTTTATTTATTTATTTTGCTTCAAACATTAAGTCAAGGTGACCTTCCCATTCTTCCGGTGTGGCCTACAGCCTACATAATATGAGTGAAGTAATCTAACAAAGGTGGAGTGTCAGGGACGAAAATGAGCACTGGGGGATAGTAATCAGGTGTTTTATGCCATGTGGAGTGACATGATGAAAGACGGCTGATGTGAAGTCTAGAACGTTTTGCTGTCAGGGTGACAGAGGTGCACATGAGCTTTACTGCATTCAGATATGATACATTTCAGGTATTATGAAACCCAAAGTCACCGCGTATTATCATTGAAATTGGTCAGAATAGGTTTTTTTTATGTTTTTATTTTCTTCTCCATTTGAACGAGTAAAATGAGAGAAAATCAAAGCCTTGGTCTGACTGTGGAGTCTCCACAATACCTTCGACCTTCTGAGTTTGAATAATATCTTATTGGAAGCAGGAATTCATATGTGTGTCTGTAATCCACCTGTGATGGACTGTTGATTTATACAATGTGTGCTCCACAGGAATCAGCTGGAACACCATAGATGTAAGGCCTCCTCTTTTCTTCAACATTTACCTTCTCTTTTCTTTTCAACATTTACCAAATTTCATTTTAGGTGTCACCAACTCTACACTTTTCTGTTTCTTTTCCATTTCATCATCTTTCCCTGTTTGGATGACTTATCTAAATCATACCAAACATGTTTAGTCAACTACTGTTATCAATTTTAGGTTTTATATGCTTCAGATCAGGGGTTCTCAAACTTTTGAGCCCACAACCCCAAAAATAAAGGTACCAGAGACTGGGGACCCCCACTGTACCTGAAGGTGGTTTATACACAGACATGAACAGTGAAGAACAGTCATGTGGAGACAGTAATGTAGTTTAAAAAGTGGGAACAATTTGTTTAAACTGGCTAATAATGGGCATTACAAATTGGTTTATTTTGCAAAATAAGCATGAAATACTGCGAAAAGAGGTTAAAAGTGACAATAATGGGTCAACATGTGTGACATTAGGTGGGAAAAGTGGTGGAAAGGGTTTATAAGTGCTGAAAATGTCTTGAAAGTGGAAAACATTTGCAGAAAAGGCATTGAAATTTGACGGAGAACTGGCAGAAGTTAAAAAATGCATTAAAAGGAGCAAAAATATAGCAAGAAAAAGTAAAAAAAACTCAAAAATAGGTTAAAATATGGCAATTTTGGTGTAGTTGCAGAAAAAAAGATAAAAATAAGCAAAAATGGGCTTAAATTGTTCAAAATATATTCTTAGTTTCTTGAAGGCATCTGGTGACCCCCTCCCAGGTTCCCAATGCCAAATGTGTCCAAGGTCGAGAACCCCTGCATCAGATGATTAACTAAAACAGAATAGTTACACTGCCAGACAGTCAGACACCGACTCGATGGCAAAAAATACCATGATATGGTCCCAAAACATAATTTGTGAAACCTTTGACGACAGAGGACCGTGTGATTGTAGATGCTACTGCTGTGACGTGTCACCAGGTAAACTCATCACCAGTTTAACTAGTACACCAACAAATAAACCTGTCTTTGTACCAGTGCCTTTTCAGATTTGATTGCAGTCGTAAAAACTTGAACCGCTTGTGTCTAACATAAAAAACACACTTGATGAAGATGATGCTCTGCATTCATTTTCAATCACAGGACAGCATGGTCACTACTAGAACCATTACACTGAACACATACACTTGCATGCAAGGCATTTTTCCATGTCATTTGGGGACCCAAATAAAAATAAATAAATGAATAAATAAAACCTTGTCAGATTTCTTTTCCCGTTTCAGAAAGTGAATTTAGTTTTTTCTGTTTTCCTCGGTCACAAAAACTCAAAGGCCCTATAAAAGCACCATAGTCTCTGCTCAGTGTTAGTAAGGTTAGGAGGTGGATGGAATATTTGTTGGACAGAATTGGTTTCCCCATTCAGGGAGCAATGAAAACATTCACCGGTACAACGTGATGCTCAGAATGAGACACTACGGTGTGTTTCCAGAGAGAGCGCATGGGTAACGTTACATGCTGGTACAGTAGCAACCGATGGTTTAATCATAGACTAGGGTTCTTCTGTAGAAAAACTGAATATTAATCATTAATGTTACTTCTGTTAGTTTAATTTCGAACATTGTCCTTTAGTTAATCTATGTGCACCGTTGTGATTCTTGCATAGACTTGAAGTGTTTTCTGGTGTAATTCAAGAAGTGCTCGGATGTCAGACTCTTATAAACTCTGCATGGTATTTTATTTCCTTCTGTTTTGAGCTTGCTTTCATTTGAGCAATCTCAAAAAAAAAAAAAGGCAGTAAAGGTTAACAGGCTATAATGTGTTATAATTACTGACTGTGACATTATTAACAAGTATGGGTTATTAATTAATCAATGTAAATTTTCTCTGCTGTTAAACGGTGCATCATAGATGTAATTAACATCTACATAAAAAAAAACAGCAAAGTAATTGCGACCTTTTAAACCGTGGCACTGCAAAGCCATCTCTCAAAAATAATAACATGAAAAAAATGACAAGCAAAAAAAGTTTCTGTTCCTCAAACAGGGATGACAACATTTGCAGAATGCAAAAGCTGTTTTAAAAAACAATATACTATATTTTGATCTGCTAAACACAGTGATGCACAATGATATTGGTATTAAATGAAGGATCAATATTGGTGTGATATATCTGCTCCATATTGCTTCCTTCCTTGATCAAACCATGTACAATAGATGCTTTATCATCTGTGGTGAGGCATGACTAAAGATTATCATATTGTGTGTGGAGCAGACTGCGGGAGTGTTTTTAGATTTTTCAACGATCTCAAAGTAAAATTATTCACTGAATTGACCGATTTCTAAACAGCTAGATTTTTTCCTCATAGCTGTGACACAGAATGCTTGTAGATTTTTTTTTCTTACCATTCAAATTTAAAATTTAAGTTGGAAATAGTAGCTATTTTAAAGGGGACAAATCATGGTTTTAAATCCTTCCTTTTTACATATAAATCATACAGTTGTGGTCTATATAAAGCGGAACTGCAATGCTTGTGTCTGAATTCCTCATTATTATAGCTCCACCCCTTTTCTACCCTTTTCTGATGTGCTTCTGAGAGCAACTCGTTTTGGTGCGGTCTCTTTAAATGCAAATGAGACACTCCATACCCCGCCCCCTCTTCAGGTGACACTCGGTTCAACTCCACCCTGCTCGGCCATTTTTGTAGTTTGATAGAAGAGATACGGCTATGTAGCGGCGCATAAACTTTTTATTCAGAGGTTATTTACAAAATGTCAACAACAGAAGACTTGTCCATCCAGCCTTACATGTTCCAGCCAGAGTCGGACCCGGTGGAGCGAGATGAAAATGAAGATGATGAACCTGCAGAACCTTAACAAGTGAGCTAACACAAGCACCGAGCTAGCGCTAGCGCCAAGCTAACGTCACGAAATGCATTTTAATAGTCTTTTCAAAGACAAAAACGGCAAAATGAAATGACTAATGAAAACTTTAGACTTAAATTAAATCACGTAGGCCATATCATCAAGGATCTAAAACGAGCACACAGCGCTAACATATGAAGACGGTGCAACTGCTAATGCTAACAAAACAATGAAAGGGACGTCTTATCATCACCCTTTTTAGCGTTATTTACAGCTTACCGAAGTGCTCTGTTCGTCGTCTCCAAAGATAGAAGGAATTGAACCCTCAATCAGACGAAGTCTTTCTGCAAATCCTTCTTTATACTGGCGGAGGTTGCTGAAGCAGTCATCCTTGAAGTGCTTCACGCACACAAAAATGACCTTACCCACAGATGTGGGTACATTTCCGTGAAAAATAAAACTCAACCAGGCACTTTGAAAAGGTTCTGATGCTGGGAGACGGTGTAATGAAGCGTGTGGATTTCTACATCCAACAACCGAACATTTTGACTTATCCTCTCGTAACTTCGGCATCCTTGAGCTTGGACTACAAAATAAAAGCGAGAAATAAAAATGGCGGATTGCTTGAAGTGTTGGACCTGGAGTTGATATACTAATTTGGCAGTTCCACTGCAAATACTGTGATGTAATAGTTCAAAAATGTAATAGAGAATAGAAAAATTAAAACAGATTGAAAAATATGAGCAAAACAGAATATAAAGATATCTACAGAGCACCAGAAGAGACTTATTTTATTTTTTTTGTACTTCTAAGCACTCTAAATATACAACAAAATGCATTTAAGGGCTAAAAAAAGTGGATTTAGCATGATATGTCCCCTTTAACTCACTCACTGCCATTGACGTAAAAAATACATCATTTCAAATCCAACCGCTTGATGCGACTGATGTAAAAATATGTCAATTGTGTTTTTTGACGGGGGTTGCTAAGAAACAGTGTGACGGAGTTTTGTCATGAATATCAGGCTTGTACTATGATGTAGTGACCAACTGGTGCCATGTAGGTGGCAGCAGCGCACCTTTGGATGAGAGATTAACAATGATTATCACCATCGCTGGGGAGGGAGAAGCCAGGGACGAGGCAGAAAATGGCGCTACGAGGGAAGATTGTGAAGCTACCAGCAGCTCAGAGCAGCTCTCACTAAACCAGAGCATGTGTAGAACTGAGTGAACTATTGAGAATGTTGCGATCGTGAAAGAAAACGATCAACAAACCGGGGAAAGCGGTGACACTCGGCATGTCCGGGAGGAGGAGAAAGTTGCGTGTGAGGCAACTGATGGGGGGAGAGACTTGGAGGACAGCCAAAACACAGTAAGCAAACCATACAATTTTGACCCAGATAGCACAATACTAACAATTTTGCCATCAAAAGCCAGGTCTCAGTGTTGTTTTTGTTGTTTTATAGAAGGAAACCAATGTTGATGTGTCACTAAAGCAAAAAAAAAAAAAATGAAATGTTTCAAAGTCACTGACAGGTTTTTGCAGAAAAAGCCTTCATTCTCAGCTTTTTGTCACAAACTGGCGATTTGTATGAAACTTGCCTCTATTCAACTGCTGATTACGGAAGAACGAAAGAAGACTAAAAAAAATGAAAAAAAGGAAAATCTGATGACATTGTCATAGTGCAAAATATTCTGTAGGTCTTTAAAAATCTGTCAAAATGCTCTAAAATGGCTGGCAGTGAGTAGGATAGCAGTTCTGAAAATGGCTGGCAGTGAATGAGTTAAGTAGGTCAGGCTGCAAATATCTTAACTGTTTTTTTTTTTTTTGTTTTTTTTGTTTTTTAATGTCTTGTGTGTGCATTTGCCAACTGGCCAACATGATGAAGAGTCAGCAGAATAATCTATGTATGTTAATTCCACAATAGAAACTATATGACCCATGCAATTAAGTGTGAGAGAAAAAAATATCGAACGGTATCAACGTTGGTTATCGGCCAAACGAGTTGTAAAATATTGGCATATCGAATATCGGCCAAAAATCCAATATTGTGCATCACTACTTATATTTAACCAATTTATGTCAATGAGTAAATTGTATGCAAAACACAAAGAAGGTCAAACATTGTCATGTTAGACAAAAATGCTTGGTAGAGATCCAACGTCTACTCTTTGTATCCAGCGCTGGTAGCTGTGATAGAAGGAGAATCAGGCTTTGACTGAATGAAGGGTCACTGGTTCAAATCCCAGGACAATCAGAAGAATGGTCATCTACACCCAGACCACCACCACTGTACCATAAGCACTTCCCCAGGCATTGCACAGTAGCTGCCTATACTGCACCTATAAAGAAAACCCAACTGAACATAAAAGCTAACTTAGGCTGACATGTATGCTGCTAATCTATAGCATTATTTCAGAAGCTCTTTTTGGGGGTGTATATGTGGCTCGCAGTCTTTTAATGTTGCTTGTTATCTATATATTTTTGCAGAGCGAAATAAAGCATTCACTTTCTAACAAACCCCACAGCTAGAATTTGTCCCTGCTGCAACTTATGAGCAAGCAGCAGGCTTTTAAAACCTGTTTTTTTTTTCCCCAACCAGAATGCATGTACTTTTAGGAAAGTCAAAGCAAACCAATTTTTTTTTCATTTTATTTTTTGTTAGTGTGGGAGAATTGCCACTGTTGAATGAGTGTTCTCTAAATGGTGAACAAAAAAAGTTTAGTTGTGGTCAAAGGGTGCACTTTACTCTGAAGGGGGCACTTTAGTCTGAGTGCATCCCCACTGTGTTTCAATATATTTCATTAAGAGACAGAAATCCATGCAGGTCAGGGTTTCTATTAATGCTCCCTCTTCCCTGAAGACTAACTAACACATACAGCTTACTTGGAAAAATACTCTCGCGTGTTCGCCCACGCTAAAAGAAAGAGGTGTAAGGGAACTATTAATCCAACACACAATAGTGAGGGTGTTTTTGATTCTTTTTATATTCCGTACTTTCCTTTTGTTATCTTCATATGAGACCATTACTGTGGACAGCCTAATGCCATCATATCACATGTGTACAATGTATGTGCTCTTTACCTTATAGAGCAAAGGCTTTTACAACATTTGTATGAACAGAATGTCATTATTTCATTACAATTTTCCATGGCAACAGATTTTTCTACCTGCCAGATCAGTACTTTAGGTGGGAGCAACAGGAACAGCAACTAATACCATCCGTCTAAAGCAGTCAGTTTGTGTCTGTCGTAATAAGTCTTCATTGGGTACGTATTGAAATGCTTTGAAAGTCGTGAGGATAAATAAAGCGCATTTTTTTAGATGCTTTGTGAATTTAAAAACATGCATGCGGAATAAACAGACCAGGGTTGGGTTTTATCAGTTTTTCTAGAAGAAATTACAGCAGCCAACTATTGCTTTTCTATTGTTAACTGGCTTTTATAATTATACAAAGGATTGGTCAAACCTGCTGAGAGGCTGTTCATTGTATTCTATAATCTTTTGAATCACAGGCTTCAATGACGTGTTTTTCATTTACAAAAAGAGAAATCTAATGCTTGAATTGAATTTGGTCATTAAAGGTTAAAGGAAAATAACCCAATGTAGAAACTGAACAAAAAAGCCAACCCCAAAAGAAATTATCACTTAGGCTACGTATAGACAGCAGGTCTAAATGCACAATTCAGATTTTTTTTTTTGGGAGAAATCAAATTGTTCATATTACACATTAAATGCGACTACCCTCAGTTTAGTATGAACTGAATGTGACCCTGTAGTAACCAGCATGTGTAAAGAGGTCCTGAGGTAATACTTAACACAGGTGCACATTGTGTTTATAAAAGTAAATATGGAAGCATCTCATTTCAGCGTTTGTGTAGCACTGATAATATTTATATTATAAAAATATGTATTACATCTACTACCTCATTTTCATTTTCCTTACACTGTCCACCACACACAGAGTTTGCAGGGGGTTGAACTTTTGATCACGTTGAACTTTGAAAAAATTAAATTATTCAATATAATAAATCTGTTTATTTTAGTGATTTACAACTGACTGCAACTTGACTGTCATTCTTCTAGTTACAGAGGTTGCTGAACATTTTTTTAATAAAAATTAAAAAAAAAAAAAACAGTTAGATTAGTACATTTGTTTTCATTCCTTATTTGTGAAGCGAAACTCGAGACGTTCTATATATTTATTTATTTAAATTTTTTTTCTGCCCCCCCTGACAAGAATCTCAAACTCCGCCTATGCTGTTCACTTTCCACTCTGTCCTCCATCATGGCTGTTTTTTTTTTTTCATTCTCCGCTCCCCCTGGCATGTAGAATTGTCGCATTTTAATTATGTTAGATAAATGCAACCTGGATGTTTAGACAGCAGTCGCATTGTAAAATATTTGATACATATCAGATTTGTGTCCAAAACTGATTATAGTCTGGGTTGGATTTAAAAAAAATCAGATTTTTGCTGTTCAAACGGTCTGTGACGGATCGGATACAGATCGCATAAAAATATCTGATTTGGGCCGCATTTGGCTGTAGTCTGAATGTAGCCTTAGGGTGCGTTCACACTAACGAATCCGGTTTAAAACGCTCTAAGATTTGTTTGCTCAGATAGTCCGCCTCAATTGGAAGGTGTGAATATGCAAACGAAGACTAGAGCGGACGAAACAGGCAAGTTCTAGAGCGACTGTTTCTGCCGTTGTCGGAGCGTTTCCAATCGAAGTCTGGATTGATAGGGTGTGCTGTAAACAGGAGGTTTTGGAGATGACACAGAGCACATGTGGGTGGTCAGGGGAACGATGACAGCAGACCAAATCTCCCTTGTTCAATGTTAAGTGGTGTAAAATTAACTGATAGAGTAAAAATTAACATAGAAGGATTTTTTTTTTTTTCACAACAAAATTACACCCAGAGGAAAAGCAATTTGGAACTCAATTTGAAAAGCAGAAAAAAGCTTGGTTATGCCCCTTTCAATTTTGTATTTATAATTAAGTCAGGAAAGCACATTTCAAAATTTTATCCCTGTAACATATTGATTTCCAAATATACTGATAAGAGTAATAAATGCACTTTTGGTTTTAATGAAGCAGAAATTATTTTACATTTGTTACTTTTCTAAAATGCAGTTAAGGATTTTGTTTACAGTACATCAAAACCAAAAACACAATAAAAATAACGCCAAAAAATTTTATTTTTACCTTTGAAAACAAAAATATTAATGGCAAAATGTCATATTAATGAATCAAAATTCTCAAAATCCATTCCAAATTTTCATATTTTCTTAACTGAGTTTAAAAAGTGAAAGAACTCTGCTTCTGTATGAACAACTGTTTCCTGTACCTCCAAGTGACATACTGTGATGCCTGTATTTGTTTAATACTTAATAGTGATGTTTTCCCTGACTTTGTTCTTGTTTTACTGATTTGTAAACTTGCAATTTGTCAACAGCGTGAAACGGGGCATTAAAAGCACGACAACTTGTTGCTGATCCGTTGTTGAATGATGTGAATAAGCAAACGGAGAAGGCAGAAGTTTCTGCGCTCTCTTAAAGGTGCAGTCCGTAACTGTTATAAAAATGACTTTTTGTCATATTTGCTCAAGCTGTCACTATGTAAG
The DNA here is from genome assembly GCF_900634775.1 of Gouania willdenowi. Lineage (NCBI taxonomy): Eukaryota > Metazoa > Chordata > Actinopteri > Blenniiformes > Gobiesocidae > Gouania > Gouania willdenowi. The sequence goes on from NC_041046.1 coordinate 34,584,639, forward strand.
GACAGCCTTACATGAAACTAGTAGCTTCTGCTGCTCCTGCAGCCTTTGGCAGCTTGCCAGAATGCACCGCGACAAAAAGAACCAATCAGAGCCAGGATTGTGTTTGATGGACTGTCTGACAGCTGTTGCTCACAGTCCCCGCCCCTTTCCGCCGTGGCCAAAACACAGCAATGCTCATAGCAAGCTTTTTTACAGTGTATGGTCTGGAGGAGTAGAAGATGGAATTGGCGACTTTTTAAGGTAATTACTGCTGCTTGATTTACATTATGCTTGATTTGTAATTGTTACACTAGAACTCTGTAGTGCATGTGTTTGTTCGTGTGCATGCTCCGCGTGGGCTGCTGTGAGTGACACTGTGTTGTTACGCAGCTACTGCTGATAGATTGGTGTGTGCCCATTAAGAGAGAGAAGACCTGCAATAATATGCTTTTTACAGTGCATGTTATATTACTGCGATGTTGCTGTCGGGTTAACAGTAGCTTGTTAGCTCCTCTGAGGGTGGGACTTTGGAAGGCAGGGCAAGAGAGCAGCAGAGAGGGAGGGAGAGGGAGCGATCTGAAAGTTACGTACTGCACCTTTAAGCGCTCACTTTGACCCATTGTTGAGAACCTCTTTTTCAGGTTTCTGTTCTTCTGCCTCAAAAAGTCTATACTCCAGTGATGTTCCCATCAAGTGTTTAGCTCATGCAACTGCACCAGAGGCTTTTTGGTGCAGATCAGAAGTTGTGCTCTGAAGGCAAACCAAGCCAAACCAAGGTGACAAAATGATCAGCTGTCCTTCGCCCATTCAGACCGAGTCCAGGATTAAACCAGTGTGAAAGCACCATTTATTCATGATACAGAGCTGGACACTATTGCTTTTCTTCAATTATTTTCACCTACATTTTAATTATTATTTTTTTTTAAATCATTGCTTAAAGATTACACACAAAGAAGGCAAAATATGTCATTTTGATTATAAAACATTTGTCTTCCATTTAATATATTTATATTTCATTGAGTCTGATCAAGACAGCTTTGAGGTGTTTGCTTTATTGATATGGGCTTATTCACTCTTACCTTCATTGCCAAGGACGACCGTGTTATTTGAAACGCTCTTTAATGGGGTTCATGGCACCACTTAATAGAGCCGAGCCGCCTGGTTGAGGGGTTGCCTTTGTTTTATAGATTGTATTTCTTTCCGTACACGAGGGAGGACACGTTCTCGTCAGTATACGTAGCATACATCATGCACACATCTTTTCAAAGTCACGTTAATTAACACATCATTCATGGATTCAAGCTTTAACTTGCTGGATTATTTTCCAAGATACAAGTATACACTTTACAGCATGGGAAGGAAAATCACCAATAGCCGTTACTGAAATATGGGTCCAACTCTATTTACATCCCCTCTGAGAGAAATGTGGGCTGACATAATGAAAACGGACGTGTTGTTGAAAATAAAGAAACACAGAGACAGCATTGCTTTTTCAGAGCCTCAATTATGTCTCATGTCGCTTCGGAGTTCATCACTGGGACCTAAAATGCTGCCCCTAATGTAAGCATAAAGCAATTACAGTGCGCTTTGAGGACTAATGAATACAGCTCACCATTTTGGGGTTGTTTTTCCGCCCCTGATTAGATCAAACCAGCCATTAGTCATAATGCACCAGTATTTGATGGGACAGATCCTAAACCTACTACCAGTGTCTTCTATTGTTTTTCGTCGGAGGAAAATATTACATTAACAGTCGCCCAAGGTCAAAGAGTTTAATGTGTGCCATGAGAGAACGAGAGAGAAAAGCTTTTTCACTGTGGCAGTGATTATATTTTCAGATTGATTCATGAAATTCAAAACGCTGATAGGAATGGCTAACAATCACAGAGAAGAATAAAGTTACAGTGCCCGTTCGTATTCTCTATAGCACAAACGAGTGTTAATTTCAATTTGTTTGATGCCTTTTGTGGCAGTTGTGAAAAGAAAATGATTCAGCTGCATCTTTTAGTCGCCAGATCGCCCCAAAATGTGCACCACACACTTAGCGGGGGAGAAGTAAATACAAAATGGGAAACGCGGAGGCCTTAATCTATCATTTGATGAGAGAAGAGATAGTTTTTTCCCTTTTCACATGTACTTTTTTAGTTTTCTGTTGAGTTAATTTGAGCATATGCTGTTTTTTTTAGATGAAACACATAGCGTGTGCTACATTTGATTATTCAGTTTCACTGCAAGGAAGAAAGTTCATAAATCTCACTCCATGGGTGTTGACAACAAAAGCGGCTCAGTAACTTTGCTTTTTGAAACTTACATAAATCGTCTTCTCAGTTTAAGGCTCCAGCAGCCTTTGCTACTCATGTTTGAATAGAAAAGCTTCCATTCCCCCTCATAAGCTTTGGTTCTTAGATATCTGGGCTCCAAAATCAATCATATTTTTTTTTCAACAGTAACGACATCATTACTTGACTCAAAACTTGATTTAGCTGCATTTCAATTAGTCCAGTAGCGAGGAATAGGATGCTTAGTAGCAAGGCCAGATTTTTGGAGTGGACAGATTTTTCAAATTACACAGTGACTTGATTGAACATTCACTCAAGGCAATGTGGATTTCAGAGTAAACAAATGGGTTTATGGCAAAATTTGTACAGTCCAATTTGGAATGGCTGAACATTCCTAATGCCAGATTATGAACACAGCCAGAGTATGTCTACCTCTTCATCCATCTTCTATGAACGCTTTTCTAATTAAGGTCATGGAGGGCTTGGAGACTCACCCAGTCCATTCATGGTGAGACATGGGGGGGCACCCTGGACAGGTCACAAAGTTTATAGCAAGGCAATCACGGGCATTCACATCAACTCCAGCTGCGTTTCCATCACCCTTGAAAATCCACAAAATGTAAATAGCGCAATACAAACTGGTAATGGAAACGCCTGTATTTCGAAAAAACACTCAAATATTGCTAAAAAGTTTTTACACTTTCACGAGGAGGAATTTCAGATGTTTCGATATTGAAAAGTGTCGCAAAAGCGTTATGGAAACACCTTTTCCGCAAATACACGTACATAGTCACATGAAATTATTACTTCCACATTAGACGTGAAACAACAAAGGAAGACAGAGTTTAATAAGGAGGTTCTGAGTGTCCGTTTCCCTGCTGCAAAGTCTCGCGGGATGAGATTTTACGGGAGTTACAAAGCAACGTTCAATGAAAACAAGTTCAAAGAGCAATTATACTTTGTCGACATTTAGAAACATAACCTTGTTTCCCTTGGGGGGTCCTGGTCCCGGGGGGTGCTCCTGGGGCCCGGGGTGATTGGCTGGCTGGCCGGGCCGGTCCTGGCGGGGGTCTTTCGGGGCGGGTGCCGCGTGCCGCGCCCTTGCATACCTAATGGTACGGCCCCTGCTTGGGCAGTGCCCCGTGAGGCAGGGTGCTGGGGATGCACAAGGCGGTCTGGCTTGGCCCTTGGAGGGGGCCCTGGCTTTTAAAAAAAAAAAAAAAATAAATAAAAAAACTAAAGCCCGTGGCGCGGGCGACATCAACAATAGGTGATTTGGGGCGCCATGGGGGCTAGGTTGGGGTGCCTGGGGGCCGACGGGGAGACTCCCGGCGGCCCCCTGGTGCCTTATGCGGCTTGGGGTGTGGTCGTCCTCCCTGGGCGGGGCTGCTCCTGGTGCTGCGTTCATTCCGGGTCCCTCTGGCCTGGGGTCGGGTCCCTGCTGGCTCTGGGCCCGGCGGCGGGTGCCCGCCGGCTGCCCGTTCGGCGTGGCTCTGGTCGTCTGCTGGGCGTGGGCTTTGGCTCCTCCGCTGGGGTCTCGGGCGGGGAGCTCTCTGGGCCCTCCCCTCGGGGGGTTGGGCGCGGGGGTGTGGGGGGGGGTGGGGGGGGATGGGGTGGGGGGTCTGGGGGTTGTGGGTTGGATTGGTGGCGTGGTGCGCTGGGTCCTTGGCTCCTTGGGGCTTTCTCGGGTGTGTATGGGGGGGCGAAGGTTGCCTCTCGGTTTGGGATCTTGGGGGCGTTCGGGGGGCTGCTTGGCCGTGTGGTGGTCGCCGGGGGCCCCCGGGTTGCCCGCTCTTGCTGCTGGCCTGGCTGCTTCCGGGGCCCGGGGGCGGCTCGTGGGTTTTGCAGTGGCGGTTCTTGGAAATACATTTGTCATGGATGCACTGGCCTTGGGCTGTGGGATAACACTCATACTGGGCTCAACCACAGACACGTTGTTCCCAAATACCTGTTCTATGGAATTTCCACTCACTTCTTCCTTTGCTCACAGCCACCACCATTATTCCTAAGCCGCACACTGGTCACCAAACTGGCTTGATAACTCAACAACAAGCACAATATACACAACCACAATTTCACATCGCATCACTTGAAATCTATCGACTACTCCCCACCCATTCCATTTCCTATCTTGTATTCCTCTTCCCTGTTAACTTCCCCACCCCTCTCCAACCCCTCACCTTGGTGTAACACTGCCCTCTCTTTTTTTACATCCTCCCTTTAATAAAGTATTTCTTACCCTTCCCTAGGGAGGGCTGGTGATGGTCACAATTATGCAATGAAATAAATAAATTTATTTAATTGCAATAACAAAATATGCATTGCTGTTAAAAGATTGCACTTCTTGTAGTGTTAACCTTCGACAGAATGTGCAGACAAGAAAAAAAAAAAAAAAAAAAAAAAAAAAAAAAAAAGAAACATAACCTTTATTTTGCGAAAATCTGTAATGGAAACCCAGCTAATAAGAGTCACGTTAGAGACACAGATTAGCCTGATCACTGCATTTTCTTGACAAGAAGGAAACAACTACTTGTCTAAAAAGTTCAGGGATGCAACACTTTTAAACTTTTTTCACCAAATAAGTGGAGTTAGAAATGCATTGTTTTCAATCAGGGTCTATAATCCTAAATGCTTTAGTTATAGTAAACACAATGAATTGTTGCTTAGTTTGGAACACTAAATTCACTTTGCAAACATACAATAATAAATACGCATCAGTGATTTATAATATCCAGGCCTTTGGATCATGTGTTGTTATAAACATGCTGCTAAAATTATTTTTCCACCTACAAAGTAATAGTGTAATCTCTACATCCAGGATGGTGACTCTAGTTAATGGGAATTTTTTTGTTTCAGTCACATAAGTTCCTAATGAAGACAGATGTGTTCTCACTGTGGTACTTGAGCCCCCTTCTGCTGAGGTTTTAGCAGCAACACGCCTAAGGGGAGGCAGGGACGGATTGAGAAAACGGCCTTGTCTATCAGATGTTAGGGGTAGATGAAGACAGTGACTGATGAAGAAGACGGGAATCCAAGATAAGTGTCCATGTGAACTGAGGATTTTAACTGATTTGCAGTGAAACTCCCCTCGATTTACTGTTATTTTAACCACAGGGGGTAAATAATTAAAAAAATACATCATTTCAGTGGAAAAAGTTGTCGCAATTGGATTGCAATGTTGTTGGTGTCAGTATTTTATCAGTTTTCAGACTATAATGTAGTCATCAGATAGGTGCTTCAGCCAGCCACAAGGGTTGGATCATATAGCATCTTGCTATAAGATAGCATTGCTAATCTCTGCTAAACTTTGCCGGCTAAAAAATAAAAATAACTGAGCAGCGTTTGGATAAAAAATATTCATATTTCACTTTGTTCTTGTTGTTGTGTACACTAGTTAAAATCGGTACTACTCTGTTATTTGAGAACGGATCAGGCTGAAATTTAGGTATAATCTATGGATATGTACACATCGACGTTCGGAGCCCAATTTTCGATTTGGGGCCCCAAAAGAGAAATAAAAAATGAAAGTCAATTTCTTATTTATTTGCAAGTCAAATATTACGGCAGTTGGTGGCACCAAATCATTGGCACATACCAATAAATAAATGGGGCCCATTACATCGTACATGTCACAGGGGCGCCAGGGGGCCCGATTTTTCAAATGACTACTCCTCCGTTACTTCTTGTTAGAGCGGAATACAGTTTGGTATGAATATTTTATGAATGAATATGATGAGATGCTCTGGACTTTTTTTTTTTTTTTAAATGGGGCCAGGGGGCCAACCCCCCATTTCCGGTCATTTCCAAATTTATGGGAACATAGTCATGTGATATATCGTTTCAAAGGTAATTCAACGTAGATTACAATTATGCCTTGCATATTTTGATCCTTTTTTCAGCAATTTCCATTAAAGTCGTTTTATCATTTCTTTGTGAGTCAAATATTGCGACAGTTGGTGGTACTGAATCATTGGCACATACCAATATATAAATGTGGCCCATTAATCTGTATGTGCCACAGGGGCCACAGGGGCTGACTACTCCTCTGTTAATGCTCATAGAATCGGGCTGTAATTTGACATGGATATTCTATGAGTGGATGTCAAGAGCTTCTCAGAGACCTTTTTTTAACTCGGTGGTCGAGTCATTGACTGAATTGTCGGAAGTGTGGTACGTGCTATTCGGCACGTAGACGTAATTCTAGATTCACTTCTAACATATATTTGGCCATTCCATTTATATGTACCTGAATTGTAACGTGATTTTGCGTAGCATGACAATGGAAGTCTATCAAACATCAGGTTAAAGTCACTGCAGAGCTAAAGCAGGGTTGCAAGATTGGGCTGTTTGCTGCCTTTGAAGTTGTTTTGAAAAGTAGTAGACCAAAAAGTAATTAAGATGTGTAAAAAGCTGTGATAATAACATGAAAGTAACCCAAAGTGTCAAATCTTTAGCTTTATCTGGCAACACTGACCTTAAGATCCACACTCATAGGTGGAAGATAAACGTAATATACAGTATATGCTGACATACTGACATCCAATGAATACATTTTATAGAAGTTACCTTGACTTTATTAAGCATAACAATAGTCCTTAGGTGTGTAATGAAATCAACTTTATTATTGTGCATTATGTAACTGACAGACAAGCTAGAGTTTACTTTTTTGTGGATATAATGAAATAGGCTTTAGTACACTGTTTTCCTAAACCATGTTCTTAGCATTAAAATATTTTGCACTCTGCAAGACGAAACAAAGCATTTTTCCTCCTATAATTTTGGTGTATAGCGTTTACATGACATTATTTCACTAGTCTCCTACATAAAATTGCTTTTTTTCCTCTTTAGTTTATCTTGACCTTTTCAGTTCCAATTGAAATAACCCTTAATATATTCTTTTTTCATTAATATGTGTATCAAAACACATTAAGAATTTAAACTCTATTTTCCATTAGTTTAGAGAGCCAACTCATTTGTTTTAGGCTGAACTGTCAAACAAAAAAAACAAAAAAAGTATTTTTGAGTGCATTTGTAATGGCAACATCTGGATGTTCTGGTGCTACAGCGGGATATACTCACCTTCTGTAAGCAACATTCAATTTACAGTGTGATTGATTACACATTTGAGTGGTTTAATTCAAAGCAGTGACACAGTATTTGATGTGCTACGTCTCTGGTAGCAGGACAGCACGTTTCCTCGGCTCTTCTCTTTCTTTGAAAGAGCTTGTTTGATGCTTGAACGACAGTTGATCGTTCTTCACACACGCTTTAGTTCTTCTGAGGCACAAAGTTAAACTCTGTTGTATCTCAGGTATGCGAGTCTCTGCCGTGAGCCAACTGTAAGCATAACATCTGGCCAGTTGCCAGCTTCACCTGCTAGCTGTGGGTTATGGGCAGAAGTTTAAAATTGTCACTCAAACATACGGTGACTGGCCATGCGTAAATGTGCTGTCTACCTGGCACGCAATGTGTGTGTGTGTGTGTGTGTGTGTGTGTGTGTGTGTGTGTGTTTGTTTATTTATTTCATTCAAGATATTAAAACAAATTTATTTCTCCTCCACATTGAAAAAAGAATGAAATGAAAGGAGCAGAAAGAAGTAAATCTTATAACATCTGCCCCCTCCATAAAAATCAAGTAAAATAAAGGCAAACTGCAACACAGTCATTAGCTGTGTTTCCACTACCCTTGGAAATACGCAAAATCTGAATAGCGCAATAAAAATGGTCATGGAAACAAAGAAATTTCTAAAAAAAAAAAAAAAAAAACTCAAATATCGCTACAAAGCTTTTACGCTTTCATGAGGAGGAATTTCAGACGTTTCAATATTGAAATGTAGCGCAAAAGGACTATGGAAATACCTTTTCCGCAAATATGTCGCAGAACGTGACATACCTGGTAACATGACCACTTCTCTCTGAGAAAACATGACGCGGTACGTGTAGAAAGAAGAGGAGACCCAGACTTTTATAAGCATTATACTTTGGAATTATTACTGTCACATTAGACGTGAAACAACAAAGGAATGCAAAGAGTTATCATGGAGCGTACGTCTTCCTGGAGCGAAGTCTCGCGGGATGAGATTTCACGGGAGTTGCGAGGCTCTTGCCTAAAACAACCTTCAATGGAAACACGTTCAAAGGGCAATTATACTTTGTCGACATTTAAAAAATATCGCTTTTATTTTGCAAAAATCTGCAATGGAGACCCAGCTATTGTCACATCTCATTTGAAACAACAATACACGTACATTTCTGTCTCATATCTCCTCAGCATAATACAATTCAAATTCTTCTAGAACATATTAAGTGATATATTATAATATTACTTTTTCTCTTAATGATCCTTGTTTGCAGATTTGTTTAAATTAGCTTTGTACAGGGTTTTTAAAATGTTGTGTTCTACCAAATTATTAAATTTTATTAGTTTTTGCTGGATGAATATTGGGCTTGTATGTTCCCTGTATCCACTTCCAGTAATAACTCTCAGTACGCCTTTCTGTAAAATAAAAATTTAATATGTGTATGATTTACAGGCAGTGACCCACACTTCAATACAATAAGTCAGATACAGAACAATCAGTGAGTTATACAATATACACAAAGACTTTTCATTCAGTGACTGCTTTACCTTGTGGAAAACAGCTATAATTTTGGATATTTTAAACTTTTGTGTAATCTATATGTGATTTCCATGATAACTTATGTGTGTTTCCTGTCTGCAAGAGTCCAAGTGACAATAAAACATGGACAGCAGGTATTACACAAGTGCCTTACAGTGTACGAGACAAATCCATGTCCTGGCTTAAAAAAATATACACATATCAGCAAGAAGCCACTTAATTTAGCATGCAATGCCCATTGCTTTCACAACTTGAAAGTGACAGTCACTGGCGGTGGCAGGTTATATGAGTTGCTGCTAATTAAAGTAACTTGAAAACAAGCCAGAATAAAACTTGGCTATTGTGGGTTTAGTATGCTCCCTGCAGTCTGCCAACGGCTGTTTATGAAATAAAGCAGCATTATCGGTTGATAACTGCATAGGGATAGGAATTGATAATAATTTAGTGATTCCGATTCCATTATCGATACTGCTTATCGATTCGATTCTCTTACCAATTCTCATTGGGTGAGGGAATGAAAAAATACAAATGGATTTCTTTGCTTTAACTCTTTATTATCTTATCTTTGTCTCTTTAAATTCATGCAGGGATATCAGCTCTCTTTCTATCCACCAGGTAAGGCAGGTATAGATGTTTTCACTGGATAATAACATATAGAATATATGACACTTTGGCTACAGACATTTGAGAATATTTACAGTGCTCCTTTTTCAACTGTGGTAGATTAACAATTTTGGTGCAGAAAAATGTGCATGTTTGCCTTGTCAGGAAGGATACAAGATCATTCTGGACCTGGTCCAGCTGTGGAGAACACCCTTTCAGAATGTGTCAAAGACACAGATATTTCTCAGCTAAAGCTGACACCATTATGTGTCCCACTTCATCCGTCACCTGAGGGTGGCGCTGTCTTTGGTTGGGATGGGAAGAAGGTTTCTATATAGTTGGACTTCTTCATCCACTCTTTTGACTATGTAGGGCTCTATAAAATCCATGTTAAGGGAATCGCAGATGGAATCACGAAATAGACCAATGAAAACGGAATTCACTGGTGAATGCGGAAATGGACAGAATCAGCATGAAACACTGTCACCGGAAAGTTTTTTCTTTTATGGGAAAATGTTTCCTGGGGCCTGCTCATCAGGTGCACTGCCCGCCCCACCTCCTGTCCTGGCCGCTTAGACCAGGCTTCAAACACCTTCTAAACTGCTAAAAAACATGACGCATATCATTACTGACTCCTAAATACGGAGCCACCAATCTATGATTTAAACACGCTGCTTGCGTGTTGTTTAAATCAAACCAGTTTTTGATTCCCTTCCATAGAACTCATTAATGGCCACTCATCCATTTTCTATATCTGCTTTGTTCAGAATTGTATCGCAGAATGCTGAGTCTGTCCTCACCAAACCTGATGCAACAGATAGGCTTGTCCCCTGAAATGAGATAGATAACTAGTACCCACTGTAACAAACAGCCAATTTACTCACCATTTTATCTTATATGCATACTTTGAATTAAAAGTATGAGCCAGAAGGTTAAAACCACATCTTATTGTGTTATATTCCATGGTTCCGATACTGGGAATGTCTTACCGGGGGAAAACACTGGTAACTTACAATGAACGACTAACCTGTTCAGGAGCAGGTTTTGTTGTGGATAAGATATCAGTAAGTATAAAAGCATCACCTCCTGACCAATCCCTTTACTTGGAAAATGACCTGTTCCTTCTTAGAAGATCCTGGTAAGTGCACGGATCTGACAGCTGTGCTTGGAAAAGAAAGCATATTTAGGGTTGAATGCAATCTTTTCTATTTATCCGATGACATCCTTTACGAAGGGTAAAGATTTTCATCGGACGGACTGACCTACATTTGTCAGATAACGGAGCCCGTGTTGGGCTCATAGGTACTGTACATAGAAAGCCTCGGCTAGAACACATGCTGTGCTGCTATACACAAAGTGGTGAGGGCCCTGTAAGATAATATAGGCTATATAAAATACAAATGATGTGCACCTTATGTTATATTGACCTTACGTATGGCTGAGCGGTATACTGAAAACTGTCCCTTTCAACCGCTTCCCTAGAGCCTTCGGAGCCAGATGTTGCACCCACATTCTTATCTGTGGAATTTTGAGTGAAATTGAGGCAGACTATGTGACTAGAAAAATGGCGGAAGTAACTTGTGAAAGCACTATCCATTTATTGTCTGATTAATTAGAATTGTATAATCTTATGATAATACGCATGATTGTGTATGGTCAGACGTTACAACTTTCACCCTTTTTATCTGATCGCACATGTATTTTGGGTTGGAAACACCTGAATTAAGTTAACGTGTTGATAACCAGCATCGTACTACAGCTCTCTCCCCTCCGGGATTGAGAATATTTGGTTAGGTCAAGCCCGCTAACAAAAATATATCCTGCATAATATATTTTTTCCAGATTTGTAGTACAGGCTTGTGGTCTGCTGGACCCTATTCCAAATAACATTAACCACAATATTACATTTACAGTGAACGTCAGTGAACCTACATACATAATGTTGAACTGTGGAAGGAAACCAGAGTAATCCGAGTAATACTTTTCTCAAGGTGAGGCAGTAGTGCTAACCACTATCCCACAATTCGATATCCTTGTATTGACAGTACTTGCATGTGCCACGTATTATTCATATAAGAGGCTAAAGAAGAACATCTGCTGTCACAAGGTCGTAACTAAACAGTTACTGAAGTACAACCCTCTCTGTTTAAATTCATACTTAACAGTCTCTTTACAATTATAGCTCATGCATCTTGGCAGTCCTCGCAACCCTGAATAAAGAGCAAGCGGGTCAAAAATTTGGATGGATGGATGAGCATCTTGGCAGTGCAAACCCTGCAGTCATTAAATAAACATATTAAAAAATCTGATAGCCAGGTAGTAACAGCAAACACTCATCTGATGTCATTACAACATTGATATAGTTATCAAATCTTTTGGTAAAACATCAGACCAACTCAAAGAGGCATACAGTCATTGTTAGCCTAGTGTATATTCATGCTGGGCACCACTGAAGTAAAATTATAAATGTGGCCTATCAGCCAAATAAGTGTGAGACAAGTGGACATGTTAAGTTTTCTGCCTTGTGAATGGTAACAGCTGCTGCCAGTGGAGGAAAAACATCACCCGAGGAGGAAAAATTTGACTCAATTTCTTTTCACAATTTGCAATTTGACATGTGATTACCCTACATTTTTCTACGTTTTGAAAAAAAAAAATCCCTCTATTATACCTCTATTTAGTGTTCTGAAATGTTTCAAGAGAACATTTCAGTCAAATTATTTCAATTTGTCATATTTTGTTGTAAAAGTGTAATAATGATGTGGTGGTTTGTGATGTTCTGGTGTCTTCTTACATCACAAACCACCACTGTTGGCACCGCCTCTTCTATAAAACCGAACACCTGTCAACTTTGAAATCTATGTAGAGTAGGTTGGATTGAGAGAATAGCTGGGTTTCAGTCATGTGATTATGATGACGCGCGAAGGGAAGACGAAGGGCAGGAAGTAATAACGGAGAATACGCCTAAGGAGAAAACCGGTGTAGAGAGTCTATTGTACTGATTTAGATCTAGTTTCAAGACAAAGATACAAACAATTAATTAAAAGAAATATGTTGGGCGTGACCTGTATCTTATGAAGATGAGTGAGTTTTCGACAGAATCTAAACATTTGCCAACCATCGAGGCTGTTGATGTCAAACTATCTGGTCCTTCAGACATCCTATTGCGCCAAACAGCAGATGAAAGCCTATAAAAGTATGGAGGCATATAACTTGCGGGTGGGTCGGCAACCTCGGTACCAAACGACTTCACGATGATAATCGTTTGGTCTTCGCCAGGGTGAGTGTTTGTTCTTATATTATTTTATGTGTTAAGATGCTAGCAGCTAGCAGTAATGGCTATAATGTAAACAAACATGCAAAATTTCTTAATGACGACGTTAAGAAGATAGACTGGGCGTGTCTTAACTGCTCCAAGAACCCCGCCCAAAATCAAGACATTTTTTTAATTATCAGCCTAGATGCACTTCAGCCAAAACCTAAGGGTTTATTTACCCTTTGAAATTCCTCTTCAAAAGAAAATATAAAACAGTCAAACTAAGTATACACAAACATGGTACCAGATCACAAATCTAGCAGCTAACAAAATGCAAATCAAGAGTCCATACAAGAAAGGATCTGTAAAATTCAAAGTACGTCCTGACAACATAAAAGAGAAACAACAGAATGTGGGCAAAGACAATCCATAGACAACAATGCTGCAGCACCAACCCAGTGTTCAGACAATGAGGAGGGTAAATAGGTGATGAAGAACATAAGGTAATTGAGAACTACTCGATCTTTCACACAAACAGAACATGAAGTAAATAAACAGAAAAGAACCTATCACCAACAAATACAATACTAAGAATTAACATAACATTCCAGCAACCAAATACTAAATCATTACTAAAACAAGACTTACAAAAAATAAAATCAAAACCCAACTGAAAAAGCAGCCCTAACAGAATTTGAACAAACCAAGACTAAAATGAACGTATTTATTGAACATTAGAACAAACTTATGGTTATATTGGGGAAAAAAGTAACAGTAGATCCCAATTTGAAAAACATAAAAAATGAACACAAATACATACATCAATCCTAGATTATGACAACTGGAATAAAGTATTTCATTCTATTTTAGAAATTGGTAATATAAATCTTCCCTATCACAATAGAATGTGCATAATGTTTCTGGCTGCACGCTCTTCTGCCCCTGCACACCTTCATCCCAGTTATGTGCTCTAGGTGGGGTGGCCTTGAAATATGGGTGCTCCAGTCAAATCACAAACTTCATGTCAGAAAGCCAGAATGCCATTGGCTCATGAAAGTTGGAAGTGGGAGGTCAGACAGGGGGTGTGTGCAGGTGTAGCACGTGTGTATGTGAGTGACACATTCCTCAGCCTATCAATGTGCTCACAGAATGATCGAGCCTCCCGGTCTGTGTTTTTCCAAGAAAGTACTCCTGTCACTTGTCCAAGGTCCCATTTTATCAGCCCTTGAGAGAGTGGCGCTCTACTAGATCACCTACTGTATATGGCCGCACCGGCCCAGATTGCACTACATGTTCTGGGAAGATGAAGTTAGTGGTTGAAGATTTGACTCTTTGTTTAAGCTGCACTTTCTCAGAAAAGCTTCCTCCTATGGTTCTTCATGCATTATTACATAGTCTTCAACTTATTAATGATTTTATGTGTTCTCGGTAGTATTCCAAGACTTTTCTTTAGGTGTTATTGTTAGAAAAAACAAATACATAGTTTAACATATGAAATGAGCACCTGGCCCGACAGCAAATCCTTGAATATGGCATAGTTTTAATATTGTAGCAGGGATAAGGTGGTTAGCATTTACAAATGCCAGATGCTTTGCATTGGAAGGGCCCTCTCACCTCTTCCAGATGCATGGACAGGTAGGCAGTTCTTAGATGTCTGTGGAGGCTTGTTGTTGAATCCACTGACGCCAAGCGTACATGATCAGTTGAATAAAATGCATGGAAACATGGTCTTCCACAGCTCATAGTGGATGATGCTATCACATATCTTCCTTCGACTCTGTGAAGAGGTGCATAATCTGAAGAAGTGGCCAATAATATTGTATGTATTGCTTATACTCAGTGTATTGGTAATAAAACCACTGATAAGAAAAATAGGAGCATGGATCCAATATAACATCAGGATAATAATTCCAGAACACAAAGCTGTCATTATTGGACAAACATTACACATATCTGCTCCCCTGAATCTAAAATCATTCATGACGGCTGTCATCGTCAACCCACCTTTACAAAATGAAACTGTAATGGAGGAATTTGGATTTAACGAAACATTAATACAAACTCCTGCTTCTGCCTCTGAAGGTAGCTGATAAGAAATCACTATTTACCAGTCAAGGCTCCACGTTACACGCCTTTTGTCTTCACTCTACATTCATGTTTAAATCATTATTTAGTAATGCAACCTGATCATTGCCACCCCATTTGAAATCTCACATTCTCAATTGCATATGGTGAGAAAATTACATCAACACAAAGCAGGGCCTTAAACAGTTAATGGTTTTTGGTCTCTTAGTGAATTTGTGCTTTTACAAAGGATTGTAAAACTGTCCAAAATGCATCAGCTTTAAATGTCTTCCAGGCAGCACAAAAAATGTGACAAAATCGTGTTGGCACACACAGAACACTAAATTCTTCCATTTACGTCACAGTTTCACTATCCCTCGATGGACTCAGCTAGAAAGACATTTTTCAGTTATTGGAAACAATAATTTTTTCCACTTGTGACATTTCTAAAAGAAGGATAACTGTTCCATAATGAGATGAAAAGTTTTATCATTTCTGAACTCTGAATCTCCCCCTAAATATCAGAAGTAAACATTCAGAGTCATTTCTAAACTGTTTCATTTAGCGATGTTTCCTAAATTGTGTTTCACCCTGAAGCTAAGGCATTATTTGGCAGAATACAATTAAGGTGAAATCTACAAAAATGAAGCAAAGTGAAATTTACTGGTACTTGTTTATAATGACAGAGAGACTCGCTCTTGCTACTATGAAAGTAAACCTTTGTCTCAGAATCTACTAAACCAGTATTCCCGTTTGACATCCCAGAGGAGTTTTATTTTATGATCAATATTACATAGTTTATTGCATGTGTTTGTATGTTATTATATCCACACACACATCAGAGCAGAAGGTCATGGTGTACCTTGTTATTGCAATTTTCGAGATCAGGTCCTTTTGAAATTCGTCCTTGCTACAGATGGTAAGCAGTGCTGTGTCCTTGTCCATCCACTTGTTGTTAAAAGCCTGTATCTTGAGTTTGTCAGCAATAAATGCAAATAAATAAACAGATGAACTGGCCCTCAGCATTTCACTTTAAATCTGACCCTGGATATGGCTGGACACACACTGCTTCAATCATTCATCGGTTCAGTGACTCCGCCCCCCCAGGCCCCCAATATTCTTGTTCTTTGAGAAATTTCCTTATTAGGTATAGCTCTGGCGACTGTAACAGAAATAGTTTATGTGTATGTTCTCAGTTCCAGTGGCTGTTATTGTTTTTATGGAATAATGCCTATGGTCACAATATAGCTTTTTCACTAGTTGGTTGATATGATTCATCCATCCATTTTCCAACCCGCTTGCTCCTTTTTAGGGGCGCGGGGGGTTGATCTGATGTAAGATCAACCAAAAGCAGATCCTAAGCTTCAAGGCCATATTTTTTGCTTCGGAGAAAGTCCAAAAGAAGACTGCCTGAAATCCAGTAACCTTCCCCCGTTTTGTGCTGACTTTGAGAGCACAAAAAGGGACTTCTAAACACAAAAAATATCTTAGATTCAAAGGGCTGTCTAGGAAGTCTTGGTAGTGCATCTGCTTCGACCTTGCGTAGCATCAAAAAGCCCATAAATATTAAAAATGACTGTGTTGGACCCTTTTGCCCTCGGCCATGCTGGAAAAGGTCACAGCCTGATTCAGTCTAAATCTGTTTTCTAACACCAAAAATGACACCTTGTGTTACACTGTGTAAGGATTTCACTGAAGCAATGTTATCGCCATCATGCTGAGCTAAATAACTCAGTATCACCAGGACACAAGCCAGCCAGCGGGTTTGTAGGTGAAAATATATTGCCTCTAAAACTAAAATACGATAAACACATATTTAAGGATTTCACTTTTTTTGTAGTTATTTATTCGCTTTAGTTTCATCAGCTATGTTTTTTTTTGGAATGTCTGAAATAAAGCAGCAGCACTTTTTACCGGATTGCCAAGCAAAATAGTTCTTGCAAGAAATGTGCACAATGGGGAGAAGGAATGGACAGAGAGAAGAGGTGACAAACAGAAGAAAAAGCAGGAGAATTTGAGTCCATTGTCAAAGCCAATGAGAGGTAATCGTAATTGATCCTTATGTGGCTGCAGCACTTAAGAAATCCATCCATTGATAAACACTTTGTTGAGAAAGTCACGCTGCAACTGCAGTCCTGTTTTCGTTTCCATTTGAGAAAATGAGCCACCAATTTATTCCTAATCCAAAAGCGGTGGCAACGGCCTAAACACAATAGTGTCTGCGTCGCTCCCTCAATATGATTTATGGGACGGAATCTCTGTATATTTCTTTGGCGATATAAGAAAATACAGCAATAAATCTGGAAATGTCAGGCAATTTTCTCATCACCTTGTTGCAATATCTGAAAACAGGAGAGAAGAGAAGAGGAGAGTTGTGCTGCCCAGTGAGAAAAGTTGTTTTGATGCTACTGTTCAACTGTAACTCAATATTGCACAAGCATTCATAGATAGATTGATGGATAGAGAGGTAAATCAGTAAGGACAGAATTTATATTTTTCATTTTATATCACAAAATTTTGAATGTATTTCAAATGTGGATATAGATTACAGATTATTGTTGCACATGTTGTTGAATGAAACAACAAATTATTCAATTGCAGTGTTGATTTTAAAGATAATTCTAAGCCCAAATAGTTGTTGTTCACCTCAATGAGAAAAATGTCTGGATTGTGAGCTGCATGGTCAAATAATTATGTGTAATTAATTTATAATTATAGTTCCTACTGTTGTGGTATTGTAGAGGCAGAACTCCTTAAAGGGGAACAACTATTTGTGCTGCCCTCATATTATGTCTGCAATCAGTAATCACTTAGAATGAATAAACCCCACATGCACAATCTCCTTCCTGTACATGCTTGTCATTGTTGCAAAGGTCATTCCAAAGCCCCCACCCTGCCACACCACACATCTCCCCTCTGTCATCCGCACACACGTCTCGAGCAGGGCAGCACGCACACACACACGCACATGCAGGCACACGCGCGCACACAGAGGAAAGAGCGCACTAGGAAAAGAGGCTTGTATGGAGATCACTAGCTCATTTGTCTCTTTATCAGACTGTGTCTCCCTCTCTCCTGAGGAGGTGTCTGTTTGAAAAATGTGCCACGGTTGGGAGAATGAATTTGCATGATGAACTTGGTATATATTTATTTATTTTCCATCAACCAGCACCCCAGTACCATCCCTACTCCTATTGTACTAAGGGCAGCCTCACAAATTCTTTGTCAGTTAGAGGGAAGGTTGTTGATAATGATTGCACCCCTTAAGCTGTTACGCATGGTAAAGCAGAGATTTGTTACACTTTTACAAAACATTCAATCATAAATTCTCAGCCCAGCATTGGGAGGCATTATGGTTTCCGAGGCTGTGTGCATTAGGTTAGCTTTCCACCGGCAATATCCATAAAATGTATAATAAGATTCAAAGAATCTATGATGTAGGTGCACTAAGTGCATGAAAAACAATCTGATTAGAGAGATCGCACTTTGTTTCACTTTGCTGTATGATAAATGTGTCTAACAACACTGTCTGAGCTAAGCATCTTTTACTTATTCCATTAAAAATGAATACTGTAGATGCAGAAGCATTACTTCCATTGAAACTGTTTTCACAGAAGCTCTATATATAAAACAAAACTGAATCACTTTTCATACCTCGGATGATAGAGCTTTAAGATTCCCATGAGATAAGGAAACACTTTGTCATCACAGGCAGGCGTATACAGTCACGTAGTCGTAGATAACAGTAGCAGAGTCTAAAGACATATTCAGACTGACATTTAATGTAGCAAATATTACAACCTCTCGAATTAAGCTCAGTTTACAGCCCATCCATGTGGAGCCTAGAGTAGATACGAAGATGTGAGAGGCGGTGAGATTTATTTGAGATTGTAGCACCTGTTTGATGAGAACATTGATCTGTATCTCGTTACACTGACATGGTTGAAGGAGTGACAATGCCTGTCTCTTTTTACAGGCGATGCTTCTACGCTTCTAGTAGATGTGATTGCCATGGAGGGAAGTGGAATTGAAGGAAAACATCTTTAGAGCAACAGTGAAATAAAAGTATTACTTTAATCTAAGGCACAGGCGTCAATTTTTTTGTTGGAAGCTTTTGATCAATAATTTGTTGAAGACCCTTTGGTTGTATTTTCAGCCTAAAGTTATTGTGAGTATAAGACGACAAGCTTGACATGCCCATACTTTTAGCCTGGTCAGGTTGTATGAGAACAGTCTGTACACAGCAGGTTTCAGATCTCTTTAGAGATGGTCAGTGATGTTGAAGTCTGGGTCCCTCAAGGACATGGACACTCTCACAGTTTTCCCAAACTATGTGATGTTGTCTTTGTGTTTAGAGTCGTTACCCTCTTAGAAAACAAAACTGACCTCAGACCTCCAGTCTTATGCTGCATTCACACCAGATGCGTCACTACAGTAAATGTCCATATGTCCAAATTACATACAAAGTCAAAGGATAGATGCATCCCAGATGCAAAATCTTTCCTGTGCGGCTGTGTGGTCCGATCCGCACATCAAGTGCGTTGGCCGTGCGATTGCGCTCCTGATTTTACGCATTTCCACACATCCGCAAGAGTTGAAAATATTGAACTCCTGCGACTATTTCACATGACAAAAGCCAATCAGAGTCTATTTTGACGATGACGTCAGGCCGTCAACACGCACACCGGTCTGTTCACCCATTCAACCATGGAGTAGAAGCTGTGTGTGACCACCTGGAGCTGTATGACACGGCCTTTATAACCGGGACCGGACGAGGAAGGATTTGGCGTGGAGGAGAATCAGCGAGGAGGTGGTAGTAGGAGGTAAAAGTTCTCTCTGTAGTTTTCATCTTTGAAAGTCGGCACTGAGCCAGGATAGCATTAGCCGCTAATCACACCGGCTTTTTTTCACTGGTGGTTTATGTTTATAAGAGGAGAAAAAGGAGCGCAGCTCCTCGCTTCAGCAGGCAGTGAAACTCACCAAGTTGGATGTGTCGCTGGTGGCCGGGGCTTCGCTTCACACATGCGTATGAAGCGAATTGGGGACATTTTTTGATCCTGCGGACCCTGCTATACGTTTTGTATGGCAGATGCATCCGGTGCCGCAGAAGACGCATTCGGTGTGAACGCAGCATCAGGTCAGGTTTTTATCTGTATCTTACTTCAATTATATTTTTCTTCTAGCACCTACTGCTTATTTAAAAAAACAGCATGATGCTGCCACCACCATGCTACACTGCAAGGATGGTAATGACCAGGTGATAATAGCTAGTTTCCTCAAGATACACCATTTGGCAATTAATTAAAAAAAACAAAAAGATTTTGTTTGTCATGTAGTGAGTGTTATTCACATGCCTTTAGTGAACCCCAGGCAGGCTGTCATGTGCTTTTTTACTAAGGAGAGGCTTCTGTCTGGCCAGTCGACCAATCACGTCTTATTGATCGAGTGCTAAGGCGGTTTATCGTCTGGAAGGTTCTCCTTTCTTCATTGAGCAATGCTGGAGCATTTACAGAAAGGACCATTGGGGAAAAGCACTGGTGGTTGAAAACTTTTCCAATGATGAATGAATGATCAAGGCTACAGAGCTCATTGGGACCTTCAGTGCTACAGAAGCAGATTCCTGTCTCTGAGATCCACAGACCAGTGGTTTGACTTCATGGCATGCTTTATGCTCTGACTTAAAGGGGCACCTTTGGGACCTCACATTTTACAAGTAAACAATGTTTTTCATTTCCAAGTGATATCTAATCAACAGAATCTACCACAAGTGGACTACTTTTAAGTTGAAAAAACATCAGTAAAAACAGCATGTGCCTGACATTTAATCTTGAAAGTTCATGCATTTCAGTTTGGGTTTTATCATTTGCAAATACATCTTTAAAAAAGTTGTAATTCTATTTTTTTAATTTTTTTTTAAATAAACAATTATTCTTGGAAAAAGGCTGCAACATTGAAACTCTCTGAATGTTTTCTGGATGCATTGTAAATGTAAAAATGTCTCCTCGGTAGCAGAGCTTGGCTATTGGCTGAACAACAACATTCTTTACACATTGAAGTACTTGGAATGCTTACATAGTAAACTAAATTTGGTTTCAAGTATCAGAATCTAAATGAGTTTAACCATGGAAACTGGCAGAATTCAACCCTGCTGGACACAGCTACAGATGTTCTATCAGTTTAGTTCCCAGTGTAGTTTAAACTGTGGTGTGGTGGTGGAGAGGAAGCAAAAGAATAAAGGACAGTGAGAAAGTTGGTCTGTGTGAAGCTTAGGTTTTGTTAAAGGGGACATATCATGGTTTTAAATCCTTCCTTTTTACATATAAATCATACAGTTGTGGTCTATATAAAGCGGAACTGCAATGCTTGGGTCTGAATTCCTCATTATTATAGCTCCACCCCTTTTCTACCCTTTTCTGATGTGCTTCTGAGAGCAACTCGTTTTGGTGCGGTCTCTTTAAATGCAAATGAGACACTCCATACCCCGCCCCCTCTTTAGGTGACACTCGGTTCAACTCCACCCTGCTCAGCCATTTTTGTAGTTTGATAGAAGAGATACGGCTATGTAGCGGCGCATAAACTTTTTATTCAGAGGTTATTTACAAAATGTCAACAACGAAAGACTTGTCCATCCAGCCATACATGTTACAGCCAGAGTCGGACCCGGCGGAGCGAGATGAAAATGAAGATGATGAACCTGCAGAACCCTAACAAGTGAGCTAACACAAGCACCGAGCTAACGCTAGCGCCAAGCTAACGTCACGAAATGCATTTTAATACAGTCTTTTCAAAGACAAAAACGGCAAAATGAAATGACTAATGAAAACTTTAGACTTAAATTAAATCACGTAGGCCATATCATCAAGGATCTAAAACGAGCACACAGCACTAACATATGAAGTCTGAAGACGGTGCAACTGCTAATGCTAACAAAACAATGACAGGGACGTCTTATCACACTTTTTAGCGTTATTTACAGCTTACCGAAGTGCTCTGTTCGTCGTCTCCAAAGATAGAAGGAATTGAACCCTCAATCAGACAAAGTCTTTCGGCAAATCCTTCTTTATACTGGCGGAGGTTGCAGAAGCAGTCATCCCTGAAGTGCTTCGCGCACACAAAAATGACCTTACCCACAGATGTGGGTACATTTCCGTGAAAAATAATACTCAACCAGGCACTTTGAAAAGGTTCTGATGCTGGGAGACGGTGTAATGAAGCGTGTGGGTTACTACATCCAACATCCAAACATTTTGACTTATCCTCTCGTAACTTCGGCATCCTTGAGCTTGGACTACAAAATAAAAGCGAGAAATAAAAATGGCGGATTGCTCGAAGTGTTGGACCTGGAGTTGATGTACTAATTTGGCAGTTCCGCTGCAAATACTGTGATGTAATAGTTCAAAAAACGTAATAGAGAATAGAAAAATCGAAACAGATTGAAAAATATGAGCAAAACAGCATATAAAGATATCTACGGAGCACCTGAAGAGACTTATTAGATTTTTTCTGTACTTCTAAGCACTCTAAATATACAACAAAATGCATTTAAGGTCTAAAAAAGTGGATTTAGCATGATATGTCCCCTTTAAGACCTTGGCAGACAGAAGAATACAGAACAAACTGCTAGCTAATATGGATAATGGTAGCAACCCTGCACACTAGGGATGTAACGATTAATCGTAAGGCAGTTAAAAATCGATTCATAGGTACCACGGTTCACATCGATGCTCTGAAAATTGAATCGCAGTACTTTTATTAAACAGCAGAGGGCGCTATATATTAATCCTTCCAGAAGCGAACGTGACGGGCGGAATCTGCTACTATTTTCTTTCTGGCCGCCATTTACTGTTAAACATGCTCATAAATGATTCTTTACTCCTTTAGCACCGAAAGAACATCTGTAATATTACGTGAATATCTGTAAAAGTCACGTTTTTCTATTAGCTCTGTCTGCTAGCATAGCTTCTCTTCTTCACTGGTGGAATAACTGCATGCCAACCAACCACTGGGTTACCAGCGCCCTCTGCTGGTCTAAATAAATATCTGATGTAAATACAGTAAAATGACTGGTTTTTTTTGTTTTTTTAAAGTCCAATTGTTATGGCACAAAATACATTTTCAGTTGCACTTTTAAAAAGAAAAAGAACTATTATGCAGTTTTGAATTGTTTACTATAGAACCAGAATTTAAATTAATAGGTTTCTTCTTCATTTGTATTATTCCTTTATGTATTTCATTCAAGATTTATTTTTAGTTAAATTGCATCATTTTGCATAGTTTATCAAGGGATTCTTTTGACAATGAAAAATAAAAGGAAAATAGTACAGTATTTTCCCCAAAAAAATAAAGGATTATTTTTCAGTCATTTGTCAACATTCCCATTTTGTAAAATAAATCGTGAGAAAATCGTATCGTGAACCCAGTATCGTGAATCGAATCGTATCGGGAGTTGAGTGAATCGTTACATCCCTACTGCACACACTGCTTACTTTTAGCAGAGTAGGTTCTTTAGCAGCAGACTGCTGTTAAATGATCATTCCAACCCTGAGGAAGAGAGATAAGGACCAGAGGTGTAAAGAGTACTGATATATCCTACTCAAGTAAAAGTACTGTTGATTGAAATTGTACTGAAGTTCAAGTAAGTCATACATTAAATACTCAAGTACAAGTAAAAAGTAGCTCAATTACATAGTACGCAAAGTAAAAGTTACTTTCACCCCCCACATATTTCACCCCCTTGCATACAATGTATAAACCTAAAAATTCTTGCACATTTGGAACTAAATCAATTTTCCACAAAGGCATCTGTGTAAAATAAAATGTTTTTCAAAAAGTAGAAATCTTTTTAAATAGAATAACACCAATTAATTCAATTCAAAGCAAAAATAAAAATCTCAGGCTATAAGCATAGCTACATTTATGAACTCTAAAATGGAGAAAATAACTGTCATTCGATGCTGTTTTGGCACCGTGCAATACGTTTAATCTTTTTGGTTATGATGGCTATGATGTGATGCATTTGATTGTTGTCTGGTCAGTTCATTTGTTGTAGTTTCACAATGTCTGTTGATCATTATAAAACAAAATAATATAATTTACTCAGTAATGGTTGGGTGTAGAAATGTAACAAATTGCTAATAACTTAAAACATACTTAAGTACAAGTAGAATTTAGATTGATTTAGAAATATACTCAAAAAAGTACACATAAAAAGCAACTTAATTTCGTTATTTTCACCTCTGATAACGACTAATATGACAGATCACACATTATACATATTATGTTATTAAATGTTTCTATTCCTTGTCCCATCTGCATTTTTGTACTGTGATATTGTACATAATATAGTATAGTTCAGCGCTCATAAATGTGGTATATTAGATATTACGTCTTTCTCACAACAAGAAAGCCCAGGCTTGATACCCAGTCGTGAAGCTTAATGGGACCATTCTGTGTTAGGTTGGCCTGTTCTCTCTATGCTGCATGGGTTCTTTCCTGGTACTCTGGCTTCCTCCCACAAACCAAAAACACAGGAGTTACTGATTCTGCCTGTACAGTGAATGAATGGGAAAAGGTTTTTTTGTCTGTATCTAACTGCATTTATATTTTTCTTTCTGCCCCGGCTGCTGAAATAAAATTCACACGGCATGATGCTACCACCGCCATGCTCCACTGTAGGGATGGTGTTGGCAAGGTGATAAACAAAGCTTAGTTTCCTCAAGATGCCTGGCAGTGAATTGCTTATTTTTATTTTTTGGGGTTTCATTACACCAAACATTTATTGGTTAGGCTGACAGAAGTAGGCAAAAGAAGCAAGAAGAAACGGGTAAATTAATGTAGTTGGGTTTTTTTTCGTGTTTGTTCTAGAATCATCCTAGTGTCTATTGGTCGTCCAACTGTCTTTCAGTTTGTCTATCATAAACAAAGGTTGAGCTATAGAGAATACAGAGAACTGCTGACTTTAGCTCCTTGTCCAAACTTGTCCCCAATCATTTACATGAAGGGTTTTTTTTATAAATAAATTGTGAAGAAGAGCTTGGAATCGATTTGTGGCTATAAATGAAATTAAATGGCGAGTTAAAATGTGAATTGAAATTTAAAAGAGAAACCAAGGTATGGCATGTGCTATAGGACAAAAGAAAGTAATGGAAGGTGATATAGATATGTATTTTTACCTGAAATATTCCCAAAACACAAACATAACTCCTGCATGAGTTATTACAAATAATGAGTGGGCTCAAAACTTCCAATCCTTTAATATTCAAAAATAAAGTTAGAAAGGTACATAAAGGGCAAACTGTTTATCAACTTATTTTACTGGTTCTCAATAAGATAATTCATTTGGATTTATGAGTTAACAAGTTTGTCAAATCACAACAATTCCAAACAAACGTAGAGGAAAAAACATCGTGAAATTGCATCATCAATGATTCATTTTCTGACTTGTACAATCCATCCTCATGTTTACATTTGCATCTGCATGCATGCCTTTTCTGAGGCAGCACTGGCATCTCATGAGACCTAATTTATGAAGCTCGAGTGTGCGAAAAATCGATAAATAAAAAATACTGACGCAAATGGCCAATTCCATGCATATGTGAGAGTTTATAGGATTTCCAAGGGTTAATGTTCAAACGTGTTCATAGTGGGAGGTGATGCGAGAACGTAATACGAATGTGCGCTGATCTCTCTTTATGTTCCACTTGCCTCAACCAGTTGAGTCAGGAGTTTTTTATTTATCTACAATTTTTCCATAATTTGACATAAGTTACACAGGAAGATAATGTTGGCAATAAAATGTGTTTGAGGTTAATATAGTTATTATATCAAACAAT
Organism: Gouania willdenowi; assembly: GCF_900634775.1. Lineage (NCBI taxonomy): Eukaryota > Metazoa > Chordata > Actinopteri > Blenniiformes > Gobiesocidae > Gouania > Gouania willdenowi. The sequence continues at coordinate 34,610,272 of NC_041046.1, forward strand.
TTGTGGTAGTCAAAAACCCTAAAAAGTGGATATTTTCTTAAGATACCTTCATTCTTGTCTAAAAACCACATCATACCTTCTATAACAGTGATACCTAATGTACACAAATCCCTGATTAAAAACCCTACCAAATGCAAAAACAAGTGCACCCTAAATGACTAAATTGATTTTATTTTTACATTATTTGCACAATTCAATCTAAAATGATTTCACAATTGGAGAGGTTTACATCAACTTATTATTATAAGCTCTGAAAAAAAAAATCGGATTTTGTAGCTTTGCATCCAATGCGGCGTTCCAGGCAACTCGGATTTATTAGTTAAAACTCCAATCTTTACAATGAAGACAATGTTTGTGTGATTAAAATTATTATAATTCAATATATTGTTTTTTTTTTTTTTTATTGGCCCAACAAAGCAAGGAAACATTATGAAACACATTTCAGCAACAAGGCATTCTAAGTCATTCACATAAGGCATTAAAACATGATGCAGGGCACAAAATCATTAAAATGATTAAAATAAAAGGTAATTACAATAAGAGCTTATATAAAATACATAACGTAAATACAGCTTGTCTTTCACTTTGAAGGTACATAAACTGTAAATGTAGTGAATAGTGTGTATTTGCTGATGTATTTTGACATTAAATATGCTTTTAATTAATATTTTACCAGTGAAGTGTTTTTTTTTTCTTTTAACACATTTCTTCTGCACAAGTGCCACCATTGTTGTGTGACGTCAGACAATTGATTAAAAAAGAAGTCGAGTAGCCGCTTCAGGTAGCGTTCTAAGTCACTTTTACAAGTAGGAGGTCGGAAAATCCTGAGTTCCGAGAACACACCATTGTTTCTCACTAACTTTAGATATGTTATACGGTGAGGTATAAGGCTATCATTGTGAGGTTAGAAGCCTTTTTAGTGTTATCAGAGAAGGAGCAGGTTTGTCAGCAGCAGAATAGTATTTCATTCAAACACAAGTATGCCATTAGTCAATAGGAGCAGAATAAGAAACCTTTACTATCGTCATGTAACATAGCAGGGGGAAGTGTGTTTGTCTTGTCAGGATTATATAATGTACAGCAAAAAAACAAACTAAAAAAAAACACACAATGGTGGTTCTTTATTCACAAGTAGCTCTTAAACACTTACTGGCACATGCCAATCCTTGGCAGATGTAGTTCAATGTGTTCACGCAACTCTGTGAAAATGGCACTTGAGTGGCTAATTATTGGCTAAAATGGCAAAATGTTGCATTTTCTTGTTTATATTATAAGAGAGCTCTTTAAAAGTAGCACATCTGCAAAAAGTAGTACACAGCCTAATTAAAGTTTATGTAATAGCAACGCTGCCCTGTGTTATTACCACCCTAATGGGTCTACGGTTGAAGGTAAACAAAACAAGTGGATAAAAGTAGACCCCACCTGCAAGGCTTATGTGAAAAATTTGTTTATTGCAAATGTCGATGCATTGTGATTTATAAAGGCTCAGATTAAAAGCTATCATGTCTTTGGTTATATTCAATTGTATGGCTGGACATAATACTAAGAAATGTTTCCTATAGAAAAGAAAATGTCTTATAGAGTTCTGTTATTCTACTAATTGTTCAGCTTTTAAATACATTGTAGATTGAAACAGCTGACAATTGTTATTACAGCACATATACAGCACAATCCCTTTCTCATTCGTCCACCTTGTTATCTCCATCGCCTAACCCTTCCAAAAGCTGAAGTCAGGAAAAACAATGTATGAACACAAGTAAAAGATCACATTTTCTACCTTTATGTTGCTCACTTTTACATTATTTATATTCTTCACAACTAGAAACATATTGGTTTAAGAGAGGGATACACTTGAAGCTGTTCCTTTCTCTCTAAGATGTGGAATCATGTAGATTAGGTTTGCAAAAATAGTCGACTACTCATAGAATATTGAAACAAATGATAATTATTAATTCCATAATTTTTATCTAGACTTCTCACGAAATAATTAAAATTTTACAGGAGTATACTACAACTGTGACATTTATTAAAATCAGAATCAGAATCAACTTTATTGGCCAAGGGTGTATGAATACACACGAGGAATTTCTTTTGGTGACCTGTGCTCTCTCAGGTAGTGTAACATTAAATAACAATCAACTAGAATAAAGAAAAATAAATAAAATAAAGAAAAATAAATAAAATAAAGAAAAATAAATTAAAAAAAAAGAAGTATAAACATAAATATAAGAGTAGTTAGACTAATATGTGCAAACTAAATAAAAATAACAAGATAATACTAATAGTAATAATAATAATAATAATAATAATAATAATAATAATAATTATGAAATAAAAAAAAAAACAATGAAAAACACTCAAATTTTAAATGTATAAAATAAGTCACTCCTAAGTATTGCATTCAAATTTCCATTAATAACAGGCTAAATGCTTTGTATTAGTATGAATGGTAGAAATGCTTTCTTTACTGTGGTCACGTATTAACTGTGACGTGTGCACAAAACACTGCTTCAAAGCCATGAAATACTAATACAGTCCACATTAATTCCTAATAAATAATATTAATATCATTCCCTGTGGTTAGTGTGGCTCGTTTTTTGCAGATGTTGTCAAAGAGAACCAGGGAGCTAAGCTGCCCTCGTCGAGGCCGTTTGGCTTTTATTAATGTTGTACAACTGTTAAGTGTTAAAATGCGAGTGTGTGGGCAGCTCTGTGTGTGTGTGTGAACGCGTCACATGCATAACATCAAACTTCAGGTGCAAAGTGGACTCAATGCAGCTGTTGTAAACAGGTAGTTACATGTTTTTGCACATTGTCAGTTGTATTTTACAATTTTTATTAAAATACAACAATGGACAGGTGTAGAATGCATCTTATTAAAAAAAAAAAAAAAAAGTAACTTTCACAGTGCATCAATACTGCCTAATTTATTGATTTTTTACCATATCATCTGGGGCTCCGTAGGGTAAAAAAAATACTGTTGTACTTCTTTGGAAAACAATACGTTTATTAGTTTTTACCTCATTTCTATCTAAACACACCAATGCATGAACTGCCTACTGTTGAATATTGAGTAGATGCTTTTGATATACCTATAGAGCCTTCTTTAAAATTTTAAAATGCTGTAACAAATGGTTGTAGTCTTAGACCCAAAAAGGAAAGAACAAACTAAAAACTTGTTTTCTATAACTCAATTAGAGGTTGAGGATCAATAACTGTTTACCAAGCTGTAGAAAAAGAAACCGTGTGGTCAGCATGATAAATTATGCACAAGTGTTCACTTTAATATACAGGCGTGCATACAGCAATATAGCTCAAAGTTACTGGGCAAAAAGGCGTCATACCCCACCTGCAGAAAGGCTTTATCCTTACACTGGAATACCAATACCTGTTGGCATTGGTCAGGGTTGGGGTCAATTTTTAATTGTAATTGCGTAATTGATAAATATTTACAATTATGGTGCAATTGCAATTGTAATTCTAAAAATGTGTTGCTCTTGTAATTACATTGTAATTGAATTTAGATGATTGACTTTATAATTTTAATTGCCATTTCTTTCAGGCTCAGTAATTGTGATTAATTGTCAATTTAGTGGGTCGTCCAATAACCGGAGGGTTGGGGGTTTGAATCCCGCTCTATCTAAGTCATCGTCGTTGTGTCCATGGGCAAGGCCCTTTACCCACATTGCCTCGTATGTGATATGTGATTACAGAATCTCTCCTGGTCACACTGCCCTAAGCAGGCCAGATACCATCATACACTGAGAACTTTTGCCAAGGTCTCTTCTGAGAGACTGTCATTGTTATGCTTAGTGCTACAGCAGCATACAAATACATGGAAACCTCTGAATCCCAGACCGGACTGCCTCAAAAACCCTTTGACCAAATAAACCCTGTGTCCACATCTGACCAGTAAACCCTCCAACTTGACTCTGTCTCATTCCATTCCAAACCACTACAACAGTATGAATGGGTATGAATTGTTTATGAATGTTGGTGGTGGGCAGAGGGGCCGTAGGCACAAAATGGCAGCCACGCTTCTGTCAGTATTCCCCATGGCAGCTGTGGTTACATTGTAGCTTACCACTACCGGTGTGAGTGACTTATGAGAATGAATAATGGTTTCTGTACATGCTTTGAGTCACCTTGAAAAAAGCGCTATATAAATCTCAGCCATTAATTGTAACTGAACTTTAGTAATTGAGAACGTAATTGTAATTGGCTTTCTGAGGATAAAAAATTACTGTAATTTAATTGTAAAATATGCTGTCACTGTCATCGTAATTGAACATGGGTAATTGAAAACGTAATTGTAACTGAAAAATGTAATTGACCCCAACCCTGGCAGTGGTCTTCTAACAAGGAACCTGTACCCTATTCAGGGAGAGATAATTCCATTCTTAGATGATCAGGATTCAAGAACGTGTTGCTCTAGGGCAGGGATCTGCAACCTTTACTCTCAAAGGAGCCATTTTGCCTCATCCCACCTGGATTAAAGTCCTCCTGGAGCCGGAAAAAAAACCTTCTCAATGAAGACAATACAGTGAAAGAAATTCTATACAGTTAAAACGACATAGAATAATGTTTGATTTCATGATTTGATTTATATTGATCATGTAAATGGCAACTTAAAAACAGATTAAAATAAAATGAAAAAAATTAACATCAAGAAATAACTAAACAGTATCTTGCATCTTCAAATTCTTACACATCTCAGTTTACATGAACACAATGTTATATAAAGATTATTTTTAGTGAATGTATTTAAAGGGCCACAAAAAGTAACTTGAAGTTTGATAACACATGATCATGTGATCAACACATGCTAATTTCTCATTTCTTGCCACACATAAAACATGCATATTTAACCTGCACATTGGTGGTTAAATGAATCTGTCCCCACACAATTAAAATCTCTATTTTCTTTCAGAATAGTGTTTTTTGTTGGTTTAGTTATTTACCAGGGATTTCAAACTTAAGGTTAGCCACAGGTGCAGGAAAGTTAATGGTCTGTAGATGTTGCAGGAAGTGAAGTAGGAAGGTGCTGAGTCATTGCACAATGTGATTTATTTTTAGGTTAACAAATTGTTATATCGTGATTTTATTTGTCATTAATCAATAAAAGCCTCTGTTGGAAAATAACAACTCTTTATTTCAATAGATTTTTTTAAAGCTATAGGGAGCCATTGCAAAAGAGTCAAAGGGCCACATGAGGCCCCAGAGCCGCAGGTTGCAGACCCCTGCTCTAGGGACAGCTATGTTGTTTTTTTACCCTCGACCGAAGAGTATTTTCATCAGTTTGTTGTCTGTCTGTCTGTCTGTATGTCTGTCTGTCTGTGTAGAGTGGTGTAGGTCGTTTAATGCTATACCCACCAACCATTCTCACATCAAAACATTGGCACTAATGGGGGGATTTCAAGTAATGAAAAAAAAAAATTTGGTCAGTCAATTTTTGGCTAAAACCCTGCGTTTTTGAGGATTTCGAAAAAAAAACTTTGTCGTGGACTGATTTTAAAGAAGGAAAGGAGGTGGGCCATTGATACGTTGCTGTAAGGTGACATTTACTCAGGGCTCTTAATTAGTGGCAGAAAATGTCATCTTTGTGTTTGTCACAGAAACTACTACGTAATAAAATTATATGCATAAACAGGTGAGTAATCATATTTAATAATGTTTTATTCCCCTACCGGTATAATAAATGTAATGGATGAACCATTACCAACTATAAATTCACTAAAGTGCTTCGCTTGGTCACAATAAATCAATGTCAATATTTTTCATGACAGTTAATATTTTGAGGATTTTTCGTCAGGCCAAGGGTTTTCAAGTGCGGACACGTTATGTTTTGGTGACATGTTTTTATATTTGACAAAAGGCAATTATATTAATTTACGTTAGAATCCACAATAGGCATATATATGTAGCTCACAGGACAATGTTATATTTTTTATCATTAGCTAGCCTTAGTGTAAAACATCCTAGTGTGAAATCTATTGTGTCCTCATGGTCCATATTTACTAAGGGCAAAACACTCATAGGAAATCATCCAAAAATAAAAATAACAAGGCTATTTCCCATCCAGAACGCAGCAATATTTTTGACGTTTCACTGTTTTGATGATAACTCAAGTCTGACAAACTGTATTTACTTAAAAGCAACTTTAAAGCCTCAATGTTTGTTATGTGGATTGTGGAAAGTGAGAATTCAAGCTGCTGTGTGAACGCAGCCATCAAATATTCCCTTTTAATGTTCTTTGCAAATAAAACATTGTGTTAGCTTTGGGTTTTTTTTTGTTTTGTTTTTTTGGAAGATCTCATTCTTTCTAGAGCTCTCCAGCTGATGATGTCTACGCTTATTGATCATCACACTGAAGTGTTCCCTCTTGTGCTGAAAAGAGTAGAGCTCAGAATTTAGGAAGAAAGAACACAGTTCTAAAAGATTAGATTTACAGTGGGTACGGAAAGTATTCAGACCCCTTTAAATTTTTCACTTTTTGTTTCATTGCAGCCATTTGCTAAAATCAACAAAGTTCATTTTATTTCTCATTAATGTACACTCAGCACCCCGTCTTGACAGAAGAAACCAGAAATGTAGAAATGTATGGAAATGTATTAAAAAAGAAAAACAAATATCACATGGTCATAAATATTCAGACCCTTTGCTCAGTATTGAGTACAAGCACCCTTTTGAGCTAGTACAGCCATGAGTCTTCTTGAAAAGTTTTTCACGCCTGGATTTGGGGATCCTCTGCCATTCTTCCTTACAGATCCTCACCAGTTCCGTCAGATTGGATGTTGAACGTTGGGGGACAGCCATTTTCAGGTCTCTCCAGAGATGCTCAAATGGGTTTAGGTCAGGGCTCTGGCTGGGCCAGTCAAGAATGGTCACATAGTTGTTCCAAAGCCACTCCTTTGTTATTTTAGCTGTGTGCTTAGGGTCATTGTCTTGTTGGAAGGTGAACCTTCGGCCCAGTCTGAGGTTCTGAGCACTCTGGAGGAGGTTTTCTTCCTGGATATCTCTGTACTTGGCCGCATTCATCTTTTCTTCAATTGCAACCAGTCGTCCTGTTCTTGCAGCTGAAAAACACCCCCATAGCATGATGCTGCCACCACCATGTTTCACTGTTGGGATTGTATTGGGCAGGTGATGAGCAGTGCCTGGTTTTCTCTACACATACCGCTTAGAATAAACACCAAAAAGTTTAATTTTGGTCTCATCAGACCAGAGAATCTTATTTCTCGTAGTCTGGAAGTCCTTCATGTGTATTTTGGCAAACTCTATGCAGGCTTTCATATGGTTTGCAATGAGGAGAGGCTTCCATCGGGCCACTCTGCCACAAAGCCTTGACTGGTGGGGGGCTGCAGTGAAAGCTGACTTTGTGGAACTTTCTCCCATCTCCCTACTGCATCTCTGGAGTTCAGCCACAGTGATCTTTGGGTTCTTCTTTACCTCTCTCACCAAGGCTCTTCTCTCACGGTTGCTCAGTTTGGCTGGACGGCCAGGTCTAGGAAGGGTTCTGGTCGTCCCAAACTTCTTCCATTTAAGGATTATGGTGGCCGCTGTGCTCTTACGAACCTTGAGCAGAAATTATTTTGTAACCTTGGCCAGATCTGTGTCTTACCACAATTCAGTCTCTTTGCTCCTTGGGCAGTTCCTTCGACCTCAGGATTCTCATTTGCTCTGACATGCACTATGAGCTGTAAGGTCTTATATAGACAGGTGTGTGTCTTTCCTAATGAAGTCCAATCAGTTTAATTAAATACAGCGGGACTCCAATGAAGGAGCAGAACCATCTCAAGGAGGATCAGAAGAAATGGACAGCATGTGAGTTAAATATGAGTGTCACATGTAAAGGGGTCTGAATACTTTCCGTACCCACTGTAGGTTCAGTCTCTTACAAAGACTGAAGCTAACCCAGTCCTGAGTGATGGCTGTTAATAGATATGTTTAAGAAAATGTCATGTCTACTACTCATATTTGGAGCTGTGTTGAATTGGACTTATAATGATGCTCGCATTAAGCGTAAGCTGTGTAATAACTGGCTAAAAATGATTAGTTGATCTGCTCTAAAGTAGAACTAATTTACTGAACTCAAACTTTAAAACCAACATTTTAATAACATTTATTTGTACTCTGCCATGTTTGAAGGGTAATGCTGAGGTCACATGGATTTTGTGTTAACTAATAGCAATTTCACAAAAGTGGTGCTCATTAATTGAATACCAAAACAATTTCATTGGTAATGTAGCAATTTAGAAACATTTTGTCCTATTTCGTGACCGGCACCGAGACACAAAACCTTAATCACTTTTTACACAAATCTTTGTGTTTCCAAAAACAAAGAAAATCCATTAGTGAAATGTATTAAATTTTCAGTTTTCCTAATGAATGGGAAGCAAAATAAGTTCAGCGTTAATAGCTGCAATTTTTTGTTTGGTTAAAGGTAATCCACCATCAAGGTGTCAGCTTTTATCTTAATTTTGGCTGCATTGGTCCTCGTCACAATTCTGTTTTGATATTCTCCTTGCTTTACCTGATAGAACCCAGATATTAACCCGTTGCATGTTGGTTTTCTTTTTAAGTTTAATTAATTTCCGTGAAGGAAATTGGCAAAGGCCAATGATTATGTATTGCATAATAACTAAAGTTTGAGGGTTTTTTAAAATGCCAGCCATTTTCAGTTGTGATTAAGACAAGTTGGAGCTGTATTAAATTAGATGCTTTAACAAAGAATGTTATGACAACACGGAAGCCTTTGTTTGGGGGAAGATGTTTCATTTCAGAAATTCATGCTCGTCAAAGGCAAGGCAAAGTAATTCAATTTTCTTTACAAGATTAAAAATGCAACAATATTATAAACAAGGCAGGTTTTTAGAGGTTTTTTCACCTTCAAAAACCAGCTGAGCAGCGTACTGTATTCTATAGAGATATGGGGAAACAAGCCAATACACTGGTAATTGACATTACCAGAAGAAGAAATCCAGCTTATTTGTTGTCAAAGATGTGATTATCAAATGTATGTTGACTCTTGAATGCAGATTTAAAAAAAAAAAAAATGACTTACATATGTTCATAAAGTAAATATAAAGCCTCAATCTATTGCTCATATGTTTATGTAACTACAAATGAAATGTTATCTAGGAGAAAACAAGATAGTCTGCATAATTCACTCCAACCCATACATGTTTTCGAGCATTTAAAATCCATTTCAGAAGTATTGCCATAATGTTCAAAGATGGTATCCTTTCAAAGCCAATGTAGCTAATGATGCAGAAAACTGGATTCATTACCAACTTTTTTTTTCTTTTCATCTTGTTGTTTTATCACATTTCTTGCCTGTGAAAACTTTCAGGTGTTTTATGAGATCTGAGTTTGTTCCTGTCAGGAGAGCCCGTGGTTTTTAATTATTTCATGTAACAGAGCCCACTGGTGGGACACCAGTATGGATTCAAGTCCAGGTTTAACTCTGTGGATTTCCAATGTTTTGACTGGGGAATCTGTGGGTACTGGATTTTTAGAGTGGAGGAGGCGGGGGCATAAAAAACCAATACACTTTTCCACAAAAACACGTGCAAGGGCAAAAAAGTAAGCTGAACTGAAGTCAAAGCAGCTGCTGCCGCTTAGCCTCTTTTCAGCAAAAAATAAATAAATCAGGACATTATTCTTTGTGGTTTAACACCTGCATAACCTGGCTCCCAGTGTTTTACACATCCTTCTTCCTGAATAAATAATGTAAAAACCTGCATTGTGACCTTGCTCTGAATCAATTAATTACAGAAAATTGGAGCAGTATATCCAGTGGTGTGTCGTAATGAAGTAAAAATACTTTGTTGCAATATTTAAATAGCATTTTAGAAAAATCTGTATGTAACTTTTCTACTTTATTTGCAGTGTACAAAATTATGACTTTACCAACTTTCTCATTAGCATCTGGATTGCGTGTTACTTTTTGTTTTGTTTTAATAAAGTTGGATGGAGATAATTGATGAAGCATAAATAAATTATGTAGAATTATGTGGTCAAACTTTATTATTATAATTCATGTAAACATCCTTCAAAAAAAGCTACTTTATAACTTTAACTTCAATAATATTTAAAAAAAAATGTCTTCAGTGCTAGTTAGCATGGCTTTTCAATCCTTAATAGACTATGACGAAGTACATTAGTTTAATACACAACATCTCTTTAACGTTGATTTATCATAGCAAACTTGACTAAAGCAGAACTAGGTAAATTGCGCTCCCCCTAAAGGTCTCTTTTGGTTATGTCACTGTCATAAAAACTCTGCACCCCCCGCCGCCTGCCCCACCCCACAGCTACATGCACACCTTTGTTCTTCCAAGACAGTAGCAACCGATCACTGAAAAATCCTAATACAATAGTGACACTAAGGGTGCTTTCACACATATAGTCCCATGCAACCATGTGACCAGTATGAGAAAGAGAAACAAGTAAAATAAATGAATGATGTGGGAGTAATACGGAAGGGAGTGTGGAAATGTGTGCGTTTGTGTGCTGACAACGCAGCTCTGAAAATGGATAGATAGATAGATAGATAGATAGATAGATAGATAGATAGATAGATAGATAGATAGATCTGCTTTAACTAAAATCCACGTTAACCCCATTTTCAACAAATGTTAAATCAAGCCTGATGAGTAAATAAATATGTTGAAACATCACCTAACATACGCCAATCTTTTAATACAATTTTATTTATATAGCACAAATGACAACAATAGTAATCTCAAAGAGCTATCAAAATACCTCTAAAATCTCTTTTTACTGGGGAACAATCACAATAAAGTACTTCTATTACTTACTCTACTTGATAGACAAAAAGGAATGTTAATAATAATCTGAAAAAGATCAGAGATGGCATCAAGGTGTGATTAGAAAGGTCAACATTACATCAGGACACATGGCTAGCGTAGTTGACTTGCAAGTCGTCAGATCCTCACCATTACTGATGTTAATAAGGCACAGTTTCCAAGGCTTCTGAAGTTTAGCAACAGGTTTGCCAAATGTTCCGGTCTTATGCTTTCTGCCTGAGCGTCATTGGTTTTCTACAATTGGTCATAATGGAAAAACATGGGCGTTCAAAGAGTTCCTAAGTTCACCATTGGTGTGAATGTGATCGTGTGTGTCTTTGGGTCTGGCAACCTGTCTCGTGTCAAGACAGTAAATTGCTTTGAAGCCCCAGCGCTCCTAAACCCTGGACAGGATAACCAAGTCTAGAATATGGCTGGATGGGTGAATAAATTGGGTAAATACTGTCAACATTTATATTGCAGTCGACTAAGCAAACTGTTGGTAGGCAGGGGTGGACTGGGAAAAAAAAAAAATCAGTTTTGGCATTTTCTGTCCAGACCAGCCCACTCCATTATCAGCGGACACATGTAGGAGGCGTTATTAAGTCAGTGATGCTCAAAAGCTGGCTTTTTATGTCTTAATTCTAATTTATTATTCCCCCAGAAAAACTTAAACCTTTTAAAAGAGTTTGGACACTTCATTTTTGCAAGTTTTGTTTGACACATCCATTTTTGTCTTTTCTTGAATTATTTTTTTGGCCACTTTTTATCCAAATAAGCCAGCTTTTGCCCAAAAAATACCACTCGTTTCCTTTTAGCCCACATTTTTGCCCTCTTTCACTATTGTTTGCCACATTTTGCCAATTAAAGCTACCCTTTGCCATTACATACCACCTGGTTCCTCTTTATTTGCCCATTATTTTGGCCACTCCTGACTGCTTTTGACCCATTTTAGTCACTCTACACTCTATTTTTGCCACCCTGTTACCATGTCTGCCTAAACTCACTCGTCAAAAAAACTATAAATAAAAAAAACATGGTGTACCGGACCTGTCCATTTCAGGTCGACGGCCCACCAGGACAATGCCCGCTTTGCCAGATGTCCAGTCCACCCCTGTTGTTAAGTAGTAATTTGTAGTTTTTCTAGGAAATTTCATCACTGTTGGAAGTTAAGGCATGACAATGATAAAATACTTAGCCACACCTATAAAAGATAGGATGATTTATTGGTTTTATTGGTCCCACAATGGGGAAATTTGGTTATTATCAAAGAAATACAGATAAAGGAATATATAAAGTAGCCTAAACTAAATGTTATCTTTCCCACAAAGTAAAGGGTTGTAATTAATATTTTCCCTCGAGTCTCTACGCATTGTATTGTCTGTCTCATGTTTAGGAGCAGATCCATGAGGACTTCAGGTGGATTTGCAGTTGTAAGCCTCATATTAGTGACACTTCATTTGAGCCCTTCTCACTAATCTCAGGTAGCGGTTACACTTAATGATTCTCTGGTGCCCTCATTCTGTTTAAGCAAATGGGAAAAGGGGAATGAGACAGACAAAGAGACAGAGGCAAGGAGAGGGAGGTGAGAGATGTCACTTGCTGTAGTCACTTAGCAGGGAAACAGTGCCATCTGTTGACACAGATGAGTGTGGATAAAATGCAGCAAAGGCTTCTACAGCAGTCAGACAAATATTTTCCATGCTCCTGAAACATTTATGCATTTTTACGCAATCTTGAAAAACACACATTCATGCTCAAGGCATCTCTTTCCACAGAGAAATATTCGGGAAACACATTGAACTTGCGTTCATCAGTTATAACGGAGCAAAGGGGGAAAAAAGCTGCATATGGCAGTATGTAAATGAGTCACTAGTGAATCTCTTTTAATTGATCAGTCTCTTAGCAAAGCTAAGGAAGAGGGCGAAAGAAAACAAACACTCAAGAAATGTTGATTTGGAACAAACACTTCAGAGAACAGATTAGACTATCTAATTATCATCTTTGCCTTCGGATGACGCCTTTGATGTGTCTGTGACTGCAGAATCTTTTCTTCACTCTGTAAATAATGAGAATTCTAATTAGGGAATGGAATAATCGCAGGGCTCGTGGCCTTGGTGTGCTTGTTATTAGGGCCGATTAAATCCTGAGGGATGGACAGCGGGCATTTAGAAGGGCAAAGTGAAGGGACGTTTGTAGTTTTTTTTTTTTAGGCATGTTGCTGATTTACTGGCACGCTGGCTTTTATGTTGTCTGGAGAGATGGAAAGGCCCGTCAATCATCTCAGTTATTGAATAAAAAGACTGTTGCTGTTGATTTCCACCAGAGTGATTACTGCAACGTTTGCACAGTGATGGGTTTTTAAACTGGGTTGATGGGATCAATATCGAGCAGTGCATGTACAACTTCTAGTTGTTCATACTTAGTACAACTCATTTGTGTTGACTGAATAACTGCGAGTGGAGAAAGATACATAGCCAGATAAGTTTGTGTAAGTGAGTAATTTGTTTCATATAAAGCAGGGAATTAGTCACCATTGGATCCAGAAGAAGTTATGTGGATTGTTAGCTTCCTTTCAACAACTAATTGTAAAAGATGGATTGCAGTACTGTCAGGCGGAAAATAATCATAATGTTTTGTTGAGAAAAAAAAAAAAACAATCTATATTTGAATACTTACGCCTCATTAGATGTATTTTTAAAGAGGCAAAAGAGGCTTTTTATCTCGTCTTCATTGTACTTTGTGTGTAATGACAATAAAAGCATTCTATTCTATTCTCGTCACACATGATGATATGTAGTTTAACTGATTGCAACACCTTTTTTTAACAAAATCCTTAAACTTGTTTTTGGATGCATTGAAGCTGCAGTATGTAAGGGTTTTTTTTTTTTTTTTTGCTTCATTTGGTCAAAAATCTATTATCACCTTTGAGCATATTGTAATTTAAAGTGTTCTGAAAGGACAGTGCACTTCTATACATTCTCTTGGCTCTATATATGAGGAAAAATCCAGGAGCCTGTCACCGCCTTTCAGCCACACAGAGATATTTTTACAGAGTACTACATGAGCTGTTTTGGGGTGTTACTATTATCGACTAAAGTCGATGCGCATTCGCGTCTTATGTAGTAAAGTACGATGGCGGACAATCCAGCAGGAGAACTTCCCATCACGTCGTTAGACAACGGTTATAGGGCAAAGCAAGCGAAAAAAGGAAGACCGACGTGGAGAGACAACAGTCTAAAGGCACAAACATACTCGGGCAGAACGGACTCATGGAGGTCAACTTTGAGTCTGTAACTGCGCAGGGTCCACCCCACGTACTGGTTTCAGAGGGAGCGTACGAACAGATGGAAAACATTGCTTGTAAACCTAAGAGAAGCATATCCAAGGTGGAGAGAACAGACGCAATTTATTTGGCACTCAAGATACAAAGTGATACGATACACTTTATTGTCCCCGTAGGGAAATTAGTTTTTGACTCCAAACTGCAAAAATAAGCTGCTAACACACCCATCCATTGCACATACCCATTTTACAAAGGACCGACATAGATTAAGAACATGCAGAAAATAAATACATGAGTTAAGTCTGAGTGGCAGCTGAGACTACTGCAGCCGCCTGTGTGAGCCATGTGGCAGGGGAGGAGCACATGACAGCAGCTGCTGCTGCTAAGGGGAGTACTACAGAGTGATACATGCATTCATGTCAGAGTCTCAGCCTAAGACATCATAAAACTCCAAACCTACATTTGTCACTAGTCTCTATTGAGAAAAAAGTTGATAAGAGCTCCACATTCTCGAGGATACCGGTAAGGGATGATAGGTTTCAAAACAGGCAGGCAAGGGTGAGCGTAGTTGCTTCTATACAAGTCTCACAATTATACATACTGCAGCTTTAAGCTGAGTGGAAACCCCTGCAAAGTGTAGCTTTGATGACCCTATGGTTTTCAGTAATGGGACAGAAAGGTATGATTTTGTGTTTCATGAATGTCCACATTAACATTTTGGACATACTGTATAAAGACCACCATTATCTAACTGGGGTGGTGAATAATTACAAAGGTAACTTGAGTACTGTATAGTTTTTGAGGAAAGTATTATTTTTGAGGGATACTTATTACTTTGCTTCCACTACATTTAGTTCACATGTTTATATTGCTTCAGCTCTTGACCCAGTTCTGCCATACCTTTAACACATCAGGCCCATATGTGCAGGACAAATCAGAAAGATGTGACACTCATGCAATAGGGCTAAAAAGTTTGAATAATTGCTGAAGCTGAAATGGACCCCTAGAAAAAATGAAGATACTTACAATACTTAAAGATTGATTCCACAATCCTGTTCAGAATCACTTTTTGTTATTCTGGGTCTAATGATCCTTCCATTCTGAGAGTGGTCAAAACATTACGAATCAGAACTCTGTAGCAGCTGCAATCTGTAAAAACTCTTATTGAGCACTAAAAACTGATGCAGAGGTTGCTTTCTTTCTGTTGGACACATTTGTTTTGCTTCAGAAGAATTTGTTATTTTTATATCAGGTCAAGCTTGTGGGGTTGTGGCTTCGGACAAAGCCATAATGGGAGCATAGCATGGTCTTGCTAGACCAGATTATGCTGATTTACCAACATTGTGGATGGATTATTTAAAGTTATTCTTTTTTTATGCAATTACTTTAGTACTTTTATTTGAGTAATATTTTAACTAAGCTACTTTTACTTTTAACCTTATTCCTTTGAGTACAACATTAATCCTGGCAAATTTCTATTAATAGATGAGGCACAATGCAGAATGCCAGGTGATAAAATTCAGTTGATATTTTGACATGAGGATAGTTGTAATTAAAAAGATAGGACAACATATAGGGCAGCAAGGTATTGCAATATTAAAATGTATCTTTGACTGGTATTGCATAAAGGGGCATCAGAATATAATTGTTCGTTTTCATTTTTTTTAATATTCCTATTGAGTTGAAAAGGTCATACCCACAGTAAGTATGTAAGTATGTCCAAAGTCAAATAAAAGCATGGTTAATTTTTCCTTTCCAAAAATATTGTATTATAACGTTATCACAAGCCATTTCCATTTATTGTATCGTAGCATGAACTCAGTGTCTTGTGCCAACCCTAATAACTGTTAAGGCCTGCCCAGATGAGGGTCTAATGCGTCTAATGAACCCATGACCTGATCTAAGTGACATATTTTGCAACTTAGTGTGAATGTCTGGCATCAAATTTAATACCTGCAACTTGTGCCATTTTGCACTGGAGATTATAATGTTTTCTGTGCCCTTTTATATTATTTACAATAAACAGGTTTGTAAGTTTTTTTGTTTTTTTTCTAATCCATCCTGGCATGCAAACCATTAAAAACGTAAGTGTCTTATTTGTATAATGTTCAAATTATAAATCAGGATTTTTTTTTTTTAATCCAACCAATCTAAATATATAAGGGTATAAAAACAATTATCTCATTAATGTCCACTTTTTATAGTCGTTAGCCATGTAGACTTAATTGAAGTCAATTACAGGTTTAACCTGCACTACTGCAGCAGGTTTAGCAAAATTACAAATTGATCAAATTCCCCAAAGGACGGTAGTGTGTAACAGTCTCAGGTCCATATCAAATTACTTCCAGCCTTGAAATGCATATTACTCTGCTTCTCTATGCATCTGGACAAATTTAGGCACAGCTTTTGATAAATAGGAATTCATTATAGAAATAAGCATCCGCCGTAAAATTTTATTCAAAACAAAGCGGATGCTGAGTCTGTCCTGTCATTTTGATTGCTGTATGCAAAATTGAATGAATAAATTAGGATTCTTCATCAAGAACTCAGTATGTTTTTCTAATCAACACAGATAATTAAAAGGCCCACCAATATTCATGTCAGCTCTGCATATGGAAATGCACTTGGATGTGTGTATGAATGTACGCCAGGGTGTAGAATTGTCCCATTTAAAGTCTTGAAATCATGTGGCGCTGCATGCAGGATGGGGCTTAATTGCAGGTTTAATGCACACACACGCACCACATATCTGAGCACCACTGTGTTTAAGTCATCAGCCGTCTCTGGTCATCACTCACACGCACTTCCCTGTTGTTTATGGACTGATGTACTTAAATTGCTTTTTTGTCACTTCCCAACACTAGCTCACTGTCATGCATTTCTCTCCTGTCAAATTCAGTACCGTGGTATTGCCGTTATTCTGATGAACATGTAAATTCAATGTAAACCATTGTAAATTTAGTTCCCAGAGAAACACCTTAGGAATCTGCACAAGTTTTAAACATGTTTGGCCTGGTTATGAAAGAATCTTCCTCTAGAATGAATATTCACTAGTGTAAACAATATTTACATTCTGAATTATTTACTTCTGAAACTATTGATAGCTTTGCTTTAGCAACAACAAATAGAATAAGATTCACATAATCAAAAAAGAATGACAAAGCTAGGGCAGAAAACGGCTTGTGGTCCATTTCTTGCCCCGCGGTAATGATTTTGATGTTAAATGATGCGATACTGCTTATTGTTTTCTGATGTTACTTAACATAAAGTGATTGTTTTGTGTTTCACAAGGAGCTCTCAGACTTCCCTCATTAGGTAAATAAAGCTCCAATGAGGTTAAAATCTGCTGTGTGCTAATTTGCATTAAACTCAGTCCAGAGAGAATACTATACGTGTCAGCGATGAAACAGAGAGAAGAAATTTAATTGGATACATATGTATACAATAGAAACTAGGTAACGTGTTCAATTCTTTTGCCAAAATGCAGATTAAACAAAGTCAAAAGTATTTATTTTTTTACGATTTTAACATCATTATATTATCAAAAGGACATATCCATGAAAGAGATATGATGGTGGTTTATAATCCATGACCCCATGGAAATAGTAGTTTCATAAATGCTATTGAAGCCATTTTAGATTTAAATAGTTTTGTTTTATCAGTTTGGATTAGTAGAATTTCTTCACCAGTGAGATAAAAAATTCAGAAAAATGAGGACAGGTCCTGGGATCTGGATTTATAAGGTAATACAGTTTTAAAAAATCTTGTTTTTATGAAGTTTAACATATATTTACAATCGTTTATAAAGTTGTTTTGTCTGTCTTAGCTTCTAAGATGAACATTTTAATAGCTTGTGATTTGGATATTAAAACACACAATTATTTTTTGAAGCTTGAGGGTTAAGTTAGAATGTCCTCAGGTTTTTGTCATCTAGGCTAGTGGTTTACTGACAACTTCAGTTTCCTACCACAGTCTAAAACATGTGGGTAAGGTTTAATGGTGTATTTTGTAATGTGATGAACTGGTATCCTTCCATGGCTCTACCCCACCTTGCATGTACCTTTTAAGGTCCAACCAAGACAGTGTTAGAATTAGAATTACAAATTGGTGGAAAAGTTCCTGTAAATTTCCACAGGAACTCAGAAATTTTGGGAATATTCAAAAATAGAAACTTTTCATGGCAATTATCTATTGGAATTAACCAGAATTCGGGAGTCGCTTTAAATGACTGTACCATATCAAAAACAAACATTAGCATCCATGCAAAATGATATATCAACAGATTTGCGATTATTCAAGCTATGTACTGGGAGGCATCTTGTTTTTCAGGAATTAAAGAAAGTGATATCATCTTAAACGTGAAAAATGTGATTTTAACTTTTAAAGGTCTCATGTCATGCTATTTTTCACCCATCTCCATTTGTTCTAAGAACCCCAAAACATAGTATTTGAGGTTTATTTTCCCAAACTCGCCTGTTTTCCAGAGTTTTAGCCTCTGAAAAGTCACTTTTTGAGCAACTCTACACAAACAGGCTGATTTGCGGCCTAATTATGCATATTCATGAGTGGGCGTGTCTATAGATGGGACACTGACTTCTCCTCCCCGCATGGTGACGTAGGGCCAGAGGACGTCCCGCCCTCCTCCCACCCACTCCGTAGCCAAGCTCATGCTGCTTTATAAACACGAGACAGAGAGTGGGGGTGGGGCGTTCACCGGTACATACATAGACTGTAGAAAATACATACATAGCACTGCGCAAAGGACACTGGAATGCTCACCTTCGTAGGCGTGTCTGTTTACATGTCAATCATGGCAGAGAGCTTCCTGGAGGCGCGGCTTCTTCAACTCAGTGCTGCGTCAAATTCGTCATCAAAGTGGGAACGTGTCATCAAATTGGAGTGAGGTGTTTGTGCTCACCCTGCAGTAAGAAAAGAGAACATCCCCCTCTAACTAACGATTGAGGGAATCGATGAAAAAAACACTTTGGCATGTGTATGAAGCCCATATAGCACTTTATCATGTATAAAGCACAGAAAAGTCCATTTAGTGTAACATGGGCCCTTTAATGAAAATCTCAGTGGCAAAAACAGTGACACTGATACCAATAGCTGCTCTTTGTTGGTTTTAACTTAAATTATTTGATTGAACAATATATTTTTTTCACAACAAAATATCAAAATATTACTCTTCTGCTTGACCCCTTATTTGAAAATAAAATAAAATGATAACAGGTTGAACAACCTGTTCAAAAGGAGCGCACAGTGCATGCAGCCTCAAAAAACCCTGACGTAAGCAGTATGACATGTGATTAAGGAAAAGGAGATATTCTCCTGTATACTTGCATGAAATCTGGTTGTTTAAGTCAAGATAATGGTAAATACATTTTCCCAACTACAGTACATTTAACAACTCTGTTAAAAGGCAACCTTTAATTTTGTAAATCTCCCATCTATTCCCCTTGTTTCCCATGAAACGTTTCCAAGTTTGAAAGCAGCAGCAACAGAGCAGACTTGACTGATGATAATACTGGCTAGTTGTTAAATACTTTCAACAAATGTCACAGCACAGGAACAGGTTTGTTTATCATCTTAGAGACTGTGATATTAAGGTTGTCTTCATAATAATCAAACTGTTCTGTTTGACGTGAGCCTGTCAGATACATTGAAGCTCTCCAGTATACTGTATGTTTACAGGCCATATACTGTTGTTTCATGCACAGTGTACTGCTGGTGAGATGATGACTGAC